>NC_080797.1:317750-618000 GCF_028018385.1 Neofelis nebulosa | reverse complement strand
TTGATCTATACCATAAAGATAGAAACACACAGCACAGATTTCGAGAAAGAGAGTGGGAAATCCACTGCTGAGGGTCTCAGGAGTCAGGTGGGTCGAACATCAAAGGTGACTGAGCCATAGAATGTCTGCCCCCTCACCCACCCCCTCCACCCACCCCCAGCCAGCAGCAGGTGGACTCTGGCCTGGGATGCCCATTCCCCTGCTCTCCCCCTCCAAACACATCAGGCCATAGCAGTTGTCATAGAGACAGTAAATCTCCCTAAAAACTGGACCTGGGGCAGGGGCGTGGGGAAGCCTGCCATAACGAGAGGGAGAGGGAGCCAGGCTTATCCGGAGAGGAAATCTGTGTACGTTGTGTGTTGGGGGTGGGGCGGTGCCGGGACAGGGAGGGATGCATAGCCCAGGCGGGTGTTTGCACAGGGCTTTCCGGACCTTCCTCCCGACGGCCCCACACCCCTCTGAGCCACCGCTCCCCATCCCCCCCTTACGAATTCCCTCGAATTTCCTATCTTGTTCTCCCATTCTGACTCTGGGACCCAAGTAGGGTGGGAGGCAGATAAGTTCCAGACCTCCCTGATCCCACCCTCTCCCCTCAGTCCCTGGCAGGGTCAGTCTCCCTGAGGATACCAGGGAGGGGTGGGTCTGGGGCCGGGAGAAAACAAGTTGTGCAGTGTCACAATGCCAGAGACAGCACCAGTCACCGTCCAGTAGAGATGTGGGAGCCCTCCCAGGCCAAGGCTTGCTGGTAGACCTACCACCTGCCTTCTCGGCACTTCCCAGGCCGTCCTGGACAAGGGGTGCCCAGGGGCCTTGGTCTCCTCCTGTGCACAGAGTCCATTTTGCACCGACCACAGATCCCCGTGTTCGCTGACCTCCCCACACTTTATGGTGGCACGGAAGCTCCCAGGTCCCAGACAGCACAGCGTGGGGGGCCGGTGCAGCTGGGTGTTCCTGCGTCTTCCTGTTCACCAGACCACAGTAAGAGCCTCCTGTGGATGGCCCAAGTCAGAAACGGGCGCCACTGGTTCCCACTGCCGCACCCCCCCCCCCCGCCCCGCCGCCCCCGCGGCAGAGGGAATAGAGAGCCAAGGGCTTTTGAAAGTGGGGGGGGGGGGAGGGGGAACCCATCAGAGTTCCTTCCTTCTAGTTGACACAAAACCCTATTCGACAGAGGAAGACTGAGGCCAGCAGGAGGGAAAGGGACCCAGGTGACGCACGGTGGACAGTAGGGCCCACCTCTCTCCATAGCCCCACAAAGTTCTCTTTAGAGTCTGTCCAAAATTCCTTCCGCCACCTTCCCTCCCTCTCTCTCTCTCTCTGTCTCTCTCTCTCTTCAGTTGTTCCAGATTTTACTGAGCTGTGGCTAGGCAGGTTCTGGGCCAGCATGCCATGTAGACAGCCACTGCTCTCCTCCTGCAGGGAGCCCCCCGTACCAGCCTGCCTACAGAGCTTTCATTTCAAGGTTACCCCGTTCTCACCTACAGGCAGCTCAGTCCACAGAAGGCCCTACTCACAGACCCCCCCCCCCGCCCCGGGGAACTGGGGGAGGGGGGGTGAGCAGCCGGAACCCAGTCCACCCCCCAGGGGCCCAGAGATTATCCACCGCACAAACGGGAAACAGACTTAAACACGAGCTGGGACTGGCCCAAGGTCACACACCAAGCAAGTAAGGGGCAAATCTGGGACTAGAACCTGGCTGTTCCACAGACCCCCCACCCCGTCCCCAAGGCTGGTTCCCAGAGACGCTCGCACGGGATGAGGCAGCCCCCTCTGCAGCCCCGGTGGCCTGCGCTCTACCCCCAGGCCCCCAGCGCCACAGAGCTGGGGGAGGCGGCTTCAGGCCTCCAGCCAGGGCCAGCTGCAAACCGCATCTCGGGTCTCCCGGCGCCGCGGACCCGCCCCGCCCCTCCCTCCGCTCCCCGCAGCCCCGAGCCTTTGTCAGCCACGCGCTCACACACGGATCCGCGCCGCCCGCGCGCACACACCCGGGCTCCCCTGGCGCACACCCGCAAGGGGCGCGCGCGCTCGCCGCCCGCACGCAGGGGAGTGGAGGCGCCGGAGGAAGGAAGGAACTGACCCGCTACGGCCCGACAGACCGCCTGGGCTGGGGGAAGGGGAAGCTGGGGCCGGGGCGGGAGGGGGCGCGGAGGCGAGGACGCGGAGGGACGCGGAGGAGACTCTCGGAGAAGAGGACAACGGATGGGACGTCAGGGCTGGCGAGGACGCGCGGGCTGCTCCGCGGCTGGGGGACCCCTCCAACCCCTGGCCCGGCGGGGCGGGGACGGGGGGCAGGTCCCCGCTTGGACCCGTGATTCACGGGCCGTCACTTGCCCAGCGTGCCTGAGCGGAGGGCCCTTAGACACCCCGCTTAAGGCTTGGATACAGGGGCCCTGGGACCAAAGGCTCCCCGGGGAACCTCCAGGCAGGGGGTTGGGGGGTGGGGGCTCCTGGCTCTCGGGCCGGGTGGGGCGCTCGCTCACCTGCTACGGTGTACCTGTCCAGGTAGTTGAGCACGTTGCCCAAGCTTAGGATGGCGGCAGCGGCCCCCCGTCCGCGGCCCAAGCTGGCCGGCTTGGGCTGCTGAGCTCCGGGGCCCTTGGCAGCGGCCGCGCAGCCGGGGGTGCCGGGGGGTCCGGACGGCGCCCGCCTCACGCTGCCCGACAGCGTCTGCACCTCGTCGTCCGCGGCCGCGGCTCCCGCGGCGCCCACTCCCCGCGCCCCGCAGCAGCCGCCGCCTCCAGCCCCTCGCTGCGCCCCCCGGCGCCGGCGCCGCCGCTCCGCGTCCGCCTCCTCCTCCTCCGCGCCGCCCGCCGCCGCCGAGGCGCACTCCAGGCACATCATGCCGGCCGGGGCCGGGACCGGGGCGGCGGGGGGCGCGGGGGGCGCGGGGCCCAGCCCGGGCCCACTCAGAGCGTGCGCGCGCCGCGGAGCCGCCGCTGCACCATCGCGGCCGGGCCCGTCGGCTCCTGCGCTCCGGCCCGCGTTCCGCGCTGCGCCGCCGCCGCCGCGGCTCTGACAGCTGCGCCCCGGTCCCGCCCACCCGGCGGCGGCCAATCGGCGCGCGGCTCGGCCGCGGCCCCGCCCCGCACGTGCTGCCCGGGGCGGCCGACGGGGGCGCCGTGGGCCGCGCGGGGGCGGGGGCGGGGGCCCGGGGCGCGCGGCGTCCCGGAGACGGGGCCCGGCCCGCGGCTGCTCACCGCCCGGATCTAATCAGTCCGGGGAGAGCGCGGAGTGTGACCGGCGGGGGCTTGGCGCGGACCCCGGCCTCGGCCAGGCGCACAGGGCTGTGTGGCCCACCTCCGCAGGGAAACCCAGATCCAGCTCCTGACGGCTCCCGGCCCCTATGCCTGTGCGCGCGCCGGAGACCCTACCCTCGCCCCCGCAGAGAAGCGGCCCCTGGCGGGGGAGCCGGGCTCCTGTGGGGCCCACCAGACGCAGGGCATGCCTCAGGGGCCTCCCCAAGCATCAGACTGCCAGCCGCGCCCTAGGGAGGGGGCGAAGCCCAGGATGGAAGACAGAGGCTGGGTCGTGTGTGGCACCCACCCTGGGCAGACCCCTAACTCTCTCTGGGTCCCAGTGTCTCTCCCGGGGCGGGGGTAGATCGGAGGACAGAATTCAGCCCGGAAGTCTATGAGCGGTCCCTACCACCCTACCTGGGGAAGGGCGAGTCCTGTCTCCGATGGATGTGGCAGGGTCGAGTGCCTTCTGTGTTCGCGGCCACAGTCACTGCCCTCGCCCATCTCAGAGGTGCCGTGGTTCCGTGCCCCAGCCCCAAACCCACCCTCTTCATCTGCCTGAGGCTTCGACTGTAACTCCAATCCTATAGAAAGTGCTGGGGACCGAATGTTAGCACTGGACATAGCCTGGGAAACCAGAATTACCCCCATGTCGCACAGACAGGGCCCAGAAAAGACCTCACCGTGGACTTGCAGATTTGGTGCTGACCCGGGGCTCCGATACCGGCCCCCCGGGGTTGGGAGCTCAGTTCCCCCAAGTGCAGGGGCAAGTGCTTCCCGTGAAAGCATCGGCTACCGTGAGTCACGGCGTAGCCAACGGGTGATGCCGCACGAGGCACCCCCTCCCTGCTGAGAGCAGAGTTAATCCCCAAGCTGGCGTTTCTTGGCGCCTTCGAGGTGTGTTTTAAATTCTGCAAGGTGACTAAAAATATGCTTCAGTGTGTTGGGTATGGATGACTGTCACGGGAGGGCCAGGAAACAGACTCCATTCTCAAAGTTCCTCGCTGCCTCTTTCCAGCTTCAAGCCGGATAAGGAAAGTTCTGCTGGCTGTCCTGGTGCTTAACAGGCCAGCGCAGACCCAGGAGCTCCATGGGGTTGGGGCCGGGCCCTGGCAACGCCCCTCGCCACTGTGGGGTGGTGCCAGCTAGGGGACAGTGCCCGGCGGTGGTTCTGTGTCCGGCTGTGAAGGAGACACAACCACGGCTCAGAGCCCCACCCCAAGGTCCCCTTCCCACTCGACAAAATTCCTCCTCCTTTCGGCCATAGCCCTGCCCAGGGAGAGTTTTAGCTCCTGACCAGAAAGGGGGGCCCTCCCTTTGCAGCCCCCACTAGCCTAGAGCAGGGCAAGATGTCAGAGTTTGGAGACTTTCGAGTGGGGGGGGGGGCTCTGAGCAGCTATTCGTACAGTGTGGGTTTTTCTGGGATGTTAACTCAAAGCCACTCTCTAGAGCAAGTCTCTGGGTAGCTATGGGGCACCGAGGGCAGGGCAACAGGAAGGACTATAGCGCTTTCTGGCTGTGTAGCCCTGGCAAGTCACAGTGGTGCCGAGAGCCTCTGGCAGGACCACGAGACCGTCGGCCACAAGACTCACAGGGCCCTTATCTCCATCTCGCCAATGAAGAAACCGAGGCTCGGGGAAGAGAAGTTATGTGCTCAAGGTCGCACACCTGGTAGACACTGGGCCTTGCACTGAAGCCAGGTGCACCTGCCTCTGACGCAGCGGGCCCGCTGCTGCCCCACAGTGCTGCTCTTGGTTCCTCCAGGACTCGGTTCCTCAGCGGCATGTGGTGCCAGGCCAAACTCCTCCGTTCCTTTGTGAGGCCTAGACCACAAAACAGTGGGCCAGCAACCCAAAGGCAAGTGTATTTGGTTTCCTGACTGAGGGACTGGACTTTTCAGAGCCTTTAACCTCAGAATGTACGCTGTGGGGCTCCCAGGCAGTGTGTACTTGTCAGGTGTCCAGAGCTTTGCAGAGCTCAGTCAGACACAGCGGCTTCCCCAAGGCTGATACCCGGGAGCCCAGCCCCTCTGCCCATCCCCCAGGACTCGGGCCTCAGTTTCTTCCCTTCTCACTGGGCGTACTCGCCCTTAGCAGGCTCTCGGCCACCATCCACACGCCCTTGGCACCCCAATCTCCATCTGTAGATGCGGCCTCATCTGCAAGCTCAAGGTCCATATGCACACCCACCCGCCCCATATATCCTGCAGCTCCTGAAACCCAGCACAGTCAAAACTGAACTCATCGTTCCCTTAAGCCTGCTCCATTCTGATGTCATTTCTCTGTTGGCAAATAGCACCATTGTCCTCACTGTCACTGAGCAGGACAGCGGGGGCCATCTGGGACTCCTTCTTCTCCCTCAACTCCTACATCTAGGGCCTGTCCACTTTCTTTTCTTTAAAACCCACGGACTCAGCTCGAACCTCTCCTGCCTCACCTTTTTAAAACTCGCCACACCTGCCCCAACATCCCCCTCCGGGCTTTTCTCCGTATTTCTTGCCAATGACTTTCTAAATCACCCATATGACCCCATCCGTACCTTGCACATAAACTTTCCATGGCTCCCCACTGCCCACAGGATAAAAATATCCAGGTTCCAAGACCCATCATGACCCTTCATGACCCATGCCAATCTCCAGCCTCAGATCCTACTGCCCGGCTCTCAAAATCGGAGTCCACCACACTGAAAACAGAGCTCCCTGAACTCATTCAGGGCTGTTGCACTTCCTGGAGCCCGGAGGGGTGATGGGGATGGGGGGAGCCTATCTATAGTCCCTGCTGTCCCCTCAACGCAATGCTGTTCAGGACCACGGAGAGCGTCACGTGGGAACCCCCCCCCCCTCCCCCTGCCCCTAGTCCGGCTCTGCCTCGGCGTCTACCCAGCTCACCCTTTCGACTCGCCCTCAGAACCTCGGCACAGACCGTGACTTCCTCCAGAAAGCCCTCCTCGACCCACCTGAAAACTGTCGTCTCCTCCTCTGGGCTACCTGAGTAGCCTGTGTGTGCCTCCCTCTCACCAAAGCCGTTGTGCTCACTGTGTTTGCACATGAGTCCACCCCCCACCCTGCCCCACAACCAACTGTGAGCCTCGGGGGGGCCCATACCCTGATTCATCTCCACAGCCCAGTGCAGAGGCGCTCAGAGAATGTTTGTTGATTGAATGAGTAAATGACATTTAGCAGGTGCTCAGGAAGTGTGTGTTGATTCGCATCATGTATCTGTTGCTCTGAGTGACTCAGAAACCAGCCGCGTTCCTCTCCTGGCTCCTCTGGAAAAGGCATTTTTCTCCCTGACCGACTCCACCCTCCCTTAGTTTCCATGTCCCATTTGCCTCCACCCTTTGATTACCTTTCCCACAAGTCGGCACCCACCGTGGGGGAGACGGTGCCCCCTCTCTGCTCCTGCCATTGCCAACAGCGGACTTGTCAGAGCCCCTCCACCCCTCAGCCTGGGCTTGCCTTGCCAGTTTTGCTCAGAATGCTCTGTCCCTGCCTCTCTCTCCTGCTCAGAACAGATGGCTCTGAGTCCCCACTAACACAGAAGTTCCTGTTCTGTCATTTGAACATTTTTAACGCTTTCTAAATTATAGAAGATTCAGTCTCCTTTGATCATGGACTCAGACTATCAGAAACAAAGAATCCCTTGAAGGATACGGCGCCCAGCTTCTTCCCGGTCCTGCCAAGACGCTGATCTGAGAGAGCGCCAGTGGCCCGCCCAAGGGCGTCAGGATGGACGCCATCGTTGTTTGGTTTTCCTTCCATTGCTGTTCAGAGCCCATCCCCCTTCCCAGCAGCACCTGGTTTCCTGCTCTTAATGGAGCTAAAAAGCAAGGAATGACCGTGGGGTCCAACTGGACTCTCTCCCCCGGGGCTTTAAATCTCAAGTAGGGTGGCGAGAAAATAGGGAAAATTGTTTGGCGCTTTGGTGAAGGTCCCCAGTAAGACGGCCCAGGAGCCCTGGCTTCGGAATCTGCAATGTGCTCATCAATTCTGTGAGCCCCTGACGTGCTTCCAACAAATCCCTTTCTTGCCTAAGTCACTCAGTTTCTTCTGCACATCACCAGACAACCCTAACCGATATAGTCACACAGCTTCCTGTGTGCGGTAAAACCTGGCAGCAGTGGCCTCCTCCCGCCTGTCTCTAGAGGCCGCATTAAGCCAAAACCCTCACAGTCCGACTCAGACATGGCGGAAAGACAGACACTTTAGGGCATGAAACGGACAGAACGATGTCTGGTGATGCAGGGAGCAAGCCAGCGTCGGGGTGATCATTCCAAAGCCCGTGCCCGACCTTCTGAGCCTGAGGTCAGGGTGGAAGAAGAAGCTCACCCCCGCCCACGCTCTCGAGTGCCCCACGCGGACCAGCGCACCTGTGTGCCAGGATCACACCGGGAGCTGGAAGGCAGCGGCTTGCTCGGGGGAGCGGTCGGCAGGCTGAGTGGGCGGCTCGGGCTTGAGGGCCTCGTCCTGCTGACCAGAAGCACATCCTCACCCGCATTCCCAACACCGAGACTCTCGGGAGTATCAGGGCCTGGGATTGCTCAGAAGTGACCTTTAGGCCAGACAGGTGTGATGGATTGACCTCTCTGGCCCCAGCGGCTGGGCTCTCGAGGACCCACACCTGTGACCCCGGGGCAGCGAGGCCTGAGCAGACGCCCGGCGGGTCTCTCACTCCTGGCTCCCGCCAGCCCAGGCCCCGCCCCGCCCACCCCACCCCCCAACCCTTCGGATGATAACACCCTGCAAACTCCGGGCTGGGCATTCTGTCCTGAGTCCTAGTGAGCACCACCCTGCCCAGCCCAGCAACCCAAACACCAGAATGCACTGAGTCAGAAGGAACTACTCTGGATTCAGGGTTCGAGCCCCAGCGCCTCCTGGTCCCCCCAGTTTCTCCGGCCTCCCCCGTTCCCCCAAAGCGCGCACACACACACACACACACACACGCGCGCGCGCGCGCCTCCAAGACGTATCAGATACCTTTATCCGGCTCTCTCCAGGGGAATTCTCCTGCTTTGCTCCTCCGGCCCCTCCCCGCACCTCTGCAGGGTCTCCTGGGGGACTTAACGCTTCCTCTGCCCAAAGGTGGCCTCACTCGGCCTGGTGCTTCTCTGTCATGGGCTGTGAGGTCCAAGGGCGGGTTTGGAGTCAGAGTTACTGCCCACAATCAAGATGGGCACCAATGATACCAACACCTGTTTCTGGAACTTGCAGGGACGAGGTCTCTGACCTCTGACCTTTCCCCCCAGCCGCTGGACTCTGGGCTGGTGGGGGGGCAGGTGGCTGTTCTGACTCATAGGAAGCCCTTGTCCGTGTTCTGGGAATGGAGCCTCACAGGGGGCCTTCTCAGGGCTGCAGGGAGGAAGGTTCAGACCCGAGAGCAGGGCATCTGTGGGCCCAGACCCAGCCAGTGAGAATCACACAAGTGTGGGCTGGAGAAGCCACATTCGATGCCCCTCTTAAACACAGCAGGGCCCCAAGCGAGGCCATGGCATCCTGGCTCCCACACAGACCAGGAGCCTCCTTCTCAGGAGAAAACAAGGGGATCCTGTGACCTACAACAGGAAATACATGTTTGGTCTTCATCCTGTTCCCGCCCAGAGCTCCTAAAACCTCTGGAATTTCCTAAATGCCAGAGAGCCCTCAAGATGCCTTTTGTTTGTTAATGAGGTGGCATCTGGACCCCACCCAAGGGGGGGCCGTGGTCAGGAGCAGGCCGCACGTGACCAGAGGCTGGCACCTCCAGTCCCACCCCCTGACCTCGGAGGACCCACGAGGGGCGGGAGGTCCGGTCGGTCGCCAGTGGCCAATGACTCGATGAGCCGTGCAGTTCGGCGAAGCCTCCGGGAGAACCCCAGAGGACGGGGCTCAGAGAACTTTTACAAGAAGCTGGTGAGGCAGGGAGTGCGGTGTTTTCCCCGGGTTCTGGAGGCCGCCCCAGCAGACGGCAGGACCCGAGGAGGGGGCCGAGGGGACCTCTGACCCATAGCCGGTCAGTCAGAAGTACAGCCGACAGCCTGGCCTTGCACTTGGCCCCTCCGGGGGGGCGGGGTGGGGGGGTGGGCAGTCTTGTAGGACCGAACCCTTAGCCCGTGGACTCTGACACTCTTTCCGGGTACATGGGGTCAGAAAGGAGTGGAGGGGCAGGAGAACGGCTGGTGTCTGGAATGGCTCAGGGTGTGGGAACCCCGGCATTTGCTGTGATGGGGTACAGGTCCCTTGCCAAGCAGGCTTTTTAAAAATAATTTCAGGGACAGCCTGTTTTATGAGCTTCAGGTGTCAGATGGTGGGTGGAGGGGCTGGCCAGCTTGGTGGTGGGCACTCCTGACGAAGGGCTGAAGAGGGGGACAGGTGTGGGCTAAGCTGGAGAGCCCAGCTCCTGGGGCTTGTCCATCCAACAGGAGGACAGGGAGGACAGCACAGGAACGCAGGGAGGGAGGGAGGTGATTGTGAGTCTGATGGGAGGCGGCCCAGCAGGACCAGGGGAGGGGGAGAGGAGCTCGTGCTGGTGGGGCAGAGAGAACATGTCCCCCCCACTGCTGCCCACCTGGAAGCTGGCGGCCTCCCGCAGGGCCCCCCCCCCCCCCCCCCCGCGCCCAGCTGCTCTGAACCCAGGGTGAGTGCAAGTCCTACAGAGCCAGCCTTCCCTGCGGGCTATGCTGGGGTCAGAGCATGAGCCGTGGGGGTGGGGGGCCAGGGTGCAGACACCCCCACTGTGGCTGCAGGGCAGTGGAGTCTGTGAGCGACCCCAGCCCTCCTCCTCGGGGAGGCTTGAAGCCACATCGGCACCAGAGTGCAAAGCCCGGCCTTTTGTTCAGAGGGTGACTCAGGCCAAGGGGGTCTTGTGCCCTCCTGACCTGCAGAGTGGGGGGCCTGGGTCAGAGTGAGACGTCCGGGGTGGGGATGCCTAGGGACCCTTGCCCTGCAGCCCTGCACCCCCGGCCAGGGCTTCCTCTCCACCCCCTCCCAGCAGAGACACCTTGAGGCTGTAAAAGACACGCTCGTAAAAGTCCTGAAATCCACTTTTACTCGGGGCCCACAGGCAACCAACCGGGCTGAGGATCCGGGGCTGGGTGGGCGCAGGCCCAGGCCTCCCGCCGAAGGCGCTGACAGCTCAATTCCCGCCACAGGCCCTGCCAGCTCTCTGGCTGGGAGGGAAGAAACGACAGGTGCAGCTCGGCTGGGGGCCCTGAGCCACAGCCAGAGGGGAACAGGGCCCTGATGCTGCGGCGGCCAGAGGGAGGGGTGCAGGGAGGCGGGCAGGAGGGCGGGGGCCTCAGGGGTCCTCTGTGGCGGCGCCCGCGCCAGAAAGCAGGGCTCGCCTCTCCGTGTCCTCGCCGTCCGGGGTCCCTGCGGGAGGAAGGACGCTCAGCCAGCCCTCACGGAGGAGGCCCAGGCCCAGCTTCCGCTGGCAAAATGAACTCCAGATGCAACCCTTCCCCCAAACTTCAGTGCCACCACCAGGGTCCTGGCCCCACTGCTTCCCCCGGTGATGGCAGGGCCTCCCGTGACCTCTCTGCCGACCCTCCAGTCTGTTCTCTTCTGCACGGTAAGACACCTCGGGGTCCATCTGTGGCAACCACACAGTGGCTCTGTCTCAGAGCTAAGGCCACGGGCCCTACAAGGCCCTCAATTGCCGGCTCTGGCCTCCTTTCTGCCACCTTTGTCACCACCCCTGTCCCCTGCGTTCCTGCCCCAGCCACACTGGCCTCCTTGCCAGGCCTCAAACACATCAGCTACATTCCCACCTCGGGACCTTTGCACTGGCCGATCCATCCTCCAGATAGCTGCAGGGCTCGCTGCCCCACCCCCAACCCTTTGCTTCAGTGTCAGTGTCACCTGTGCAGTGGGGACCCCGACGACAAGTTTCAACTTGCCCCCACGCGTCTCTCTCTCTCCCCCACTCGCCTACTTGGAGCTTCCCTGCGGCACTGGCCACCCCGAACAGTCTCTCTCTTGAGCTTCCTGTCTGGCTGCACCTTCTAGAGCCTCAGCTGCACGAGGGCTTGGACTCCGTGTTTCCCCCCTACGTCTGGCACATAGCAGGGGCATAATGAACGAATGAGCAAATTAAAAAACAAACAAATCAGCCGGCTCAGGGGGCGGCCAGCGCGGCTTGCCCCCGGGAGCCCAGCCCCGCTCCTGGCGTAGGTGATAGGTGTGCAGGACAGGGTACCTGTGCCAGGCGCCCGGGCCCGGGCCTGGTCCCACTCCAGGCACAGCGCCGTCAGCAGGAAGCAGCCCCCGCCCAGGGCAATGACAAATGCACAGCACAGGAAACTCTGCTGGAGGCTGAGGAAGGCCTGCAGGTAGGAGTCTGGGCGCCCAGCCCTCAGGGTGCTGGACACCTGCAGAGAGAGGCCGGCCTGCAGGTAGGAGTCTGGGCGCCCGGCCCTTGGGGTGCTGGACACCCGCAGAGAGACGCCGGCCTGCCGGCCTTGGTGGTCTCCCCCCCCCCCACGCCCACCGAGGAGCCACCCCTCCCCTCCACCACACCCACCGAGAAGCCACTCCTCACCAGTCCAGTAAGGTAAGGGCTGCTGGCATCCCCCAGGATGTGGCCCACTGTGATCTGCAAAGCCTCTGCTGTCCCCCGGCACCTGGGCACCACCACGGACTGCAAAACACAGGACACCGGGGCAGCCCCCAAGCAAGGGCAGAGTGTGGGTGCCTCTGGTCCCCACCTGCCAAGGACCTGCCTGGAGGGCAGCTGGGCTGGCCGAGCGAGTGGGAAGGAAGGGGGTCAGCAAAGCCCCAGCACTAGGACGTCAGGCCCCTCCGAGGGATGGGGGGCGCCGAGGCCCCTGATGAGGCCTGCTCTCGAGGGTTTGCTCTTGGACGGGGCAGGGACCAGGCCTGGCTCTGACTCGTGGTGACGGGGCCGGGGCGTCCCAGCTCAGGGCCCAGGAGGCAGGCCGGCCTAGCCGGGAGAGGACGCACGGCCGGGTGTCTGTGTGTGTGGGCGCTGGGCTCAGTGGCACCGAGGGTTCAGCCCGTCTCTCGGGAAGTTCGAGCCCCACTGGGTGGACACACAGTGGCAGACAGCGTGGCTGGAGAGACCCCTGCGACCCCATGGAGGGAAGTGGGGGATTAAGAGCGTGAATTCCGAAGTCAGGAATGTCTGGGTTCCAATCCCACTCGCTGGCTGTGTGCCTTCAGGCAAGTCACTGTGCCTTTCTGTGCCTCAGTCTCCCCATCGCCACACGGGGATGATAACTAGCTGCTGGAGGGATGTGCTCGTGGCCATTCTTCCTCTGGTACCTGGCGGCTTCGTGGGGATGTCAGACCGAAATAGTGCCCTTTGGCCCCAGGAGGCAGAGGGTTTCCAGACACTTGAAGGTGGTGTGGCCTCTGCCTGCCAGGCCCTCCCCGCTCAGGTCCAGCTGGAGCATCTCCACCAGTCCCTCGGGACTGAGCTCCCAGAGGTCAGAGGCCTGCCCTGAGCTCCCACAGCCCCCGAGCGCGCCCCTAACTGAACACACAGCCCCACGCTGGAAGGTTCCCCCTTCGTCCCCCCCAACACACACCCCTACGTTGTCTGGACGGCAAAGCCCCTGTCGGAGTTCTCTGGAGGTTCCTGGATTACAGCAGGATGCCAGGCCCAGAGCAGACTACGAAAGTCTGCCAAGCAAACGAGTCCAGTAGAACCATCTGGAAGACCAGTCCCAGGACAAACCCAGCCAGAAGCCAGGGTTGCAGCAGGGGAGGGGAGGGGAGGAGCAGGAGGAGGGGTCCAAGCAGAGGCCAGGCGGTCACACAGTCCTAAAGGGGAGCTCCCCACCCCAGAGCCCCATCCCCAGCACCTAGCGGAGGATAACAATTAGCATTTATTGAGTGCCTCCTGCATGCATTTTATGCATCTCATGTATACATTTTACAGATCCACTCAACCACCCCACGAGCGAGGTATGATCGTCATCCACGGGTCCCAGATGAGGAAACTGTCCGCAGGAAGGGAAGTAACCTGTCCGTGGTCACCCAGCCAGGAAACAGCAGGACAGGCATTTGAGCCTCCGGAATCTGACCTTTGACCACTTGGCTGTTAGGAGCAGGGAGGAGCCTGTCCAGCAGTGTCTGCTATGGGACACTTGGAAACGCGGAAGGACGAGGAGGGCAAGCTCACGCAGCCCTGCACGTGGGCAACTGGCAGAGAGAGCAGGGAAGGGAGTCCCAGGCAGGGAACAGAGTGAGCAGAGGTGTGAGGCAGGGGCCCAGCGCCTGGAGCCCCAGGACGGGCAGGCAGGGCCAGGCAGGGCCAGGCAGCAGGAGTGGGTGACAACTGGCTGCCCCCGGTCACTGACACTGACACTCTGTCCAGGTGGCGAGAGAGGCTGAACCTCTAACCCTGACTGGGACCTGCCGACGGGCCAGAGCAGGAGCTGACCGTGGCTTTGCTCCTTCAGGGAGTGCTTCCCCCTTGCCTGTAATTATGTGATTACCCACGGGTGGCTCTGGGGGGACAAGCAGGTGACTCCTAGAGGGTGGGCCCCGCATGTCTGGAAAAGTCCTTGCCGGCTGCTTGGACCCTCAGAGTAAGGTCCAGACAGCTGGTCCTTCCCACACCCCCCAGGAGCTGCTGGGCCCAGACCAAGACAGGTCGGTCCCCTGCCCGTTCTGGGTCCTGCTGCCTCCATGTGGGGGGGGGGGGGGGCAAAGCTGGCCCTGCCCACAGCGGGAGAGCCCAGCAGGTAATTTTAGACGTTACAGGCTTTGGCTTCCTAAAACAGCTCCCTCTATTCTGAGACAAAGCGCCTCTGTTTCTGACTTTCCCTTCTCAGAAGAGCTGTTCCCTTTCCAGCCTGGGACATAACCAGCATCGGCCGAGGGCCCACAGAAAGTCCGAGCGGCAACCATCAGGTGCAAACTCCCTGGCAGCCTGCCTCCTGCATCCCCCCTCGGCCCTCACCCCAGACTCGCTGGGGAGGGTGAGACAGACGGGTGGGCAGAGCAGGGAAGCATTGAGACAAGAGCCCAGAAGAACAGGAGGGAGATAACCCTCGAGGGGGTGGGAGAAATCTGCTGAGGAGGTGGGGGGTGCGCCTGGCGGCTGGATTCCAGGACCGCGGAGGAAGAGGCAGTGAGTTCCACTTCTGCTCAACTCCCTGCTGCCAGGGGCAGGTACCCCTGTGGGGCCCACACGGACAGGAGGCTGGGGAGGGAGCCGGAGGTGCCATCAGCAGGGGGAGCTCAGCCTGGGGACGGGGGCGGACACAGGCTGGGCAGACCAGATCCAGGGGAGCAGGACCCTCAGGCAGGGCGGGGGTGCTGGAGGCGTGCCTGGGGCCAGGGGGTGAGCTTCTTGTCCAGGGGCTTGGGATCAAGGGACCGACTGTGCCAGTCAGAGTCCCGCAGGGGTTCACAGCCTGGGGAGCTGGGCGCGTTAGACCAGTGTTCTCCCAGTGCGCTCTGAGGAGCCTATGGGCACCACGGGGGACGTCCGTTAGAAAGGCACAGCCTGGACCCCAGCATGGATCCACTGAACCAGACTCTGAGGACAAAACGTCCCCCACACCTGGTTCTCGCGCTCACTGAGGCCTGAGAGCCCCTGGACCACACAGCTGCTGAGGTGTCTTCCCCAGCCTCTGGGTTGTCGTGTAGGTAAGAGGGTCAGAGAGAGCACCGTCCCTCAGCGGGACTGACGTGGGGCCAGGGAGCCCACACTGACCCCCAGGAACAGGCAGGTGCGGGATGCCAGCAGGGATACGGGCCTCCTCGGTCCTGGTCCCCAGGGCCTCCTTGGGCCTCAGGAGCCAGCACCTGCCAGCAGATGGGACCTCCGTGCTCTCCCTGTCCAGAGCTCACCCCGCTGGGCCTGGACCCGTCTCCACCACCCTGCCTTGCCTGCCCCTGGGGGTGCTCCTGTCTCACCTCTGGAAAAGCATCACCAGCTTCCAGCTACCTTCCAGCTCCCTCCCTCCCTCCCTCCCTTCCTTCCTGCCTCCCTCCCTGCCTTCTCCCCTGCCGTTCCCCCTGCCTCCATCCCTCCCTCCCCTCCTCCCTGCCCTCCAGCCCCTGTCACCACCCATGCCCACGCCTTGCTACACGCACCCCTGTCACTCACAGCCTGCTCCCCACCTGCATGTGGCCCAAGACCACTCCCTCCCGGAGCCCCTACTTTCCCTGTCGGGGACTGAGCTCCAAAGTCTGCAAAGTTGGCCCAGCTTTGGCCACTGACTGTCTGACGTCAATCCTTCACTAAGGGTTTCAGGAAGGTGGGAAGCAGGGAAGGGGGCCAGGAAAGTCTCCTGGGGTGCAGAGACTTGCTACGCTTTGGGGCCTTGGGGCCGGAGGTCTCCAAGCCAGGGGAGGAACAGAGGGAGCCCCAGGTCACACCTAGCACAGCCCCCAGGGCAGCCCCAGCCTGCTCCCAGCAGAGCCCCAGCTGGGTCAGACCACGGCTGGCTGGCCCTGTCGCCCCTCCCCTGCCCCCAACACACACACACACACACACACACACACACACACACACACACACAGTGCCACAAAGAGCCTGGCTTGGCCAGGTTAATCATTCCTGCAAACACAGACACTGGGGTGCCCCAGGCACGGCCCTCACACATCTGCGGCTGCCATGTGGAAAGGGACAGTGCCCTGGGGGGCGGGTTTCAGCTCCACCTGAATGCCCAGATGTCAGGGTGGGGGGTAGTCAGGCTCCCGGTGCCTGAAAGTGGGCCACCCCCCGAAGAAGACGTTTACGAAGGCTTGGCTGCCGCTGCCCCGCTCTGCCTGTCAGGCCAGACAAGGAGACTGAGGCTCAGGGCCGTTCATCCTCTCTGTGGCCGAGTCTGGGCTGGAGAGAGGGGCAGAAACGACCACCAGCCCTGCAGCTGATCTGCCCCGGGAGTCAAAGGGCAGCGCGGGCTACACCTGCCGAGCCTGGGCCGTGGCGGGGGTGCAGACCATCTAGGCCGTGTGTGAGCAGGCCTCGTGGGCTCATTAAATGATCGTGCCTCCCCACAGCCCCCTCGAAGTCGCATGGAGGGCACAGGACTCGAGAAGGTAGAGAGGGCTCTGTGGAGCCCCGGCCAGCATCCTGCCAGAGCTTCCCTCGGTCGCCTCGTTCACCCTCACAGTAACCACGAGTATTTCAGAGTTTTTCACCCCACTGTGCACACGGGGAAACTGAGGCTCGGAGACACGGAATGACTTGCCCATGACACACACAGCTAGTAAGCGGCAGGAGTGGGGCTGAAAGCTAGGCGTCTCCTCCATCCAGGACCAGGCCCGGCAGCTGGTCACCACAGGACAGCTGTCAGCCTGTCGCCAGGCTCCTGGGCTCCCCTGTGCACGGTGTTGGACTATGCCAGGCCTTCAGGGGGCAGGAGGGCTCGTAGGGGTCCCCAGGTCTGGGTCCCACAAGGGCACAGCTCACCAGTGTTCCAAGTGCTCTCCTGATGGCTCCCGGAGGGAGGCAGGGAGGCTGGGCAGAGAGCGTGAGGGTCAGGGACGGCCACGCTGGACTCTGGACGTAGTGGAGTCCCGTGGTCGGGCCTCACTTTAGCCTGAGCCGGCTCCTGGCCTCGCAGACCGTGACATGGGAGCCGAGGCAGCCTGGACCCACCTGGCTTGTGGCTGTAACCCTGAAGTCCCACATCCCCGTCCACACACCCAGAGCCTGCTTGTGGACAAGTACAGTCAAGAAAGAGGGAGGGGAGGCGTCAAAAAAGCCTAGGCCCCTGTCCTGGCTCGGTGCCTCTGCATGCTGGGCAACATTGGCCCGGGTACCTGCCTTCTCTGAGCCTCCGTTGGCTCACCTGCAAAATGCAGCCAATGGTCAAAGGATATGTTTGAGAGTGTCAGGAAGGCCCCGTCCAAGGAAACTGTCCAGTGACTTCAGTCCCCCGCCCCGTGGTCTCTGAAGCCCCTCCCAGCTTCCAGGCCAGCGGACAGCAGAGACCCAGCCCCACACCTACCAGCAGGATGTCGGCAACCACCGCCCAGTTGCAGGACAGAAGCAGCTCCCCGAGGGCCAGGAGCACCTGTGGACAAGGACCCTGGTCACCGACCCTCCCTGCCTGGTCTCTTCCCACCTGCAGAGAGAGACCGAGGCCACACAGAGAAGGGCGCCATCAGATCTGCTGGGGGAGGCGAGGCCTGAGCTGCGTCTTTGGTTCCAGCAGCCTCCAGGGTGGGCAGACATTCCCGTCTGGGCGGGCTGGCGGCCATGACCCAGAGGAGAGCGCCAGGCCCCGGGCCTGGGAACAGCCTGCTCCCTGATGGACGGCCCCCAGGCCCAGCTGCTGAGGTCCCCCGTGGGGCCCCAGGAAGAGGCAGCCAGGACTTCTGGGCCACTTGAAAGCTGGGAAAACAGACTGGAGAGGAGAGAGGCCCAGGGACTGAATAGTTTGCTCACCCCTCCTGTGTTCCCCTAAGGCCTGCATATGCTGAAAAGGTACACACAGTGGGCCAGCCCACCTGCCTGGCCCCGGCACTCCATCTACAGTCCCTCCCAGGCTACCTCCTTCCCAGGCCCCTTGAGCAGCACAGGGGAGGCCAGCAAGGCCGAGCCGGGAGCAGGGCCAAGGTTTCCCAGGGGTCACCGGCTGGCCCAGGGCAAAGCCGGCCTGGAGCGTGACTCCTGGGCCCTGGCCGGCGGCCCACCCCCTTCCCCGATACCTGTGGGGCTGGTTTAACTCTGTGTGCCCCCCTCCCTGCCCCACTGTCTGCTGGGGACCAGGGGCCACTGTGGGCCTGCCCCACCCAGCAACCTGAGTCCCTGCCTCTGCAGAGGATTGGGACAATCCTCATACCCCTCGCTCAGGAAGAGTTTAATGAAGCGGCAAGAAGGGGAAAAAAGGCATTTCTCAGAGCTTCCAGGAGCTTATGCTGGAGTGGAATTAGTCATTCCTGGAGTCACGGGGCTGTGCTGGGGCGGCCCAGGCTCTGGTCCCCAAAGGCCCGTGACACTCAGGGCAGAGGAAGTGAAGGAGCCTGGTCACCTGCCACGTACCGGGCGCGTCCGCTCTCGCGACATCCACCCACGCCCTCAGCCACTTCGTGTGGCCCATCCCCAGGCCCGCCTCACACATCAAGCCTCCTTCAGGTGAACCCCTCACCCCTGCGCTGGCCCTGTGCAGGTCGAGGCTGGCAGAGGAAGTCAGAGGAAAGGCCAGGATGGGTAGGGCCTGGGGGGAGGTGGCGCTGAGAGCAGGGGGGAGGCAGGATCTGCGGAGGAGCCCCCCAGGGAGGCAAGAAGCTGGGCTGCACCCACCGCCTGGCCTGGCCTCCACCCCGGCCTGGGGAGCTGTGCCGGCAGATCAACCCCCGCCCCCCCCACCCAGCCTGGGGCTGGGCCTGGTGGGAATCAGGAAGTCCCCGGGGGCGGGTCCGGGCTGCAGACCCACATTCCAGCCTGACAGTCTTGCCAACCCAGGCCTGTGAGGCCACATGAAAGCCCAGGGCGCTCTCACGCCCTCCCCTCTGCTTCTCGGTCTGGGCCTCCACCTGGGCGGCGGTGGTGCCCTCCTCATATCCTGCACCACGGCCGGCCATGTCTCTCCCCTGCTCCCCCACAGCCACATGACACACGGAAATACATTCTCCTTCCTCTGGCTGCGCAGGGTGGATCCCGACCCCAAAATAGAGCCCGCAGAGGGAGGCCGCAGCCACAGGCCGCCCGGGGATGCCAGGTTTCCTGAAACACACCTGGAAATCCTCGAGGGGCGAAGGCCGGGCTGGGAGAGGCTGGCTTCTTCCTCACCCTGTAATTACCCGGCCTCCCCAGGCTCCAGGAGGGCCGGCCCGCCCTGCCCCGCCCTGTCCTGCCCGGCCACCCCGGAGGTCACCGCCCTCTGGGCCTGGGTCTCCCCGGTACCGCGTGGTGAGGACCCAGGCGCCTCCGGCACCCCCGGCCTATGCTTCTGTGTCCCCAGCAGGCTGAGTGCAAACTCAGAGCTCAGAGGCTCCCGTGACTACATCAGACCCCGGCTCCACAGGTCAACAACCAGCCCGAAAGGGCCCTGGTTTGAGGCCAAGCCAGCAGGAGGAGTCGCCAGCCATTCAGAGCCCTGCTCCGTGGGTGCCCCAGCCCTGCAGCCCCAGGCACCACCCAGACACCCTCCTGTGCCTCTCAGCGGGCCGAGTCCCCCAGCTCGAGCTGGTTCTCTCCTCCGGCCCCTGTCACCCAGCGTGGCCGAGCCGGCAGGACAGGCTCCAGCACAGACCGGCCGCCAGCAGCTCCCTCTCCTCTGGGAAAGCCTACTGTACCCTGTCACTCGAGCAGGACACGGGGCTGTGGGGCTCCTGCATCCTCGACGCCCCTCAGCCCTGCTCAGTCCTCCTGTCCTCTCCTCCTCAGCAGTTTCCCAGGCCCCACCATCCCTCCCAACGCCAGCCCTGGAGGGGACTTCCAAAAGGGAAATCGGACCCTGCCCTCGTCCCCTTTGCGCCTGTGCTGGCTTCCCTGCACGCTGACTTAGTTCCCCGGGCGAGAGGGCCTGGGAACGCTGCCCGGAGCCTGAGAAACCAGGAGCCCCTCGGCCTCTGGCCACTTCCATTTCAGACTCAGGAGGATTTCCCCCTCGAGCTGGGGCAGTGGTGGTGAATATCCCCAGCCTTAGTCACCCCCGGTCAGAGATGCAAGGCACACGCTGTGACACGTGCACACGCACATACACAGACCCACACACGTGCACACTTACATAGACGCTCGTAACCTGGGACGCACACACACTCACCACAAGTACACGCATGTGCGGTGAGCAGGGATGACTCTGGAGGCGACACCACGTGCGGTAAAAGCACCCGCCAAACAGTGGCAAACGCGCTGGGACAGGCGTGCCGGGGTGAACGAGCACGCACACCTGTGTCCTTGCGGCCTCCCAACACGGACAGCAAGTTGTGCACACACACGTGCACGTGCACACAGGCACGCGACGCCCCCCTGCTCATGCACACACGCGCACGTGGACGTGCACACACAGGTGGGCTTGGGGAAGGAGACGGTGAGGACGGGACAGCAGCCCCGTGGCAGTGCCCGTGGCAGGGAGGGCCGGTTACTGGGCTCTGACACGCAAAGACTGGATTCTGGGCCTCGCCAGAAAGGGAAGGGAGGAACCCCCGCGGGCTCAGAGGACCGGGGCAGAGCCCAGACGCCATGCTGCCCTTTCTCGGATCAACTCCGTCCGTGCCCAGTGAGCCTGAGCCAGTCGGGACAGGCCCCGGGCACAGACGGGCCTCCAGCAAGCTGCCACGCCACTGGCACACGTCGGCCCTGGGCCTGCCAACCGGTAATTGCAGGGACCGACTTCGGGCACGAGGGCACCACTCGGCTCCCCAGGGCTCGCAGCAGCCCAGCGGGCAGGTGAGGCCTCGGAGCTCCGACATCCTCCGGGATGATTTGGCAGACCGTGGCCTCCCTGGGTGGGTGCTGCTTCCCACCCAGCAGGGGACGCCTGCTGGGTCCAGGGACGCGTGGCCCTGAGGGGAAGGGCAGGTGGGCCTCCCCCGGCGGCGCTGGTTACTCCAGCAAAAGGTGCGGGGGGAAAAGGGGAGAGCCCCCAGAACCGGGGTGTCTGCCCGGCACATCTGGCCCCCCCAGGGGCCAGAGAGCAGGTGGCATGGCCACCCCAGAATCCTTAGCTGCCCCTGACCACAGCTATGGTGGGCACACGTCCTTGCTGTCCCTGCCCGCCTCCTTGTGGGCCCCCGCCATGGGCGGTGGTGGGGCAGACACGTCTAACCCTGGTCCTTGCTCAGGAATCTTCAAGGCTGAGGAGGGTGGCATCCACTCCCGGATGTGAAGGCCTTGGTGACAGGAAAGCTGGCTCTCATGGGGCCAGATGACCTAGTTTGGGTTGCAAGGGGCCTTAAACATCATCGGGGGCAACTTCTGTGTAAAGACAGAGAGGATCAGACTGTGTCACAGACTTTCCTTCCTCCCAAAAGTAAAAAGTAATAATTCAGAAAAAAGTTGTTCTTCCTCAAAGAAAAGAACAAAACCTAAGGAGATCAATGTTCCATACCAGCAGCCAAGGGAAGATACAGACAATCTGGAGCAGAGTATAGAACTTCTCACCTCACACCCCCCCCCCCCCGACAAGCCCCCGTATCTAGAGGGAAGTCAGCTGAGTAGGGGTCCCTTGTTCCCGCTCCTGAGAACCAGAGGGGAAGATGCTGGGAGAATCAGGGGAAAGT
Organism: Neofelis nebulosa; assembly: GCF_028018385.1. Classification (NCBI taxonomy): domain Eukaryota; kingdom Metazoa; phylum Chordata; class Mammalia; order Carnivora; family Felidae; genus Neofelis; species Neofelis nebulosa. The sequence goes on along the minus strand of NC_080797.1, from coordinate 596,634 downwards.
GGAGAAAAGCAAACAATGACCCAGTTCTGATTCCGCTCGAGGCCAATAAGTTAAGTAGAAGGAGGGCCACGCACATGAGGGAGACTTTCCGCACACCCAGAGGACAGCCAGCCCAGGGGGGCTCACAAAGTCTCCTCGCCGCCTGACAGAGCCCTGCAAGCCTCTCAGGTGACAGAAAACCCAAAGCACAGACTTCAGACTGTAGCCCCTTTGAGGGGAGAATGTCCCCAGGGAAGGCTGGAGAGCGAGGGCAGAGCCACCACGCGGGGTCAGGGCAAGTTCAGCATCGGCGCAGAGCCACCCAGGCCCAGGCCCAGGCTCGGCACAGAAGGAACGAGAGGGAACGAGACGGATCATCGACAGACCCGGCTAGCGCCTTCCCAGCCCACACGCTTGAAGGCATGAGCTGCTGGATGAAAGGGGCCCACACAGCGAGCAACAGCGGCGAAGGGCTGAGGTCCTCAGCCCGCGATGCCCCCGCGTCCGAGTGCAGCCAACAAGCACTCGGTGAGCTGGGGGTGGCTCCCTGCCCAGTCGGGCCTTCAGATGAAACCACAGACCCGGCCAACACCCTCCGTGGCCTGTGGAGGACCCAGCTGGGCCAGACCGGACACGTGTGTTGTCTTGAACTGCTACGTTTGGGGATGATTTGCTTCACGACACAGGATGACTAATACACTGGTTGGGCCGTGAATTTCAAGAATAAATAATGAAATCTCCAGGCATCCAGGTGGAAACAGTGAGTCGGCATTCAGGGCTTTTTTGAACGTGAGGCAAACTTTATTCTCCACGGCAATATTTGTGGCCAAAAGACAACAGAGCAAACGCCAAGCTACAGGGAAGTAACACGTGACCCGAGAGTCTTAGACCCAGTTAGATGATGTTCAGGTGAACAATCAAAGGGAAGATGGCCCCACAGATGGGCGGACAGAAGACACACGGTCTCTCTAGGCACAAATTACTTGACCCCAGAAACCACCCAGGTAGGGGCTGAACCCGAACAAAGGCCAGGAACGGAGGGTCCCCGTGAACAGACGGTTGGTGGGTGCTGAGCCCATCCCATCTGGGACCCCTCCCAGATGACAGTAGGGGCACGCTTGGACAGCAGGCTGTGGGGGGTGTAACTCCAGCAAAAGTGAAAAGTCACACACGCCAGGAGCCTGGGGAGAGAAGAAGGGGGCGTACGAGAAGGTAGGGGCTCCCTTCCACGGTCGGACTCACCACTAAGTCCAAAATCTTAAAATCGATGTGAACTTAAAAATCACTTCAAGTTCTTCAGGTAAATTCATATAAACATATTAGACATATTGTAGGATTCCATTTATAGGAACTACCCAGAATGAACAAATCTATAAAGACAGGAAGTGGATTAGTGGTTACCCACGGCTGGCCTGGGGGCAGGTTGGGGGCAAATGGGAGAGACTGATGAACAGATATAAAAATTCTTTTTGGGGTGATGAAAATGTTCCAAAGTTGATAGCGATGATTGTGCAGTTCTGAATATACAAAAGGCCAATGAAGTGTACATTTTGAAGGGGCGACTGGCACATCTCAATCCACCTGGTTTTAAAATTATATGACTATGGGGCACCTGGGTGGTCAGTAGGTTAAGCGTCCAACTTCGACTCAGGTCATGATCTCGCGGGTTCATGAGTTCCAGCCCCGCGTCGGGCTCCGTGCTGACAGCTCAGAGCCCGGAACCAGCTTCAGATTCTGTGTCTCCCTCTCTCTCTCTCTGCCCCTCCCCCGCTCATGCTCTGTCTCTCCCTCAAAAATAAATAAACATTAAAAAAAATTTTTTAAATAAATAAATAAAAGTAAAACAAAATAAAATTACATGACTATATGGCCTCAGTTTCATAAGAATATTTCTAGAAACATAAATGGGTGTACATATATAGATACACATGGAATGATCGTCACCTGATTAGATAACAAAAGCAGCAGGAAGTACTTAGAGTCCAGCCGTGGTCCCCCCCACCTCCGTCCACGCGCACCCCTGGCCCACCCCTCTCTGCCTCGCAGCTCTGCCCGACCGCCAACACTTCTCTCCTGAGCTTCAGACTCAAATCGCAACATCTCCAGCTGATGTCCTAGGAGGCATCTTGAGTTTAACATGTCTAAAATCAAATTCCTAACCCACCCGTCCGAAACAAGGCCGTACCTCCCTCAGTCTCCCGGGTCAGTGAATGGCAGCTCGGCCTCTGGTGGCCGGCAGAAACCCCGGGTCGTTCCGGCTCCTCCCGCCCCTGCCCTGATACCGACCCACCAGGAAATCCTGTTGGTTCCACTTCCAAAACATACCGAGAATCTGACCACTTCTCCACTCGCCCCGCCCCACCCTGGTCCCAGCCAAACCAGCCGTGCCCTTCTTAGGAAGCCTCCTAACCGGTTTCCCTGTTTCTGTGTCCTTTCTTATCCTCTCACAACACGACAACCAGAGAGACCCCGTTCAACCACGAGGAAGACGGTGGCAAAGTGGCCCCCACATCCTCATGCATCTTGGAACCCACACCCTGCGCGGCCACGGCGAACCCGGTTGGCCCGTACCTGGCTCTGGCGGGCAAGATAGGGCAGCGGGGCCGCTCCTGACCTGGGCCTCGGGAGACTTGGCCGCCTCCCCCTTGTGCCTTCCTGGAGGCTGGCGTGAGGGAAGGCAGTCTACTTGGAGGAGGACCCAGCAATAGACGTATGTGATGAGGTGAGTGTGGACACCCCGTCTGCCGGGTGCAGGCTGCCACGTGAGTGGGCACAGGCAGGACCCGCCAATCCGCTGAATCGTAAGAAACAATAAATCATCGTTGTTTGGGATGATTTGTTACACAGCAGCAGGTAACTGATACAAAGCCACAAGTCGGATCATTTCACACCTGGCCAGAGGGCCTGAGGGATTTCCCACTTGGCTCAGGCTGGAAGCCAAGGTCTTACGCGGATAGGGCTCTACGCAGCCTGTACCCACGGGGGTCGCCTCTGATCTCGCGTCCCGTGCTCCTCCCCGGCTGGCCTGGCTCCACCACGTTTGCCCAAACACACCAGCCATGCCTCCCGCTGGGCGTTTGCACTGGCTGCTCCCCCTGCATCAGGCTTCCCCTCGCTGCACCTCACGTCCACCCGGCTCCTTCCCTCACCAGATCTCAGCAAGGCCTCGCTGACCACCTGGCCCTGCCCCGGCCCCTCCTCATGTCGCTTTCCCTGCTCTGTTATTCTCCCCACCTAACGTATCATTTATTTTGCGGGGTTCATATATCACACGCATATCCTGCCTGATCTGTTCAACGGTGGATCCTCAGAGTCTGAAACGGTGCCGGCACACAGGAGGAGCTCAGGAAGGAGGAGCTCGGGTGACAGGAGGAGTCACCGTGAGGTGACTGAAGGTCTCTGCCCGTTCTGGCTGGGACCCGCTTCCCAGCAGCCTTGCCCCTCGGAGCCCAGCAGGGCTTTAAGGGTGAAACCCCCACCCCAGGGTTTCTCGCCTGAGCGGCCAGAAGAACGGGGCAGACCAGGGGATCCCGGGTGGCCCACACCTGCGGGGCTTCGTGGGTGCGTGCCCGGACCCCTTCCCCATGGCTGGTGGTCAACGGGACCCAGAGCACAGTGGGGGAGGAGCCCAAAACAGCCGCTGTGGTATCCCCACGTGCTTTCTCAAAAGCCCCATAAAAGACCGAATCCCCCCTCAATTCTGAGCAAGCAGTTGTGACTAGAGCAAAGAACCCAAAGCAGGAAAGATGATGCTGTGTAACTTTCGAGGGTAGGGCACACACAGCAACACGGCGTCACCTGGCTCTCTCTGGACGCTAGTCCTCGGGGGCCGGCCACCACGTTGCGAGGAAGCCCCGGCCACGTGGAGAGGTCACGGGCAGCCGGTCCAGCCACCAGCTCCAGCCGAGTCTCGGCCAATGGCTGGCATCCACCACCCCATCCTGACCAATTACCCTCAAGCAGAAGAGACAAGTTATCCCCAGTCCCAACCTGCCCAAACTGCAAATTCATGAGCAAAATGAGTATTTTTGTTGCTCGAAACCGCTGAGTGTCATCACATTCCCATAGTAACTAGAACAGGCACAGAAGAAGGCTCCTCGGTGAAACCAAGAGGCCAGCACTAGGCCCCCGCGTTACAGAGAATCGGGGCTCGGCCAGGCCAGGGTCTCACCCCGGCTCACACAGCAAGCGAGTGTAGAAGCAGAAACAACACGCAGATCTCCCTGATGCCTCGAGGCTCGATGCCTGCCCACTCCCCTCCCCTGACCCAGCCCCTCCATCGGGACCACAAAGCCCCCCGCCCCCTCCCCCCGGGGATGTCCTCCGGCCACGGGGGCCGGCAGTGCTGGAGCCCCCGCCTTGGGCTCAGTCCGGTCCTTCGGCTGAGTACCAGACCTTCTCCTCTGAAGGGCAGTGACTCTGGGAAGGAAGCCAAGGAAGGGGGTGTGTGCCAAGCCCTGCTGTGCGTGTCTGGATCCTAATTAACAGCTGAGAAGCCCACTTCCCCTGCCAAGGACCCGGAAGGAGGGAGGGATGGAACCCTCGGTGCCTGCAGGTGGGTGTCCAGCGCAGGGCTCCCCAGGGAAGGCCCCGGACCAGACGCCATAAGGTCAGGAAACCTCACCGCCATGAAACACACGGCACAGGCTGGTCCCAGCCTCAGGCGATGCGGGGTGGCACGAAGTGCTGCCCCAGATCCCTCTTCGCTGAGCTACCCTCAGCGCGTGTGCAGACACGCGTGTGCATACACGTCCGCCCGGTCATCCGCTGCCCTGAGACACGTGGATGTGCACATTCACGCACAGACCCGTACGCGAAACGGCACACGCAGACACGTCCCCACACATCGTGCGCGTCCAGGGCAGACACACATCCGGGCTCGTACAGAATGAACACGCGCCCGTGCACGTCCAGGCCGAACACACGTACGCGCAACCAAGCACAGACCGATCGTGAAGGTGCCCGGAGATGCACACGCGGAAGCATGTGTGTCCACACCCGTATTCACAGACCCGCATACATCCACCCTGAAAAGCACACTCACATGGGCACACACGCCCGCATTTCCACGTGCCCTTCCCAGGAAGTCGGATCGGTCTCCCTGGATGGCAGAGGTGGTGCGGGGAGAACCAATGTGGTTTCTGGGATCTGAGAAAGTGAAGGGACACACACGGCCAGTTGGACGGAGCAGACACAGGGAGTCCAGATTTTGAACAGAAGTCAATTCCTCAGTCGCCTTTGGACATCGTTTCGTTGCTGTTGTTTTAATGTTTACTCATTTTTGAGAGAGAGAGAGAGCATAAGCGTGGGGGGGGGGGCGGGGCAGAGACAGAAGGAGACACAGAACCCAAGCAGGCTCCAGGTTCCGAGCTGTCAGCACAGAGCCCGACGCGGGGCTCAAACTCACAGACCATGAGATCGTGACCTGAGCCGAAGTCGGATGCTTAAACCACTGAGCCCCCAGGCGTCCCTTGGACATCGTTTCAGACGCTGACCCTGTAATGTCCCCCAAACCTGATGATGCTCCTGCATGGTGAGCCGCAGCCATTTCCCACCCATTAAGGTTTTAGGGGTGACGTCGTGTCCCGTGGCCCCAGACTCCACGTCTAACTCCCCACAGCCCCCTCCCCCAGGATGCCGGCCTGCCATCACTGCACCCTCCCCAAATCCACAGCTCCTGGCCAGGGTCCTCTCCCTGGTGGTGGCCACACAGGCTAGTGTCTCAGAGGCCTCCGCACCCCCTCCTTCTCTCACACCCCGCGTGGACTCATCGGGAAATTCCTCCTAGATGTACCTGGGATCCACCCGCTTCTTCCGCCTCCACGGCAGCAGCAGCGGCTCAAGCCCACACCCTGCATCACCTGGATGGGGGCAGGGGTCTAGCCCCACCCACGCCTATGACCACAGAAGCCGGACTGATTCACCGAACATGGGCTGATAACAGAAGAACAATAGAGAAAATCAAAACAACAAAGCTGCCAGCAAAATGGATGAGGCTTTCGCGACACCGACCAGGAGGAAAGCACAGAACACTCGGGTCCCCAAAACCAGCAATGAAAAAGGCACGTCCCGCCAACCTCAGGGAGCCGAGAGGGGAAAAGGGAATATACCAGGCACAACTATACCCCAACAAACCAGACACCTAGACAAAGGCACAGATTCTCGGAAAGCCGCCAACTATCAAAAATGACATAAAAGGAAATCAAAAGCCTTAACTGATCTATAACAAGTAAATATTGAGTCAGTGATCAGAAAACTTCCCACAACAAAGAGCCCAGAACCATATGGCTTCACTGGTGAATTCTAAAAATGTCTAAAGATGAACGAACGCAAGTCCTTCCCAAACTCTTCCAGAAAATCAAAGAGGAAGAAGCATGCGTCAACACGTTCCTCGGGGCCGTTATCCTGATGCCAAAACCGCAAAGACCACATTCCTCGTGAACACGCGGCAGTCAGCGCGCTGAAGCAGATTTGATGAAGGACAAACCACACGGTCGTGTCCACAGACGCAGAAAACAGGAGCCAGATGCCCCCTCCTCAGTGCAAACCCCCCCACCCTCCGCAAAAGCTGGACCCGCTCTCTGCCCCTCCCCCACTCGTTCTCACTCTCTCAGGAATAAATAAACATTTGGGGCGCCTGGGGGGCTCAGTCGGCTGAGCGTCCGACTTCGGCTCAGGTCACGATCTCACGGTTCGTGGGTTCGAGCCCCGCATCGGGCTCTGCCGACAGCTCAGAGCCTGGAGCCCGTTTCAGATTCTGTGTCTCCCTCTCTCTCTGCCCCTCCCCTGCTTGCACTCTGTCTCTCTCTTTCTGTCAAAATAATAAATAAACATTAAAAAAAAATTTAATAGAAAAACAAATGAATGTTTCGGGTGGCTGGTGATGTAGCCATCCACTCAGCAAGCGGTGACCCCCCCCCCCCCAAGTACCTGGCACTGTGTTTCAGGCCGAGAGCTGAGGAAGGTGGGACCCCCCGGGCCCCTGGGCTGGGACAGGTGTCAGAGCATAAGTAACTGTGGCCTAAAGAAGACCTCACAGAGAGCAGGAGGGTGGAAGTGGGGGGCAGGTGGAGCCCAGCAATTCCGGAGGGCTCCACGGAGGAGGGGTGCGGAGGGAGCCAAGGGAGGGTCGGCCGGACAGACATGGGGACCAGGAGGGGCCCTGGCATCAGCACTGCAGGGGACATGGCTGGTCAAGGGAGTCATGAGGTCGGGCTTCGAGCCCCCCGAGAGGAGCTGGGCTCAGTTCCAGAGGCGCCAGGGGCCCCGGAAGGTCCGCGGTGTCTCTGGCAGTGGGCAGGTGAACAGACCGGGAAGGGGCTCCTGGCACCGGTCCCACAGACAGACGGCGGGAGCCGTGCCAGGCAGAGGGCCCGAATCTCAAGCCGGAACGTCAGTTCGAGGCACAGACGGAGCCATGGAAGGGCTTCTGCTCAGGAGGCCCGGAAGGTTCCGCGCTGCTCCTGGAAAGCGGGAGCCTGGCTGCTGGCTTGGTGCCGCTGGGTCCCACGCCAGGCCCACACACGAGTCACGGAGGGAGCGGCCTCCCAGCATCGGAGGGACGCGCCCCCGGCCTGCCCACCATCCGGCCCGCGGCCCCTCACCCCTGCGGCAGGCCCAGAGAAGAGTTTCTTCCACTGTGTCAGCCGGGACGCAATGTCACTTCTAGACGAGCCATCCAGCCCTGGAGATGTGCCAGGCTGCAGAGGGGGAGACAGCTGTGTCCCCTAAACACAGCCAAGGAGCCGCCTCCCAGAGCCCAACAGGACGGTAGCAGAAGCAGAAGTGGCAGGGGACTGGGCCCCAGCCGATGCAGGGACGGCCTTTGACGGACCGCCATCTGCCTGCAAGGTCAGGCCCGCTGAGCCCCGGCAGCCGACACTCCGGCCCCACTCAGGGAGCTGCTCCCTCGGCCCGGATGCCAGCAAGCATCTAGGCACTTATTAGCACCTACTGTATGCCGGGCTCCGTTCCTCCCCCACGGGAGCGACAAGAGCCGGCAGGGCACGAAGGACACAGACTATGGGCTGGCTCTCAGCTCTGTCTGTCCCACTATCTGTGTTCTGTCTCCGGGCCTCGGTCTCCCAATCTGTAAGTGGGGGTGAGAAAGCCCTTCCCCCACCGTTAGCAGCACTAACAGGACCCGTCTGTCCTCCGGGAATTTCGGCAGAAGCCCACCCAGACCTTCAGAGACACGCCATCCCCTCCCTCAGGACCTGGGGAGAGAAACGACGGCCCCGTATGGCCCCCTCCCCCTGGCTTCTAGAGGGAAGGCTGCAGGCGTGGGCTGGGGAGGGTTAACCTGAAGAGTAGGAGAGCTGGCGAGGGGCTCCGAGCGACCCAGCCACAGACAGAGGGAGGACACGAGCCAGCGGAGTGCTGGGGCTGCCTGAGTGGAGCTCACACAGGGCACCGTGGGGGGGGCACCCCTTCGTGTCACCCAGGGGCACGAGGATGCAGGCCCCGAGCCCCTCCCCAGGGCACCCAGGGTCCGACAGACGCCAGGCAGAGGAGGCAGGCCTGGGGGTCACGAGAGGGGAGCCCCGGTGGTGGGTCCAGCAGGACCAGCTGAGCCGAGAGGAGGGACGCCTTGGAAGACGACCTGCAGCAATAAATGGATGTTGCAAATGCCGGGGCTCCAAAAAGTGCCCCCAAGAGAGCGACCCGTGCTGGTCAGCCAGCATCTGGAAGCTGGCACCAGGAGGACACGGACACTCGGGGAAAACCCACTCTGGGCACGGTAACACGTGCCCCATTTCAGGCCGTCCTTCCCGCCTGCCCAGCCCGGAGCGGGGCCAGGGACCAGGGCAGAGGTGGACCGAGAAGAACCAAACGGACCGCAGCTCCCTCTCGCCCCAGTGCAATATCTGGGCCTGGACAGACACTGTTTGGAAGCAGGACCAACGTGTTGACTTTCCAGTTCGCGGGTGTGACAGTGGGCTCTGGGCGTGGGTAGTTCTGGTCTCAGTGTGCTCGGTGAAGCCCACGGGCGTGTGCAGGGGCACCTGTGTCCACGGTGGGGTCCCCAGGGCCTTGGGACGGGAGAGGAGGGGAGGGGAGCCCATCTGGCTGGGGCTAGGCTGGCACCAGCTTCCCAGAATCACTGGCCCTTTCCCACTGGTGAGACCATCAGGGCTGGGGCTTTGGGGCGCAGGGGGTGTGCATACAGCCCCACCCATACACCACGGTGCCCGAGGGACCCAAACATGCATGGAACCCAAGCGGGAACAGTGAATTCTGGCGGGAGCACGGGACGGTCTGGAAAGGCTTCTGGAGACGCAGCGTTTGAGCTGGGCCTTGCAGAAGGAGCTCAAGGGGGAACCGTGCCCCTGCAGAGGGACGGGCACAGCAAAGGCCGGCAGGTGTGAGCTCATCACTGGCACGGCCACAGGGTGGGGCACACGGAGGGGTCTGACGGAATAGAGCCCGGAAGAGAGCATCAGATTGCTGCCTTTACAGCGGCGTCGGCACGGGCCATGGCCAATCTGGGCTTCACTCCCCTCACCTGTCACCCCATCTCTCCTGGCTCTCACAGCACATCCGAGGAACAAATGCGTCCCACCATCTCCCATCAAAGCCTTCACCAGCAGCTCAGAGCCAGAAAGGCTCAGGCTCAAACCCCAGTTCTGTTCCTCCCTAGCGGTGCCACTCTGGGTAAGCCTCAGTTTACGCATCTGTAAAATGGGGGTAGCAGGCTGTCCCTGGACGGAGTGATAAACATAATGTACGTAAAACCTGGCCCGGCGTCGGCCCACGCGAACAAGCAGCACCCACCCACACCACCAGCGGGCACTCACTTACATAGGAGGCCAGGAACGTGGTCGGGGCCAGGATGAGAGCCAGGTAGAGGCAGGGGGCTGCGACCAGAAGGCTGCCGGCGCAGAGGAGGGGCTCGGCCCGAGGGTTGACTTTCTTGTACCTCCTGGAAGCCTCTGCTCCCAGGACAACTCCAATGATGCCAGTCACGACAGTCAGCGCCCCAAAAATCAGGCTGATGGGAAAGAGCAGAGCAGGGTTACTCGGCCAGGTGGGGGTAGCCCTGTCCTGGGGTTCAGCCCCTGCCCCGAGTGCGTGATCGGGTACCTACAGGGAGTGTGGCTGTGGGCCCCCTCCCCTCCCTCCTAACCAATGCTCCTGGGTCCTCAGGGCCCCTCCCTCCATTTTCCTTCCTGCCTCGTCCTGGGGAGGTCACTGGCCACCAGGGTGGCTGCCCCAGCAGGCCTCACTGCTCAAACAGCCCCTCCTAACTGCACTCCCTGTCCCTACTCCCGGACCCGCTTCCCCTACACCTGACCCCCTCCTGCACCTGCTGCCTGGGGAAGGGTTCCTCAGACCGAATTCCAAGCAGGTCCCCAGAGGGTGCTTTCTAAAATATAGGTTTGAAAAGATAATAATACCGAGTGCCCACCCCCTGCCTAAAACTCCCCACCAGCTCTCAGACACCACTGGATTTGGTGCCAACTCATCGCGGCCCGTGTGGCCCTCCGTGGTCTGACCCTGGCTGACCTCAACCCCATCCTCCAGCTCCAACCTCTGCCCCCAGATGGGCTCTTGTCCCCACTTCATACTTTCATTCCTACATCCGGACACTCCTCACTAGTTTTCCCACCTACTGAACTCCTACTCATCCGTCAAAACCCATCACAAGGTCCCCTCTTTGGAGATGCCTTCCTCTGTCCCCTTGCTGATTCCTTCACTCCCTTCAGTTCCCAGATCCGCTTCTGTGTTTCTACCATCAAGGTCATTCACTAGCCTGCTGATTCCTGGAGGGCACAAACCAGGTGTGCCTTAATCTCCCGACCAGGCTAGCAACACAGAACCTGGAATACAAGAGACAGTCCCAGAACCTCGGGGCAGACAGCCGCAGGGGGCAAGGTGAAGGAAGGATAAGGCAAGGTCACTCAGCTAATGTAGCAGCAGAGCCAGGATCTCAATGCCCACCTGCCCCCCCGCCCAGCCTCCTTTTAAAGGGGTTCAAGGGACGCCGACCTAGACGAACCATGGGTGTAGTCGGGGCCTCTCCAGCGCTCGGTGGCCTCCCGTTGTCCTCGGGCCAGCTCTGCGGACCGGCCCCTGCTGCCCGTGTGGCGTCTCGCCCTTCTCTCTCCACCCCCACCTCTGCACAAATGACTGTGGGTTCTCCGGACTCACCCATCTTCCGGCCCCCCTGGCCTGGAGCACCACTGCCCCACCCACCCCCTCCCGCCGCCAGCACCCCCTCCTGGCCCAAGCATTTCCAGAAGTGCGCAGATGGCCTCCGGTATGGCGGGGTGATGACCATTCACCAAGATGCAACACGACAGGTGCGAGACTGTGCTTCCTGACAGTCTCCCCAAACCGACTCTCCCCAAACCGAGTCTCCCCAAAACCGCCTTTCCTCTAAACAGCTTCTGTGAAATATCCCACAGGCTGAGGACGGTGGGCTAATCCCCCTGCCCCACCCCCTTGGTGAACAGGAGGGAGTGTAGGGCCCAGAGAGGGCAGGGACCTGCCCCAGGTCACACAGCCCCTCGCTGGCACAGCCGGGACCTCCTGACAAAGCACGTGTTGGCCTTAGGCAGCTTAAAGGTGCCCAGCGACCCTTCCCAGGCTACAAGCTGCACAAGGTTCTGGCTCAGGCCAGTCGAGTGACCCCGAATCCTGGAAGAATGCTGTCTACCTTGGAGTCCGGGTCTGAGCTGGCCCTGGAAGATTCTGGAGACCTTCCTGAGACTTAGGATTCATTATTCAGACAGGGCCCTCCACTGGCCCCCACACAGGAGGTGTGGCCAGAGGTCAGGCCCAGCCGCCAAGCTACCCCCAACCCACAAGACCTTCCCAGAATCGGACTCTCAGAGCCAAGAGGATCCTTAACGTCCTGCAAGTTCCACACTGACCCTCTGTACAATAGCCCTGGCAAGCAGCTGTCCAACTCCCACTTACATGCCCTGAGGGGCGGGAAGCTCACTACCACCATACATCCCCTTCCACAGGGGCCAGCTCTGAGTGTTGGAAGTTCTCTCAGGGGCTAAGCCAGCATCCTTGTCCTGAAGCTTCCCTCCCTCGACGCACCCTCACCGTGGGGCCTACCCTAACCGCAGAGGGTGTGTTAATAGCTGAGGTCCATGCAGAACCCCAACACCAGGACCTTCTACCTACTCTGTGGCAGGCTGAGTAATGCCCCCCAAGATGTCTATGCCCTAATCTCTGGAACCTTTACAAAGGTGATTGCATTAAGGGTCTTGAGAAGGGGATATTAGCACCCATTAACCGAGGTCCTCCATTTAATCACCAGCATCTCTATGAGAGGGAAGCGGAGGGAGACGTGAGACACAACAGGAGAAGGCAACGTGACCACAGCTGTGGAGACTGTGGACGCGGCCACAAGCCAAGGGACACCAGCAGCCCCCGGAGGTGACGAGGCAGGAAGGACCATCCCCTGGACCCTGGGAGGGCACGTGGCCCAGTGCAACCATCTGGACGCGAGGCCTCAGGCTCTCTGACAAAGGGACTCGCTTGCCCAGGGACACGCAGCCACTGAACGCTAGACACACAAGTGAGTCCCGTGTCCCATGTTTTCAAGCTGCTGCGGGACTTTTAGGGCCCAGTCTTTGTCTCCAGGGAGGTGACAGTCTGGCTGTAGCTGCAAGGCCAGCATCACAATCCGTGTGGTCCATGCATTCACTCATTCACTGCTGCCTCCTCCCGGCCCCCGCGGTGCTCCAGGAAGCGCCCCCAGCAAGGTACGCAGATGTTCAAGTCCAGCAGGAACCGGCGTCTCCAGAGGCGACAGGACGTGGCGCTAAGACCACCAGCTCTGGAGTCCGAGGGGCTTGAACCTGCCTACGCCACGTGCTGCTGGGACAGGTCACTTAATTTTCTGAACTTCTGTCTCCTCATTTGCAACAGGAATAATCGGGTTTGTTATTACAACACCTCTGAGGATTCTTCACGTAAAATGCTCAGCTAACGTTAAAGGTTAAGAAGTAACGATGGGAAGACGGAAGGGGACCTACGGGCAGAGGGCCCAGCTCGGGCATGGGGCATTCCGGAAATCACACGAAGCTCTCTCTGTGTCCCCAGAGAGGAGGCCAAGGAGACAGAGACAGAAGCATCGCCCCACAGGCCCTGCAGAAGCCTCACCCGCCTGCCAAGTGCCTCCCGGACCCCCACAGTGGCTCAAGAGCAGGGAGACTGGGGCCCAGAGGGGACGAGGCTGCCACCTACGGCCACCCAGAGGTACAGGAGCTCAGCCAGAGTGGGAACCTGGCCTGCAGTCTGTCAGCAAGGCCCCAAGTCCCGGGGCACGTGCCTGCCCAGGGCTCCCAGCACCCCCTCACCTGTCCTGGCTGTTGCACGGCTCCTGGAGGCAAGGACGCTGCAGTCCATGCACCACACGGGCCTCGAACAGAAATTTGGGGGCCCAGAAGCCCAGAGCTCCAGTCACAAAGGCGATGGCAGTCACCCCAAGGGTGGACCACACAAAGCTCCAGCTGCAAGAGAAAGCGCCCTGGCTGACACCCCCAGAAAGGGCTGTGGCCGCAGGGCCCCTCTGCTCCTGTCACTGCCCTCCCAGGTCACCCAGGCTCCGGACCCTCCCCGCCACAGCCCCCGCCACAGCCCCCGCCACACCCTATTCTCGCTGGGCCTTCCCCCCTCCTCTCTGCAGGACCAGCTCTCCCCATCCAGGAAGGCCCAAACCCAACAGCACGTTCTCCAGGAAGCCGCCCCCTGCCCCCACCTTCCTCCCAGCGGCCCCCCCCCCCCCAGCCGCATGGCTCTGTATCAAAGAGAGCGAGAGCCAGGGCCTGTCCGCACCCCACATTCCAGTAAGTCATGAGGCTGGGAGTGCAGTTGACTGGGGCCGCCTCCCCGCCCATGCCTGGAACAGAAAGAGGATGGACACACTCCCACGAGGTTTGCAGAGGTGAGTGATTAACTCCCAGCATCCTCCCGGCAACCCGGGGAGAATTATGTCCGCTGAATAAATGAGGGAAGTGAGGTTCCAAGTCTCAGGTCACTGGGGGATAAGGCCCTGGCAGAGCTCACTCTGCCTCCCTCCCTCCCTTCCGGTCCCCATTCTGTCACAGGCAGGCAGGCAGGCGCAGGGGGCCTCCAACTGAGGGAGGGGCACCTAAGTTGGTGAGTGGGAGCTCAGAGGAAGAAGAAGGCTGTGAACATCGGGACAGTCACGGAGGGCTCCCTGGAGGCGGAGAGAGGCAGGTCAGCAATGCTAGGGCAGACAGGATTTTTGGTGACATGCAGGGAGGAGCAGGGACACTCACTTTCTCCCCAGGTATCTGACGTCCTCCCACCAGCTGCTCCTCGGGCCCCCCATGGCCACCTCCTCCTGCTTCTCAGCAGCTCCCCGGGGAGGGTCTGGAACCAGCACGATAAGCAGGACCAAGGCTACAGCTTCCAGGCAGGGCATGACCTGGGCACGGAGGACCCAGGATCTCAGGGCCACACATACACCCCTGCGACCCAGGAGATCCTGCACGTGGCTGAACCATGTGGCCCAGGCTCCGGGAGCCTCTGTGCCCTGGGAGGGGTGGGGCAGGGGGCTCATTTCCTGACTGCCCCTCACCCCTGGGAATGCAGCCTCTCTGGGGAGTAGGGTCCCCCTGGGACTTCCCTCCATACGGTCTGTTCAGTGATTGCTCTCTTGGGGTCCATGAGCCCACGTGGCTGAGGACTGGCACCGACTGGGGTTCTCGCCGCCTCCACCTGCCAGGCCACTTCTGCCCTGGGATGTCCCCACCCTTGTCTGTCCACCTCTGAGGTTCCAGGAGGCAGCACGTACTGCCCCCACTCTGCAAGCCACTTGCTTGAGCTCGAGGCCTGAGCAGACCCAGCAGCCAGCATCTGAATCCAGGGCCGTGACCTCCACAGTTCACGTTCTGTCAAACGTCCGAAGCTGCCAACGTCTGACCACCCCCCACGGCGCCAGCTACCGTGCCAAGTGGCGAAGGCCACTGGAGGCTGGAAAGTCCCTGCCTGCCCAGGGGGATCAGAGGAAGAACAGGAGGCTGGACTCACTCGGAGGGCCCAGTGCCAGTTCCCGGTCAGCTGCAACACGGCCGAGCCCAGCATGTAGCCCAGACCACTGCGACAGAGGATGGACAAGGGGGTGGGCAGTGAGGGGGGGGGGCGGGACAGTGGGGGGGAGGGGATGGGCAGTGAGGGGGAGGGGCAAGGGGATGGGCAGTGGTGGGGAGGGGAACGGGAGTGACGGGGGAAGGGCAAGGGGATGGGCAGTGGGGGAGGCCCAGCCTGAGCCCAAGGCTGCAAGGCCAGCCTGAGCTGGGGCGCCCCACCCCAAGGGGCTGGCTCTCTGCTGCTCACAGCCCTGTCACAGGAAAAGTGAGCCACATGAGGCCCAGATGTCCACTGCCCTTGGTCAAGTCACCGGTGACCTCTGGCTTCAGGCCCGTCTCCAGCACCACTGCCCCTGCCTCCCTATCCAAGGACCCAAGGCTCAGCCCTGCCTGAATCAGGCAATGCCAGGAAACCTGGCTCAGAGCTCTTGGGCCCGACTGCAAATCCACTCTGACCTCCCCCACCCAGGGGAGCCCGCCCCGGCCCCACACCCTTCCCCAAGCAGGCCTTCCCAAGTGTCCTACGGGGTAGGAGGCATCTTGATTCCCTCGAACCCTCAACACAGCCCATCAGTCAGTGTTCTTGCCCCCCCTTTACAGATGAGGAAACCGAGGCCCAGAGTGGTAAAGGGACAAAGCGAGGAAGGAGCTCTCCTGGTCTGATGCCCTCCTACCCCAGCCCAGACTATTCTGGCTCCTTTGGGCCTCAGTTTACCGCCTGGGGAAGCGGGTCCTGGGTGGCACCAACCTTCCGACAGGGATAAAGATGTAGAAGATGGCCAGCACCCGGGTCCGCTGGTCCCTCACAAAGAGGTCGCCCAGAATGGTGGGTGCGATGGTGGAGTAGCTGGCTGAGCCGGTGCCCACGACTCCCCGGGACAGGAAGAACAGCCAGGAATACTGGGCAGGCAGGCGCAAGACCCCAGTGAGCCCCAGGATCACCCTCGGGGTGAGGGACCTGAGCGAGTGTCAGAGGCCCCAGGTCCTGGTGACAGGAGCCCCCCCCCCCCCCCCCCCCCGCCCCCCGGGGTGGAGGAGGGGATCTGGGCTCAAAGACGCCTGGCTACCCGCCCAGCCCAGGTCTCCACATCACACGGGTGCCCCCTGCTGGCGCCTGCAGCCGCGGCCTCCCCACCCACTCTCCCACCGCCCAGGGGAGCCCTTTTTCTGGGCCCCCAGACAGTGGCTGTCACCTCCACCCGCCCCCCACAGGCAGCAGCGGGAGGCGCAGGGGAGGAAGTCTCCCGCTAAGAGAGTCTAAGGGGGGTCCTCTCTCGGCCCTGGATGGCGCCCCTGCAGCCAGCCCGGAGCCCACCCATGTTTTAACGGGAAGGAGCAGGTGGTGGGAGCGGGGGGGCGGGGGGGGGGGGCAGGTCCAGGGCGCCTTGCAGGGATGAGGGCACCCACCTGGGGGGAAATGAAGGAGCTGGAGAGGCCCGCCCCTGACCAGAGCAGGATCCCAATGCTCAGCGTAGCTTTGCGGCTGTGTCGGTCGCCCAGGTAGCCAAACACAGGTGCAGACAGCAGCAGGCAACCTATGAAGACTGGAGGGGACAGGCCGGGGCCCCATGCATTCCCCCGTGGTGGTGGGCGCGCAGACGGGCCTGCGGGCCCGCAGAAGGGGCCTGGCTCTGGTGCCGCAAAGCTGGCACCCTGGCAGTGGGTGGAGGCCACAGGACCCACGGCCCGAGTCAGGGGAACTGGGAAGGGGGTGGAGGGAGCTGGGCCGGCTCAAATCCCGGCTCTGCTGCAGGCTCGCTGTGCAGCCTGGGGTTACTAACGCCACCCCTCTGAGCGTCCCCCGAGCCGCCAGCGCTCGGTGCACGCCAGGCCCCGCGTCTCTGCGGAGCTGTCCGTCCCCTTGCCTGGCTGGGCCAGGTCCGATTTTGCCGTCACACCCCTGCTGGGGGCGGGAGGCAAGGGAGGCCTGCCCGGGCCTGCGGTGCAGACCTGCAGGGTTAAGAATGAGTGCAGTCGTTCCCGGAGGCTGGAAAAGGGCCTGGTTTTCCTAAGCAGGCAGAACATTCCCCTGACACCGTCAGTTGTATTTGTTCCATTTTTTTAAAGTAAACCCTTCTGAATTGGGAGACTGGGTTAACGAACGCGTTTGCTACTCTGCGAAGACAAAGAAACTGCCGCGTTTTCGCACGACTCTGCACCCTCGCCGCTCGCGTCCCTCACCTGAAACCGTCTCCACCCTCCGAGGGGGGGGCGTGTCCGCGGCCGCAGGTGAGCGAGGCGTCCGGACCCGCCTCCGCCCGAGGCCCCGCCCCATGCCTGGGTCCGCATTCGCTGAGCGCTCATGATCGACATTGCCTGAGCCTAATGAGCGTCCAGACTCGTCCCAGCCCCGCCCACTCCGCCCCACCCGCTCTGGTATTGGGTGGAGCCGTGCGCGGTTGCAGAAATTAGGCCAGTTTTGACCTACAAAAAATAAGGCAATTTAAAATGGTTCGTCCTAATACTCCACAGAGAATGGTCTTTGGTGCCAGGGACATTTAGAATTTTAATAGCTACCTCCAAAATAGGCCTCCAAAAAGGCTGTATCCGTTTACACTCGTGCAGAAGCGCGTATCTCAGCTCCCTTGATATGATCAGTCACTTTGTTCCTCTTAATGGTTGAGGCACAGACGGTGTCTCGCTGATGTTTTAATCTGCATTGTCCTTATGTCAGTTCCTGTGCTCACACCTTCTGCCCATTTCTCTCTTGGGCCCTTGTGGGAATTGCAAACAATTTCTCCCAGGCCTTTACGTTTAAGGATTTAAAATGCAAATTCTGGGCTCACATCCTGACCCAATGACTGCTTAGCTGTGTGACCTTGGGCAAATTCCTTAACTCTTCTGTGCCCCTCGAATCAACTATATAATGAGATAGCATTGTGCTTCCTGTAGAAGGTTATGGAGAAGATTCAATGAAGTCAAGCATATAAAAAAGGCAGTGACTAGCTTTATGTTAATGCCTAATAAATGTCATCCATTGTTGTTACTAACTGCATTTATAGTTTCAATCATGTCGAGTTTATCTTCTTGACCTTGGTGTCCTCAAATGTGTCAATACTCCCGGTGTGGTGTTTCTTGTCTCCTTAACGCATCTCGTCTCTACCCAAAGGTTATAAAAATACTTCCCCAAAAGTTCTAATACTTTTATGAGATTTGGGGCAGGGATCCTTTATAAGATCTAAACACCTTAAACCCACAGATGCCCTGAAATGGAGAACCTTGCCCCCAAAGGAAGGCACGCTCTCTCTCTCTCTCTCTCTCTCTCTCACACACACACACACTCCTTTGCTCCTGTAGCATCAAATGACTTCTGTGACAAATAGGAGCGATGAAAGAGCAGCGGGTTAAGAGAAGGACTCCACAGGAAGCTGCCTGGATTTGATCCCAGCTGTGTGACCTTCAGCAAGCCCCATAGCCTCTCTGTGCCTCAGGTTCGGCATGCATAAAATGGGCATAATAACAATGCCTGCCTCGTGGGTTTGTTGTAAAGATTAAATGAGTTAATATCACAAAACACTTGAGATAGTGTCAGGCACATGGTAAAGGCCACATCATTAAATATTATTAATCGGGGCGCCTGGGTGGCGCAGTCGGTTAAGCGTCCGACTTCAGCCAGGTCACGATCTCGCGGTCCGTGAGTTCGAGCCCCGCGTCGGGCTCTGGGCTGATGGCTCGGAGCCTGGAGCCTGTTTCCGATTCTGTGTCTCCCTCTCTCTCTGCCCCTCCCCCGTTCATGCTCTGTCTCTCTCTGTCCCAAAAATAAATTTAAAATGTTGAAAAAAAAATTAAAAAAATATATATATTATTAATCAACGAATTAACTCCAACAGCCAGTCTGTCCCTTTGGAAGGGGAGGGGGTCTGACCACTGCTAACCCCCACCCTCTGCCCCACTCTTACAGCTCAGCCACGGCTGAGTCAGGGGCTCCCTCCCTTCTGCAGACACAGGGTGGGTCTCAGGCCATTTCACGACAACCCAGAAAAAGGCGAAGACTCACCCGGAGACAGCCTGGTCATCTGGTCATCAACCCCACTGCCTTCTCCACATACCCTTTGGGCTGCTTCTGCAGAGTTGAGCCTCCCTTCACACACCCCCAGGCACACCCCCAGGCACACGCACATCCTCTCTACCCACTCACACACGTACACACACATACTTTCTCTCTCTCTCTCTCTCTCTCTCTCTCTCTCTCTCTGTCCCTCTCCCTCACCTGCACAAACTCCTTCCATGCATCTCATTTATCAGCGCTTTGTAGTAATAATCCTGTTCACCAGGGAGAGGACCAGGGGGGCAAATATCGACTCACCTCCCATTATCTGTTTAACCTGGAAGTTGCTGGTATTGAGCTGAGATGGTCTCGCTTTGGCTACAGAAAGCCCTGAGACAAGAGCAGTCAGAACGGACCTGGGACGTACACGGTGGCCTGCTAACTCTTTTCCTCCGGTGCCTTTTAAAGACGTTTGTAGAACTACGTACCCCTTCATGCGTTTTCAGCCAACATTTACAACGTTCTCATCCTAAGTTTAAATAATTGCTAAGGATGTGATTCCCATCGTTATTGTACTTTTTTTACACGAGATTTTCACCTAAACCCTTGGGGCCACAGAGGCGTTCATTGCATTCGTGGGACATGTCTGCCATCTACGGACACCGTTTTAATGAGCAAACCAGTCTTTATTCGCCGAATCGATCCAACAAATCAGGATGATCGCCTGTGAGAAAGATACTAAATATTTCAAAGATATCTGAAATAAATGTGTTGACACCCATCCCTGAGACAACATCTTGCTTCTGAATTCTAAATTAGAGATAAATAGTAGACTGTCACGCCAGCAGGAAGACAGACAAGGCTTGGCACTTGGCCACGGGTCTGTGGCCTGGAGGAAACACCCCCACTGGGTTCGTACTGACACCGTCTCTGCTATGCTCCCACAGCCTCGCACGGGAGCCCAGCGTCTGTGAAGGGTCCCGTCTGCATGGCACCCTGGAGGCTTCCACACCCCAGGGCTGGGCGTAGGAGAAACACAGAATAGGGAAGAGGGACATTTTCCTGCTTGGAGGGGTGAGGTGGGAAAGAGGAACCAGGAGCTTTCTCTCAGGCAGGTCCATTTTAGGAAAGAAAAACACAGGCTTGAGGCTCTGTAAGTGGATTCTCTCCCAACTCTGCCCGTGTAGCCCCTGAAAAGTTTTTGTGTATCCCCAGGGGTCCCACTTGTCGCAAGACTGTTGGGGGAAGGAGGGGCCACAGAGAGGGGCACACGGGTGCTGGTTACATGCTGGGTGTGTGCACACGTGCGTATCCGGTGTCGTGACAGTGAGTGTGCCCATGGGGGCACGTGTGTGTCTGTGGATGGAAGGTGTGGCTGGTCCCCACCGCTGGACTGTAGGCCCCGTGGGCCCAAACCCCATCTGAACACATGTGGGAAGTATGTCTGTCTGTCTGTCTGTCTGAGTTCCGGGGGCCAGATTCTTCAGGCCCACAGGGGAAAGCACGTGTCGGGATTTCTCAACCCCAGCCTGTCTCTGGCCCCAGCCGGGCTACATAGGCACAAGAGAGCACGCCACAGTCATGATCTGAAGCTCAGGGGCCTCCTCCAGCCGTCCTCCCCGCTCCTGCAGTGCCTCCGCTCAAACCCGAAGGCTCCGCTCAGGCACCGGGCCTACCTCCTCCCTTCTCCTACGCACACTGCCCTCGCGCCCAGCACCACCCTTCCTCAGCGTCCCCTCCTTTGTGCCGGGGGGACTCAGCGGGGCTCAGCCTGGCCCCCATTTCCCAGCAGCTGGAACTAGGCCCCTCCCCAGCATGAGCCCAGGGCCCCAGCACCACCAGGGACTCACCCCTTACCTGTCTGAAGCAAACCAGCACAGCTATCACTGATCTGAAAAAACTTCTGTACGTCCAGCAGCACGCCTGTGGACAGACGGACAGCGCTCAGGAAATGGGGAGTGGCCCGCAGGGCTTCTAAGGGCAGCTGCCCCTGCGTCTGGGACAGGGCCCCAGCGGGCCAGCACAGGGGGTGACTCGGGGCCCACGGTTCTCTTCCTCTCTGTCCCACACGCACGTACAACCACACAGATAGGGGAGCACGTCCACACGCCCGGGAGCACATATCACAGAGGCCCAAGTGTGTGTACGCATTCGGACACGAATGCACGCGCACACTGACACGTGCACAGAGAGGCGCCCACGTGTCCCACACACGCGTGCCAACATGCCATCATCGTCAGAGTGACGGGAGGCTCCCCGCGGCTGCACAGCTGCTCGCTCAGACTACCAGTGGGTATTTTTGTTTCTGTTTTGTTTCCTTTTAATTTGTAGAGAGAAAAAGAGCGCACAAGCAGGCGAGAGGGGCAGAGGGAGAGAGAATCGAGGGCAGGCTCCAGGCTCAGCGCAGAGCCAGACGCAGGGTTTGATCCCACGACCCTGGGGTCACCACCTGAGCTGAGAATCAAGAGTCAGACGCTCAGGTGACTGAGCCACCCAAGCCCCCCTAGACCACGGTGTTAATGGAAGTCCCTGGGACTGCAAGGCTGCAGCCCTGCTCGGGTACGCGCACCCATGCATGAGCATAGGCGTGCAGAGACACGTGTGCACACGCGTGTTCTTCCAGACGCACGAGCAGACAGTCACAACAGTGCATGTGAGCGCTTCAGAGACCGGCCCCACTTAGGTCCGACCTCGGCCCGCCTCCCTAAGGGTGGCAGGCCCTCCAGGGTCTCCCTAGGCCAAGGCCAGTGCCATGGGCACTCGGCTCAACCCAGAGGTAGGAGACGGCCCGACACCAGGCTCCGATCCCCGAAAGCACAACTTCAGGAAGAGGTCGTCCAAGCAGAGGCGTCTGCTCGTCCGAGCTGTGAGGCCCTCGCCAAGTCCTTAGAAAGAAAAGCTATCGTCGGTCTCGTTGGATTATGAGGTGGCCGAGGCCCAGGCCCCTGAGCGGGGCCCCGCGCTTGTTCGCCTGAGCGGCGGGGACTGTCACTGTCCCCCCGACACGGATGAGGCGCCCTCCCACCAAGTGCTGCCTGCAGAAGCGGTGGGGAGGAAAGCCCCACACCCACACGGCTGAGGCCCGTCAGCAGGTAAAGAAAGACCAAAGAACCAAACAAGAGAAGAGATTTTTGTAAAGACATTTGCTTTGGCCCCAGATGCACAGCGTCTGGGCATGCCACTCTGTATGTGTTTCCTTCCTTTTAATATCTTTTTTTTTTTAAGTTTATTTACTGGTATTTTTTGAGCGAGAGAGCGTGCCAGCTGGGGACAGTCAGAGAGAAAGGGAGAGAGAGGATCCCAAGCGGGCTCCGGGCTGCCAGCGTAGAGCCCGACCCGGGGCTCAAACTCATGAACTGTGAGATCATGACCTGAGCCCAAACAAGAGTCTGACGTTCAACTGACTGAGCCACCCAAGCGGCCCCTCTTTTTCCCCCTTCTTAGTATTTTTAATTACGTGAATAAGACGTATTCGTTGGAGAGAAAAACACTAATAACTCAATAACTACACGAAAATTGTGTAGGATCACACTGGTCTCCATCTTCCAGAGTGAGGACTGGGCCCTAGTTTGGGCTCCTCCCAGCCTGCTTTTCACCTTTAGGCCGTCTTCCCCCAGGGCATCTGGCTGCCTTGAAAACCTCCTACCCCCAGCAGCCCCGGGCACCTCTCCGCATGGTTTCACTTCTCCAGGCCTCCTCCGTCAGGTCCCTGAGGCCAGAGGAAGTGCCCACTAGGAAAGGGCTCCCCAGCCTGCAGGCCTGCAGGACTCCACACCGGTGACTGACCCGCCCCCAGGCCCTGCACCCCTGCCCGGCCTCGGGCCCTCCACTCAAACCCTCAGCCCCCTTAGCCCCGGACTGGCCCCCTGTCTTGTTTGCACCAATCTGAGCATCTGAGCATAGTCCCCGCCCCCGCACCCGACCCAAAAAATCATCCGTGGCTCCCCATTGCCTCAGCAGAAAGCCCCAGCTCCCAGCCTGGCAACCAAGGAGCCGTGATCTGGCAACAAGACTCTTTTAGAACAGTTCCCCACGCTCCCCTCATCAGCTCTGACCACACCACACACTTCGGCCCCGTGGGCCTTGGCCCACGCTGACCCTTTACCCAACGCCCCCCCCCCCCCCCACCTGCCGGCTCCCTGTCTTGCCGATTTGCTCGTCCTTCAAGACCCAACCCGAGTGCCCCCTCCTCTGGGTCCCGCCGGAGCCCTCAGTCACCGTCCTGGGGCCACCCCGCTGACGTCCCTCCTGCCCTGTCCTGTGCTGCTGTGTCCTGTGATCCTCCGAGCTCCGCCCCCTGAGCCCCCCAGGCCGGCCTGTGAGTCCCTCTGCCTTGCAGGAGTCCTGGTGACGAGCTCCCCGCCTCTGCCCCTCAAGGTGGCCATTCTGGAGCTCAGGAACCACCAGGCTGACCCCTCCCCCGGGACTCCAAGCCCGTAGTTAATGTTCCTTCAGCCAGTCGTGAATGAGCCCTTGATGCAGAGAGAAAAGGTTAAATCTCGAAGAATGAAGGAATGAATGAGTCGGTGAATGTGCCAGTAACAGGCAGAACAGGGTAGCCCCGGGGCCTCCAAGAAGGAAGTAAGAAAGTGCAAGGTTTGCACACAGCCCACTGGCCCAGAAATGCCCTGCTATTCTGGGCCAGGCTGCCGGCCTGCCGTCCACACCCTCACGGGACACCCCCAGAGCCTCCGGGCCTTCGCCCTGCTGCCCTCACCCACCACACCTGTGTGCATACACCCCGTTTGGGGCTGAATTGGGAACTCCATGCCTCCCTCCCCGGTTCGGGCCTGGCTGAAACCGCCCGCCCCCCCCCCCCCCCCCCCCCCCGCTCCAGGGGTGAGAGCGGCTGGGACGTCTCCACGAGAAGACAGTTTGCTGGACGGTGGGTGCCGTGCGTCCACAGCGCCAGCAGGTGGCCGGGAGCCGTGAGTGACAGCAGGTGCAGCCCGGGACGCCCTCCCCCACCTCACCTGGGATGATGAACCAGTGCATGTAGTTCAGGAGGTTGACATAGCACAGCACCGCGGCGGCCGCGTGAGCTCTCCAGAGGGGCAGGCTCCAGGGGGCGGATGTGGTCCGAGGGGGACACTGTCCCAAGCCCGAGGCCCCGGGGAGACCGCCTGGCCCCGGGGACGGCCCCTGAGGCCCCTCCGGCCCGGGCTCCCCGCACTCCGCGGACATGCCCCCAGCCTCACCCGCCTGTAGCTCCTGTCCCGGGACGAAGGCGCATCAGCTCTGCACCGACTCACTTCCTGTGGTTTCCCAGCGTCCTGACCTCAGAACAGCAGCCCCAACTGCACAGGTTCCTCCTGAGCCCACTGCGGCCTCGCCGGCGAGGTTTCACCACCCCAGACTCTGAGGCCCGCGAGGGACCCACCCTGGGGGACGGGACGTTATGGTCCCTTGACCTGGCCTGCAGCTTCGGTGGCCGCAGTGAGGAAGCGAGATGGGACAGGAAGTGAGAGGGCTCTCCAGAAGAGGGTCTGGCTGCCCAGACAAGACACGGGCTGTGAGTGCGGGAGGTGAACAGGGTCACATCGGGAAGGCTGGGTACCGGCCAGGCGAGAAGCCCCAGCAGGACTGTGCACGAGGCCACCACCTGCTCCGGGCTGGTGCCCCACCCCTGGAGAAACGAAAGTGGCGGAGGGGCGCATACAGGAGGGCAGCCTGTATCTGTCGTAGATACAAGACCCAGGGGGACGTTGTGACGAGGGGCGAGATATCAGCAGGGTCTCAAAGCGTCTCTTTACAGTTGATGAGTAGCGGGGTGCAGAGGGAGTAACCACACCGCACGGGAATCAGGCGACATCTCAACCAAGGGTCGAGTTAACACCACCAACCAGGTCAGGGGTGTCGTGCTCCTCCACGTGAGGCCCCGAGCAGGCCAACGTCACCTAGGGGTGACCACATCTAATGAGGAAACATCACACCCGGATTGAGGCACGCTATGTTTTTAATACACTGTGTTTTAGGAAAGTTTTAGCAAAATCGAGCAGAAGGTTCAGAGGTTTCCTGTATACCCAGCCCCCACACATGCAGAGGGGGACGTCGGTCAGAATTGATGAACCCACGGTGACACCATCACCCAAAATCCACCCCTTACGTTAGGGTTCACTCGATGTCGTACATCCTGGAGTTCAGACAAATGTATGATGTGCACCCACTCTCATAGTATCACACAGAGAAGTTACATTGCCCTAAAAATCCTCTGTGCTCTGCCTCCCGCCCTGCCCACCGCTGACAACCACTACTGTGTTTACTGTCCCCATAGTTGTGCCTCTTCCAGAAAGCTGTAGAGTCAGAATCACACAGCATGGAGGCTCTTCAGATGGGCTTCTCCACGTAGCAAAATGCATTTAAGGTGCTTTTATGTCTTTTTAGGGCTTGAGACTCATCCTTTTCTGTGCTGAATAATATTCCACTGTCTGGATGGGCCAGGGTTCATTTATCCGTTCGTCTACTGAAGGACATCTTGGTTGATCGCAAGGTTTGGCAATTTAAATAAAGCTGCCCAAATCATCTGTGTGCGAGTTTTTGCGGGCACTGAAGTTTCGACTCCTTTGGGTAAGGCTGGTGATTGCTGGATTGTATGCTAACTGTACGGAACACTTTGTTTTGTTTTGTTTTGTTTTTAAGGAACTGCAGTATTCAAAAGTGTCAAAGTCATAAAAGACTTAGGAAGGTGGAGGGATTGTTTCAGAAAAGGAGATGAAGATCAGCGCATACACGAGACTGTGTCCTGCCCTGGAGAGAAGGGCATGTTCTTGGATACACTGTGTCCTCTCCTGGAGAGAAGGGCACATTCTTGGATACACTGTGTCCTCTCCTGGAGAGAAGGGAACTTCTTGGATACACTGTGTCCTCTCCTGAAGAGAAAGGAACTTCTTGGATACACTGTGTCCTCTCCTGGAGAGAAGGGCATGTTCTTGGATACACTGTGTCCTCTCCTGGAGAGAAGGGAACTTCTTGGATACACTGTGTCCTCTCCTGGAGAGAAGGGCACGTTCTTGGATCAGCTGATGAGATTGGAACTCAGAAGGCAGACCAGGAAGAAATACGCCAGCATCCAATGAACTGAAGTTGATAACTGTGCTGTGGTTACGTCCATGAAGCCCTTCTACTGAAGTGTTTAGGGGTAACGGGCCACCGTGTAGGCACCTTACTATCAAGTTGTTCAGGAAAAAATTAAGAGACAGTAAGAAAGCAAATGGGACAAAATGGGTAACGACTTTGTGGGTTTTGGGGCGCCTGGGTGGCTCGGTCAGTTGAGCGTCCAACTTTGGCTCGGGTGATGATCTCGCGGTTTGTGAGTTCGAGCCCCACGTCGGGCTCTGCGCTGACAGCTCGGAGTCTGGAGCCTGCTTCCGATTCTGTGTCTCCCTCTCTCTCTGCTCCTCCCCTGCTCGCACTGTCTCTCTGTCTCTCAAAAATAAACATTAAAAAAAATCAAAAACTTAAAAAAAAATAGGCGGCCGACTTGAACAGGTATCTCCGAAGAAGTCGTACAAATGGCCAACGTGCACATGAAAAGATGCTCGCTTTCACCAGTCATTAAGGAAATGCCAATCAAAACCACAATGAGGGGCACCTCGGGGGCTCAGTCGGTTAGGGTGTCCAACTCTTGATTTCGGCTCCGGCCATGATCTCACAGTTCATGAGATCAAGCCCCATGTCGGACTCTGCACTGAGAGCTCAGAGCCTGCTTGGGATTCTCTCTCTCTGTCTCTCTGTCTGCCCCTCTGCCTCTCTGCCTCCTCTCTCTCCAAATAAATAAGTAAACTTACAAAAAACCAGAATGAGAAACCAGTTCATATCCACTGAGATGACCAGAATTAAAAAAAAAAAAAAAAAAAAAAAAAGCTAATTAAAAAAAAAAGAAAGAACAGAACAAGTTTGGTGAGGATGTGGGGGAAACAAGACCCTCATACATTGCTGGTGGGAAAGGGAAATGGCTCAGCCTCTGTGGAAAACAATATTCCAAAGGTCAAACTTAGAATTACCCTACGACCAGCAGTCCTCTTTGTAGGTATAAACTCGGCAGGATCGAAAACAGGGACTCAAGCGAACGAATGTCCGTAGAAGTGCTATTCCTTATTTGCAACATGCGGAAACAACCCCAACGCCCATCAGCTTACAAACGGGTGAACCGAATTCGGTGTGTGAGCGCAACAAAGCAAAGGGTTGAGGTCCTGATCTCAGCTACCGTGCCCACCCTCAAAAACACCGTGCTAAGGGAAACAAGCCAGACGCAGGAGGTCACACGCTGTAGGATTCCATTTATACGAAATATCCTGAGTAGGTAAGTCCCCAGAAGCAGAAAGCAGACCTGTCCTTGCCAGCGGCCGGGAGGGACAGGAAATGCTTCGTGGGTTCGAAGTCTCCTCTGGGGGGTGAAACGTTTTGGAGCCAGACAGAGGTGACACCGAAAGCACCAAGTGCCACTGAAGTGTGTGCCTCGAAATGCTTAAGACGTTATGTGAATTTCGCTTCAACTTTTTAAGAGAAGTCCAAGCAGGGGCGCCTGGGTGTCTCAGGCAGTTGAGCGTCCGGCTCTTGATTTCAGCTCAGCTCATGATCCCAGGGCCATGGGCTCAAGC
This sequence comes from Neofelis nebulosa, assembly GCF_028018385.1. NCBI lineage: Eukaryota > Metazoa > Chordata > Mammalia > Carnivora > Felidae > Neofelis > Neofelis nebulosa. Next base: position 568,990 of record NC_080797.1, on the reverse strand, counting down.
CCTGATCCAGGGTCTGTGCTGAGGGTGTGGTGTGGAGCCTGCTTGGAATTCTGTCTCTCTCTGTGACCCTCTCCCCCACTCACACTCTCTCTCTCTCAAAAATAAAATTAAAAATAAAAATAAATAAAAAATTAAAGCAAACCAAAAAAGAGCCAGTCTGGAGACATGACGAGAATGTGAGCTTTGCATCCTGAGAGGCCAGGGTTCAAATTCCAGTTTTGCTTCTTCCGAGCCTTGTGTCTAAGGCAAATCCTCGGCCTCTCTGGGCGCTGTGTGTCTAAGGCAAGTCCTCGACCTCTCTGGGCGCTGTGTGTCTAAGGCAAGTCCTCGACCTGTCTGGGCGCTGTGTGTCTAAGGCAAGTCCTCGATCTCTCTGGGCGCTGTGTGTCTAAGGCAAGTCCTCGATCTCTCTGGGCGCTGTGTGTCTAAGGCAAGTCCTCCACCTCTCTGGGTGCTGTGTGTCTAAGGCAAGTCCTCGACCTCTCTGGGCGACAGAAGGTCAATTGAGCCCAACAACCGAGACAAGTGCAGCCTTCCCCTCGGGGCCAGGGAGGGGAGGCTGGCCTCTATTTTTGCTGTCAGGGTGAAGCTCACCCTCCCGCCCCAGGGGGTGGTCCTGGGGAAACAAGGAGGGCTGGGAAGCAGGTGCTCCAGCAAGAGCTCCCACAGCCCCATGGCTAAGGGCCTGTCTGAGCCCCGGCCATCTGTTCTTAGGCCTGACTCAGCTCTCTGTGCCTCAGTTTCCTTACCTGTAAAATGGGGTAATAACAGAACACAGCTCCTAACCTGCTATGATTGCTGTGCTGTAAACAAGGTGACATGTGAAAAATGCCCAGAACTTTGCCTGTTGAGGAAGTGCTGTGGGGTTTCCCTGGCACACGTACGGGGGACTTTGGTCCCAGCCCCACCCTCAGAGACCAGTGGCATCCTCGGGTATGAGTGTGAGAGTACAAACGGAGGTACACACACTCGTGCAAGGCACACAAGACCTTTGCCCCTTGTGAGCGCGAGACGGGGCTGCTCACGGTCGCCTCGCTCCAGAGTCCAGCCCTCACTAGGCAAGGCCGGGACGCCACCCCTCCAAGGACACGGGATTTGTCCCCAGGGGGTTCTGTCCCCGGAGGCCAGCAGGGCGACACAGTCACAGATGTTCGGGTAAGGCCCGGGTTCCAGCACCGTGAGGTACCACCGGGACGCGGCCCAGCCACAGTCGTAGAGACACAGAAGGGACACTGGGCGGGGGCCCGTGCTTCACGGGGATAGTGCTTCCGTTTGGGAAGGTGGAGAAGTCCTGGGGACGGATGGCCGTGGTGGTTTTTCTGGTGAATGAGCCCCATGCCCCTGAGCCGAACACCTAAAAGTGGTTCAGGTGGGAGCACCTGCATGGCATCCAACTTCGGCTCAGGTCAGGATCTCACGGCTCATGGGTTCGAGCCCCACGTGGGGCTCTGTGCTGACAGCTCGGAGCCTGCTTGGGATTCTCTCTGTCTCTCTCTCTCTGTCCCTCCCCCACTTGAGCTCTCTCCATCTCCCTCTCTCTGTGTCTCAAAAACAAATAAACTTTAACGTTTATTTGTTTTTGAGACACAGAGAGAGACAGAGCATGAACGGGGGAGGGTCAGAGAGAGGGAGACACAGAATCCGAAACAGGCTCCAGGCTCTGAGCTGTCAGCACAGAGCCCGATGCGGGGCTCGAACTCACGTACCGTGAGATCATGACCTGAGCCGAGGTTGGACGCTCAACCAACGGAGCCATCCAGGCGCCCCAAAACAAATAAACTTTAAAAATGATTAAAATGGTAAGTTTTATTTTGTGTATGTTTCACCACAATTAAAAAGAGTAAATGCGGTATCACACTATCCGAAAAAGCGGTGACATTCTAGACTCCAGGTTTCAGGGGACTGGTCAGATAAGTGATGGAGCCCCCGACAGTGCTTCCCGTCCTGTTGGTCTGCGTTGATCTGAAGTGTGTCCGGGATATGGCAGTGAAGTGTCCATCAGAGAGTACAAAAAGTATGTGCAGTATGACCCCACTGGGGTAAAAATTATAAAAGTCAATACAAAAAAGCCTTAGGAGTTGGCCGGTCACAATCCCCTCGGCTGTTTGTCCCCATAAACTCTGACGAATGCAGTTTATTTGGGATTATCTTCAGCACAGGCCCTACCAGAGGGGTTCCCGTTGGAGTGTGAATTTACTGGCTGTCCCAGCTCAGAGTCTCTCCTGCGCCCAGTGAGGCATCGGCCATCGGGACCGTAGTCATCTGCAGGCTCGACCGGGGCCGGAGGGATCACTTCCAAGGGGGCTCGCTCACAGGGCTGGCAGGCTGGATCTGGTGCTTGGCTGCTCTCCCGGCAGTGTCTGAGCATCCTCGGGCTGTGGTGTGTGTCCTCGAGTGTCACAGCGTGGTGGCCAGTGTCCTCCAGTGCCTCACAAGACCTCTCCTCTGGGCCACCCGGGCCAGCCCGGCTCGCTGTGGGAGGGGACCGCAGAGGGCATGCATGACCACAGGAGGGACGCTCCCCGGAGACCCGCTTGCAGGCTGGTGAGCACGCCTTCGCCTGGAGGCTGTCATCCGACTGGTAAGAAGGTTCACGCGTGTCTTTCCCCCAGGACCCACTGGCCAGGGGAACCCACATGCCCCCGCCCAGCTGCCAGAGACGCCCAGGGCGGGCAGGGTGGGGGACTGTGAGTGAGGAAGACGGGCAAGGGAAGCGGCCTGCGCGTGAGCAAGCCCCTGCCACAGCCGGCCAACCGGCGCAGTGCCGCCTGAAAGAGTGGCAATCTCCCCTGGGGAAAAGGGGCGTCACTGGACCCTTCATGATCGGAGGGCTTGACAAGTGCCTGGTGTGGATTCCCCTCTGGGTCTAGCAGGTGGCAGATGCCAGCAGCTGTCCTGAGCCGAAGCCCCCAGCTAGCAGGAGGCGTGGGGACAGAGAGCCGCTGAGCACGGGAGCCCAAGCCCAGGGGAGCCTCGCTGAGCTCCACGAGGTTCAAAAAGCCCCAGGAGCGTGCGCCGCCCCCGGACCCGGTTTCCATAGCGACACCCTGTGGCCGCACGAGGTAACTGCGGGCACGAACGGCGCCTGCCGCGCTGGGCCCTCTAGACTCCGGGTCGCTCGGTCACTCACTCGGGGGCTCTTGCTAATGAGGCGGTAGCAAGCAGGGCCTGATGGGAAACCCCGCGTCATGACCGTGTGGACGCGGAACCGACCACCTGCACGGCGCGTGCACACGGGGACCACCGTGGAAGGGCGCACCCCAAGGGGTTCATGGCAGTCGTCCCAGCTCACAGAATTACAGATGATTTTTTCCCCTTCTCCTTTCCTTTTCTTTCCTTTCCTTTTCTTTCTTTCTTTCTTTTTTTTTTTTTTTTTTTTTTTTTTTTTACTTTCTTTGCTTACAGCCGATAATGACATTTGCAAATACTAACATAGCACCTCCCATGCGCTGGGCGCTGCAACCCCCACGGATTGGGTGTGACGATTATGCGGACTTTTCAGGTGAGGACACGGGCACGAAGACTGAGTGAGGGCCCCGTCTGGCTCTAAATGTGCTCCTATCCCTGGAAATCTACCTTCTTGTCTTCTATGTACCAATCTTTCTGTAATAGCATTTAAAAAAGGAAAAGTAGAGGCATGCAGAGTTTTTAGAATCACACACAAAATAACGCAATGGGTATGCGTTAACTAACTTGGATTGAAATTTAAAAGTAAACTAAAAAACATAATGTGGGGCGCCTGGGTGGCTCAGTCGGTTGAGCGTCTGACTTCAGCACATTTATGATCTCGCAGTTTGTGGGTCTGTGGGTTCGTGGGTTCGAGCCCCGTGTCAGGCCCTGTGCTCACAGCCGGGAGCCCGGAGCCCACTTCGGATTCTGGGTCTCCCTCTCTCTCTGCCCCTCCCCCACTCAACTCTCTCTCTCAAAAATAAACATTAAAATTTTTTTTAAAAACAATGCAATGGAACAAAACAAAGCGTGCTTGACTATGTGCTGCACCTGCCTATGGGTCACCTATGGGTCACCTCCTCCAGGAAGCCTGCGGGCTTGGTTCAGTGCTTATTTTTTGTCATACTTACGGCTCATTTTTGGGATTTTCTGTCTCCCCCACAGGTCAGCAAACCCTTCAAGGGAGAGGCGATGTGTGAGCCCTTTCCGCCTCCCCCGGGGTCTGGCCCGGGAGACTTGACCAGAGCAGGAAGGCAGACGGACGTTCTGAATGAGTGAATGAACCTTGCTTCTCAGGCCGGCAGCCGCACAGCCTGGGAGTAATGGTAGGTCTCCACTTCCACAAAGGTGTTTTTGTCGCTCTAGCCTTGACCAGAAAAATAGCTAGAACTCTGTCGCTTTTTGGTTTTTTTGTTTTGTTTTGTTTTGTTTTTTAATTTTTTTTTTAACGTTTATTATTTTTGAGACAGAGAGAGACAGAGCATGAACGGGGGAGGGTCACAGAGAGAGGGAGACACAGAATCTGAAACAGGCTCCAGGCTCTGAGCTGTCAGCCCAGAGCCCGACGCGGGGCTCGAACCCACGGACCATGAGATCATGACCTGAGCCGAAGTCGGACGCTTAACCGACCGAGCCACCCAGGCGCCCCAAGAGACAATTTTTTAATATGTTACTTTAGTTTTTGAGAGACAGAGACAGAGTTTGAGCAGGGAAGGGGCAGAGAGAGAGAGAGAGAGAGAGAGAGAGAGAGAGAAGGAGAGAATCAGAAGCAGGCTCCAGGCTCTGAGCCATCAGCACAGAGCCCCATGCGGGACTGGAACTCACCAAGGCGAGATCAGGACCTGAGCCGAAGTCAGACGCTTAACCGACTGAGCCACCCAGGCGCCCCACTCTGTCGCTTTTTGAAAGCAGGACCCCGCACACTTTCTCGGGGACCGTGCAGAGGGAGTCTTGTTTGTGCAAGGATGTCTCCCCAGTATACTGCACTCAGGCTGTCTCTGCACACAGGGGCGTCTCTCTGTGGGTGGGGGAGGGGGGAGGGGGCGACAGCTAAAGGTCATAGGGCATGTTCTAAAGTTGACCGTGGTGATGGCTGCACATCTCTGAATAGACCAAAAAGAAAACCACCTGAACTGTACATTTTGTATATTTATTTTTGAATTCTGCATTTTATTTACTTTTTATTTTTTTTAACATTTATTCATTTTTGAGAGACAGAGAGAGAGAGAGGGAGCATGAATGGGGGAGGGACAGAGAGAGAGGGAGACACAGAATCGGAAGCGGGCTCCAGGCTCCGAGCTGTACCACCAGTGTCACAGAGCGTGGCACTCGGGCCGAGCTCAGTCACATTCCGATAGGGAGAGGGAGGCATTGCTGTGTGGTTTCAGGCGGGTCAGTGCTGTTCTCTGAACCCTCTCCGTGGAATAAAGCCATGTGCCTGGGGGCGCCTGGGTGGCTCGGTCAGTTAAGCCTCCGACATCGGCTCAGGTCATGATCTCCCAGTCTGTGAGTTCGAGCCCCGCGTCGGGCTCTGGGCTGACAGCTCGGAGCTTGGAGCCTGCTTCCGACTCTGTGTCTCCTTCTCTCTCTGCCCCTTCCCTGCTCATGCTCTGTCTCTCTCTCAAAAATAAAAGTAAACATAAAAAAAAATTTAAAAAAAAAAGCCGTGTGCCGGGCTAAGCTCTTTGCTTCTGAAGATGAGTCAGCCTTTAAGGGGTGCTGGAGCTGGGGTGAACAGAGACCACCAGGTGTCGCCAAACACCAAGACGAGCCCCTCCTTCGCCCACAGCAGTTCCCCGGGAGTCTGGACATCAACTCGCCACTGAGACAGGCTCCGGGAACACCGGAGTCAGCGCGTGCCTCCCGGGGTCGACCGCGAAGTGGGGGGGTCTCCACGGCTCCAGGGACTCCGCCAGCCAGGCAAGGACCAAAGGACTGGACCCCAGGTTATCTCTGGGCCTCAGTCTTCCCATCTGCCCGTTGGGCATAGACTTGCCACCCAGGTTCTTCTGGTTCAGACCCCTTCTCCGTGGCGGCATTGGGGCGGGATGAAGGAGCACTGGAAAGGAGAAGGGGGTCTGCCTTTGTTCCCTCCGTCTCATGGGGCAGGGACGTGTCCTTCCCGGGGGGTGTTCCTGGTGCGCTCACATTCAACGAGAAGTCGTCTCTGACAGGGCACAGCTTTGTCATTATGCCCGTGGTGGAAGCCATCACAGCCCGAGGAATCCCTCTCGGGGGAGCCAGGGAGGTCCTGGGGGAGGGGAAATGTGTTCTTCTAAAGAAGCGAATGTTAAAACCATTCTGAGCTCAGAGTTCAACCAAAACAGTCCATCGGCCAGACCTGCCAACAGGCCAGAGTCTGCAGACCAACCCCTGGTTGAGAGGAAACCCCACGACGGGCCCCTCGGGGTTCCTGGCATCTGTTCACAGAAGAGCCTCAGAGACCGTCAGCCACCTGCCCGAGGCCTTCACTGTCTCCATTCAGATAAAACACACACATGTATGTCAGCAACTGGGGTGCACGAGGTCAGGGGAGATCGGTTCGGGCTCTGGGAGACAGGGCCAGAGCCAGGGGCGAAACACCAGGGGCTGCAGGGCGACACATCCCAAGAGCCCGAACCTTCGGTGAGAATGAACTCCACTGCACGTGAGGATCCATCATGCCTCTTGCGAGGACCCCCACCCTCGTCCTGATCCCTCCCAGCCCCAGGAGACAAGGGGGCCCCCTTCCAGTGGCACATTCGGACCCCGGGCCAAGGAAAGACGTGGGAACACAGCCCCCCAGTCCTTGTCAAACACAGAGGGCAAGCGGGCGCCCGGGCAGGATGAGACAGGTGAGTTAGCAGGCATTCGCATACATCTCAGCTTTATGGAAATAGAACCCACGTGCCGCACGATTTCACCCGCTGGAGTTTTCTAATCGGTGCTTTTGAGTACATTCAGTTCTGCAGCTCACCACAATGAACTGCAAAACACAGTACCCCTGGGTGGCTCGGTGGGTCGAGTGGCTGACTCTTGTGTTTGGCTCAGGTCATGATCTCACGGTTTGCGGGTTCAAACCCCGTGTCCGGCTGCTCGCTGAGAGCGGAGTCCGCTTGGGATTCTCTCTCTCTGCCCCTCCCCTGCTCCTGCTGTCTTTCTCTAAACTAAAATAATATATATATAAATTTTTAATTAAGAATATGTCATCTCTGCAAAAGCAAAAATAACCCCCCCCCGCGGCAGCCCTCCCTTCCATCCCCCCCCACGCGCGCGCCCCCCCCCCCCCCCCGGCAGCCACCCCGTCTGCTTCCCACCTCTACAGAGTCGCCCGTTCTGGACGATTCATATAGATGGAGTCAGACAGGAAGTGGCCCCTGGTGCCTGGCTTCTCCCGCCAAGCACGGTGTTTCCAAGGCTCGTGCGTGCCGATACGTGGACCGAGACCTCGTTCTTCTGACGGCGGGACCGTCCGGACGGTGCACCGTCCGGACGGACCACAATTTGTGTATCTGCCCACCTGTTGACGGACCTTTGGGTTGTTTCCTGCTTTGGTCCATTACGAGTGATGCTGTTATGAACACTTATGCCCAAGTCGCTGGGTGAACCTATGTTTTCAGTGACTTTGGCCTGTGCCGGGACGTAGACCTCCATGCTCAGCGGCTGGGGACCCCACCCCCCCCCCCGGTGTCTTCCAGCGCGTCTGGGCCCTCTGTGTCCCCACGGCTGAGAGCTCCAGTGCCTCTGTGTCCCTTGTCTCCCGTCTTTGGGATTCCAGCCGTCCCGGTGGGTGGGAAGTGGGACCTCAGCGTGGATGTATGCGCTTCCCTGACGGCTCATGATGCTGAACATCTTTTCAAGTAGTGTGCCTTCCTCAGAGAAACATGTGTTCAAATCCTCCACCCATTTTAAAATGGGGTTGCCTTTTTACTGTTACGTCCGACGAGTCCTTTGTACATTCTAGACAGAAATCCCTTCTCAGGCGCATGACTTGCAAACATCTTCTCCCGTGGCCGGATCCTTCCACTTTCTGGGTGTCTGCTTTATGTTTTAAGGATCCAGGATCAGGTAATACAACTTGAAAACCATTTCCGCTTACTAGATCGTTCCTGTAACCATGATGTGGACCCTCTTGTTTTCCCTCACAAATATTTTCTCTGTTAAATAATATTTTGTCTGTTATTTATTTTTTTTAATGTTTATGTTGCAGGGGCGGAGAGGAGGGGAGAGAAAGAAAGAGCACGAACAGGGGAGGGGCAGAGAGAGGGAGAGTCCCAAGCAGGCTCCGTGATGTCAGCACAGAGCCTGATGCAGGGCTCAATCCCACGAACCGTGAGATCATGACCTGAGCCGAAGTTGGACGCTTAACCAACCGAGCCACCCAGGTGCCCCTTTTGTTTGATATTTATGGAGATACACTGGCTCTCTTTTGGTTAGTGTTTTCTGTTTACTTTCAAGCTTTTATATCCTTGTTTTAGGGCTTTCTTTCTCTCTTTCTCTCTTTCTCTCTTTCTCTCTTTCTTTCTTTCTTTCTTTCTTTCTTTCTTTCTTTCTTTCTTTCTTTCTTTCTTTCTTTCTTTCTTTCTAGAGAGCCAGCAAGAGCAGGGGGAGGGGCAGAAGGAGAGGGCTCCAAGCAGGTTCCATGCCCAGTGTAGAGCCCAACACGGGGCTCAAAGCCACAGCCCGGGGATCACGACCTGAGCAGAAATCAAGAGTTGGACGCGTAACTGGACTGAGCCACCAGGCGCCCCTGAATCTGAACTCTTTTTAAACCCAGTCTGACAGCTGATGTGGCCCAGTTGGTGGCCTCACAATGACGGTGACTCAGGCTAATCAGCGGTGCCCATACTCCGCCAGGAGCTGGCCAGGCGGAGGGAAAAGAAACTGCTGTTTATCCGAGTGTGTCCCACAGGTGGCCTTGCTCAGGGCTCACACTGTGTCTCCTGTTTCACGGACAGAGATCAGGGCTCTGCCAGCGAAGTCACTCAAAGTCACCCTGCTCGTAAGTGGCGGAGTCGGGGCTGTCCCTGGGCCCCAGACCCCGTCCCCACTATCTGCAGGGGCAGCCGGAGCCCTCCCAGACTGGGCAGAAATCCAGCTGTCCCAGAGTGACAGAGAAGGAAACAGGTTTGCAGGCAAAGGGAGCAGTCACAACCCGATGCCAAGGTGCGTCACGGTCAAAGGGTGGTGTCCCGTCCCACGTAACCAAGCCACCCACAGGTGTGGAAAAACCTGTGCCCACCCGACCCCACCCCCCCTGCATTTCTGCTGCCCATGACATGCACGGTAGGGTCAGGCTGAGAGCTTCCAGAGAAATCTGGGAAACATGATTCGTTCCTGTCCCACCGATGTGCAGGGGGGAGGTTTAGCAGCCACTCAGTGGGAAGGGGGTCCTGGAGCTTTTGCCAATCACGCGCTATGAGTACTCCCACCATGCCAAACTATCAACGTCACTAAGCACACACACTGGGAAGATGCACAAACAATCCACTCTCACAAGCCGGGGACAGCCAACTCCGGCCCACCACCCTGCTTCCCTGCCGGAGAAGTCTGCCAAAGGGGGGGGGGGGAGGGAATGCTGCTGGAGGCTGTGCCCTCCCATGGGGCAGAGATAGTTCGTGCCGCCCTTCCTCCCCGACCCCTCCTCCCCTCTCCTCCTCCCCCTCCCCCTCCCCTCCCCCCTCCTCCCCTCCCCTCCTCTTCCTCCCCTCCTCCTCCTCCTTCTCTTCCCCTCCTTCTTCCCCCTCCTCCTCTCTCCTCCCCTTCCTCTTCCCCTCCCCCTCCTCCTCCTCCTCCTCCCATCTTTCCCCTCCTCTCCTCCCCTCCTCTCCCTCCCCTCCTCCCCCTCCCCTTCCCCTTCCCCTCTCCTTCCTCTTCCTCCTACCCCTCTTCCCCTCCTCCCCTTCCCCCTCTTCCTTCTCCCCTCTTCCTTCCCCCCTCCTCCCCCTCCCCCTCTCTCCTCCCCTCCCTCTTCCCCTCCCCCCTCCTCCTCCCATCTTTCCTTTCCCCTTCTCCCCCTCCTCCCCCTCCTCCCCCTCCCCTCCTCCTCTCCTCCTCCTTCTCCTCCCCTCCCACCCTCTCCTTCTTTCCCTCCCCCTTCTCCCTTCCCCCTCCTCCCCTCCTCCTCCCCCCTCCTCCTCCTCCTGTCTTTCCCCTCCCCTTCTCCCCCTCCTCTCCCTCCCCCTCCTTCCCTCCTCCTTCTCCTTCTCCTCCCCTCCTCTCCCCCTCTTCCCCTCCCCATTCTCCCTTCCCCTTCTTCCCTTCCTCCTCCTCCCCTCCCCCTCCTCCTCCTCTCTCCTCCCCTCCCTCTCCCCTCCCCCTCCCCCTCCTCCTCCTCTCTCCTCCCCTCCCTCTCCCCTCCCCCTCCCCCTCCTCCCTTTCTCCCACCTCTGCCCCTCCCCCTCCTCATTTCCTTTGCCCTACTCCTCCCTCCTTCTCCCCCTCTTCCCTCCTCCCTTCCCCTCTCCTCCTCTTCCCCTCCTCTTTCCCCTCTCCCTCCCTCCCCTTCCCCCCTTTCCCCTCCCCTCCCCCTCCTCCCCTCTCCCTCCTCCCCTTCCTCCTCCCCCTCCTTCCCCCCTCCCCCTCCCCATTCCCCTCCTTCCTCTCCTCCCCTTCCCTGTGCAATGAGATCCTTCAGGTAGGGGTCTATAGATGCATCTGTCAGAGTTGGAGAAACTGAGGCTTAAAGAGAGCTTGCCCAGCCAGTGCAACCAACGCACCCGTGAGTGTCTGTGTGCACCTGTGATGCACACACAGCCCCAGGTGCTCCTGTCCGTGCCTATGCACACTCATCTGGGCCTAGGTGTGTATGAACACACCCATGTTTTGGGGTCGATCTCGAGGTTAAAGCAGAACACAGACCTGTAAGTGGTGAGTTTTTAAATGTGATGCTTTAAAAACATACCCATGTGTTCATTATGTCCACCATTACGTCCTACGCTGTTCATTACGAACAGCTTTTCTCTGCCTCAGCGCTTCTGGACCCCTTCCCGCCTCTGTCCCCACGGACATGGGGGTCCCACATAGGGCCCGAGACAAACCTAGAAACCAGCACGGGGGGCGGTGCTGGCTGAAGCGTGGTGCATGGGCTCCGACTGGACCCTCGGGTGGGGGAGTCACGGTCAAGGAGGGCAGCGAGTGGGAGGAAGCCAGCGGGCCTGGGGCAGGCTGTCAGCAGCAGGTGGGCGAGGTCATGGCTGAGCGTCCATGGTTCGGGAGGAGGACGCTCCAGGCCGGCGGAAGCACCCTTCCGGCCCTGCCCGCTGCGCCCTTGGCCCCACCGCACAGAGGCTTGTTGGAGGCAGTGGACAGACACTTGTCTAAAATAACCCAAGGGACCAGGGCCCGCCAGCTACCGGCTGACTCCATCACTCACAACGGATGGCGTTTTCTTGGTTCCAAATCCGTTTGTGCCTGTCGGTGCGCGGAGCCCCAGAGGGAGGCTTGATCCTAGCTGGCCAGAGAGAGACTGACTTCCCAGAAAGGGAACTGGGGATGGCTGTGCCTCTCAGTGTCCCCAGACGGAGCTCCGCTCACCTTGTCCCCACGGCTCCCTCCCCCTCCCTGCCCAGCTGACTCCATCCACCACTGGTCAGAGTTCTCCCGGAGGATGGTTTGCATCTAGGGTCACCGTGTAAATGTGCATCTGTAGTTCAAGCACGAGTCCTGCGTGTGCCCGTCCACGTGGTGCACACTCATGCGTGGCTGGATGTGCACGAACACACCTGTGCCTCGACCTTGCAGCCTATTTTGCTGGTTTCCATATACCGCCTACAATGCCTGTGAAAATGACCGTCCCTTCCAACTGAAAAGTCCCTTAGAAGTCATTTCTTTCAATCCTACCAGTGCCTCTCAGAGGCTTGTTCCTGTATGTGGGTGGGGACAATTCTTTTTTTTTTTTTTTTTGTTAATTTTTTTTTCAACGTTTTTTATTTATTTTTGGGACAGAGAGAGACAGAGCATGAACGGGGGAGGGGCAGAGAGAGAGGGAGACACAGAATCGGAAACAGGCTCCAGGCTCCGAGCCATCAGCCCAGAGCCCGACGCGGGGCTCGAACTCACGGACCGCGAGATCATGACCTGAGCCGAAGTCGGCCGCTTAACCGACTGAGCCACCCAGGCGCCCCGGGGACAATTCTTGATGTAACCAAGTGTAGTGTCCCTGCTCCCGAAACTCCAGCAGGCACAAAACGTCGGTGGCATCCCCTGCTGTTGTGGCCACCTGACTCCGGCCGCTAGGGGCAGTGGACCCGTGGACCTCCAGGTGAGAACACCACACACTTTGTCAGCAGCTCAGTTTTCTCCACAGAATCTCTGGAGAGGTTCAGGCCTCTGTTCTTAAAGGCCCAGGGATTGCTGGCCGGCTACGTCCGGAAGCCTCTTGCCTGGTCTCGGTCAGCACCATCTGGGGGCAGGCCCCACCTCACTAGTCCTACCTCCTCCCTGGGGGGACACTCGGGTGCTGACCCCACTTGCCTGGGCCGTGCTGCCAGGGGGCCAGCCTGGAGACAGCAACTGCTGTGTGCCGGGCCTCACAAAGATGCAGGCCCGGCTGGTAGGCTGGTGGGGTCCTTGAAGACTCAGGGGGCTCGCCCGCAAAGAGAAGCAGCCCGTCGGACCAGCCAGAAAGCTGCAGAAACAAAGTGCATGGCGTCCTGAGCGTGGCCACGTGGCAGCTCTCAGGCTCGAGGCTTCTGGATGCGGGTGGTGTTCCCAGATCCCGAAAGTGGTGCCTTCTCTCCTGCTGCCCCCCTGCCTACTACTCCCCCCCCCCGCCCCCACCTACCTCTCTCTCCTTCCTGCCTACTGCTTCTCCACTCTGGCAAGCGAGCCCTGCAGCCAGCGGCTGGTGGCTGGCACCCTGGGTGGCGTGAGGTGGTTGAGGGCACGAGTGGGTGGGGGACCCGGGGGGCTGCTGATGCACGCTGATGGTCCCCTGCACCCCGTTACCTTGGGTAGCTGCTGAGGAGCACGGGAGCTGGTTACGGAGCGGACTGTGTGTGGCTTTGTAGAAGCTGCCGGAGGCTTCCCAGCGTGGTGGTGCCGACATCCACGGCCCAGCACACTGCCCGGTGGTCCAGTGCTCTGTGGCCTCCAGGTGCTTTTGACAGATGCGATCCAGAGGGCCGGGTGTCACTGTCCAAATTGTCCCACCCCTCACCTGGGGCAGAGCTGTCTCGCCAGATGAAGGTCCTTGACCCTGCAGTAATTAGCATTTGTGATCAAAGTACCTGAGAGGTTTTAAGCGACTTCATTGAGACGAAGACTTTGTCCAGAAGTTAGGTCTATGCACAAACAGGCTAATGGTGTTACCCAGATTCATAAAATCCAGTCTGACAATGACTAATTTTTTTTCACACCAAAAATTTCTACTCAGAGGGAATCGTCCAGTTGGATCTTTCCCAAGCCTCTCCCTTTGCAGCGGCTTAGAAGGAAAACCGGACCTGCCGCCACCCGGTGTCTTAGGCTTTAACACGGTTGCACCTGCCACAGAGCTGCTTAGAGGAGAAAACCGGGCAAGAACAAAGTCATCAAAACAGAGACAGTGTGTGGGGACTGTCCACGGCCTCACTGTGCACGTGCATGTTCCTTCACAGCTTCTCAGTGAGGGTTTCTGTGGGGCCTGGAGTGCGCCCCTCCCCTCCTTAACTGGAGCACGAGCGCACACACACACACACACACACACACACACACACACACACACACACACACACTCAGCTGCCCTGGCCCGGAAAAACAACCGCAGGTGAGATGTTGAGGCAAAAGATTGGAAAATAAGGCTTGATTTACTTAAGTCTCATTGTGACCGCATTTCCCAGGCCTCCCCACGAATCCCTAACACGCAGTGAAGAGTCTCGCCCACTGGGGGATCACTCACTGGGGTGTCACAGGTGGAGCCGGAACCCCATCCTTAGCAGGTGGGTGGGAGCCTCTACCCCAGGAGCTGGAAGGGGATGGGGGAGGGAGGGGGCGGGCCTGGTCTCTAGCTGGGGTGGGGGGGGGAATGAGGGGATGGGGGCAGAGGGCGAGGAGGGTGTGGGTCTCCACCCTTGGAGCACAGATTGGGGGGAAGGGTGCAGGTCTCTACCAGAGGTGGAAGGGGGGCTGTGGATGGGGGAGGGGTGGAAGGCTCTACACCAGGAGCACGGTTGGGGGCAGGGGGCGCAGGTCTCTGCTCTGGGGCTGTCCAGGCTGCCCAGGGGTCCTGCCGCCCCAGTCCCCACCCCCATCCCCCACTGCTTCCCTGGTTAGTCTGGCTGATCATGTGACACCCTCGGGTCACGGTCACAGTGGGGAGCCGTGTGAGTGACCGGATCACTATCCAGAGGTTCGGGGTTCCGAACCACCTGAATGTTGCAGGTCCGAGTCCAGCCTGTTCCACGTGGGGCCTGGAGGGTTCGCCTTCCCCTCCTGCCCGAGTGGCCCTGGAAACTGTCTGTGAGGCCCCAGTCGGCCTGGGTTCCTGCCAGGAGCTCGGACTCTGGAGCCAGAGGGGCAGGGGCTCCCCAGGGGCGGCGGTGGCTCTACAGGGCGGGCCTGGGAGTGGTCAGGCATCCAGGCTGTGTCCACCCTACGTGGGACCGCTGACAGGGGTGCCGGATGGAGCAAATTTCAGAAGGGGATACCCAGTTACATTGAATCTCGGATAAGCAACTTTTTAAAAAATGTAACTACATCCCATACAATATTTGGATACATTTATACTAAAAAATTATTCATTATCTGAAATAGAAACTGATGTGTCAGCCCTCACAGACCGGGAGCTTCTTTTTTTTTTTTTTTTTTTTTTTTTTTCAACGTTTTTTATTTATTTTTGGGACAGAGAGAGACAGAGCATGAACAGGGGAGGGGCAGAGAGAGAGGGAGACACAGAATCGGAAACAGGCTCCAGGCTCCGAGCCATCAGCCCAGAGCCTGACGCGGGGCTCGAACTCACGGACCGCAAGATCGTGACCTGGCTGAAGTCGGACGCTTAACCGACTGCGCCACCCAGGTGCCCCAGACCGGGAGCTTCTGACGGTGCTCCTGCCGCCTACCGGAAGTCTTCATTTGGGATTGGCAGCTGTGGCACAGACAGGGCAACAGTGGCTGCAAGAAACACGGGCCAAAGTCAGAGAAGGATCTAGAACACAGGCCTGGAAAGGGCTAACCTGCTCTCAGGTCAGCCGGAAACACACCCTCGAAGCCTGATTGGACCCCAGTCTCCCTGTCCCCCACCTCCAGCCTGCTTCTCCTGCAGCTCCAGCTGGTCTGGCCACCAGGCCCACAGCGCACTCCCCAGGCCACACTGGCCTAGGCCCCAGGGACGGAGCAGGTGCCACGGAAGAAGCTAGACCAAGGCGGTAAATCAGGGGCACAGCCAGCTCTGCTTATTGTTCTCCAGGAAGCCAGATGATGTCATTGCAGAGAGGCAGGAGCAGACACACCCCAGAAATGACTAACCTGCTATGGCCAGGCGTCCCTCAGTTGGACACGTGACCACTCCAGTCCCATGGCCACTGGAAGGACATCCACCCAACAAACCTTTCCTCATCTCCTTCGTCCATCCCACAGGCAAACTCCAGCTCACCCCCCTCACCTGCCTGCCTCTCTCCCTCCCCCTCCTCCACCCCTCAGCCCTGCATGGCCACCTCTGATGTACCTCAGGGTCTGTGTCCCCAGCCCCCACCGCAGGGCTCCACCGAGGCACTCACCTGACCTGCTGCACCGTTGTCGCCTCAGCTCTACTTCCCATAAAAGCCACTCCCCTGCTGCAGACCCGTGGTTTGCATCAGAGGCCAAGTCCCAGCCCTCGGGGACAGAAAAGCAGGACAGACCAGGGTGCCTGAATAAAGCCTGCCTCTTCCAGTCACCCAGGAGAAACTGTTACTCATCCCAGGTGAGGGGGCCGGGAGGAAGGCTCTGGGGAAAGTGGAGGGCGGGGCCGCTCAGCCACCTGCCATCTGCTGGGGGTGGGGGGGGGGGGCCACAGTGGTCCGGCCTGCGGCTGCGGTGGGGGCCAGACCTCCCAGTCAGTTACAGTCTGCTCCCTGGGTTCCTGTCTCAGATGCTCAGCCTCATTCAGGAAATAAGAGATGTAGAGACAAGGTACAATTTCGCCCTTATCACTCAGATTTGCTCGCGAAACAAGAAACAAAAGCTACGCTCGCTGGCTCACCAGCACAGGCACCAGCACAGGGTGTTAGTGGGGAGACTGTTGGTACAACCCCTGCGGACGGCAATTTGGCGACATCTATCAAAAAAATTAAATAAACCGGGGCACCTGGGTGGCTCAGTCAGGTGTCTGACTTCAGCTCAGGTCATGATCTCATGGTCCATGAGTTCGAGCCCCGCATCGGGCTCTGTGCTGACAGCTCGGAGCCTGGAGCCTGCTTCGGATTCTGTGTCTCATTCTCTCTCTGCCCCTCCCCCACTCGCTCTCTCTCTCTCTCTCTCTCTCTCTCAAAAATAAATAAACATTAAAAAATTTTTTTAATTTGAAAAATTAAAGCAACTCAGTCCAATTCCACTTTCAGAAATTTACCTCCAAGGATCTGTGCCCAAAGACACACACCTTAAGCACCAGTGGACTCACTGACGTTTGGAACCTGAATGGGAGGCCAGTGAAATAAATGATGCTCCAGTCATGCAATTAAATACTATGTATCATTAAGAACAATAAGGCAGTAAGGCACGAAAATAAAAGGATCATAATTAACATTTGTTACGTGCAAAATCCAAGCAGAGAACAGTGAGTACAGCATACAAAGTTTCTGCTTTGAAACAAAGTGGCTGTTTGCTAGTATCGGGTGTCCCTGGAAGGATCAATAAGAAACAGCCAAGTGCAGTCAACCCTGGGGTCCTAGGTGGGTGCTGAGAGACCCAGGATCGCAGCGGGAAAGAGATGTCCTTTTCTGTGCCCTTTGAATTTTGCGGAATACTATTAAATTAACCAAAATATTATGAAACACCTATTTCATACATGTGCATGATGTACGTGTGTATATGAAATAACTTAAAAGGTAGGTCACTTTTCAGGGCGCCTGGGTGGCTCAGTCGGTTAAGCGTCAGACTTCGGCTCAGCTCACGATCTCGTGGTTCGTGGTTTCAAGCCCTGAGCTGGGCTCTTGGCTGACAGCTCAGAGCCTGCCTGGGAATCTCTCTTTCTCTCTCTCTCTCTGCCTCTCCCTCTTTCTCTGCCCCTTCCCTGCTCTCGTGTGTGTGTGTGTGTGTGTGTGTGTGTGTGTGTGTGTGTGTGAGAAAAATAATAAATAAACATTAAAGGAGAGGAGGTCACTTGTTATCACAGTGCTGCAGGACCCAGAGGGAAGCCCCGTCTCCTCCCAGACCTCAGTGTTCCATCCACAGGTGGGAGTTTGGGGCCAGGAGATGATTCCTGCACAATTCCTGAACGTGACAGAGGACCAGCCAAGTGGGTGCTGGGAGACAGAATAAACCAGCACTGATGAGATCCAGACGCAGAGGGACAGGGTCACAACTCCGGCTCCCAAGCAGGTGACCCTGGGCGAAGCTGCATCACCTTCCCAGAGGGAGAAGCCGGCCATCTCCCTCAGGTGCTCCCCAGTCTTGCCTCCCATGACCTCTCTGCCCAGGAGGCCCTAGGCTGGGCTGGGAGGGGGTGGGGGAGGGGCTGCAGAGGGCACCTGACAGGTTCTGTGCAGCCAGGGAAGGTGCCACTTCCCCTTTGACTGACGCCCCGGCCTCCCTTGGGTCCCTCCCTACAGGATTGGGCTCTGCCTGGGTTAAGGTCTGTCCTGGCTCCCCTCCCCTCCCCCCAAGCCCTGGCTCCCCTCCCCTCCCCTGTCCCCCACCAATCCCGGCTCCCCTTCCCTCCTCCTCTCCCAACTCTGGCTCCCCTCTCCTCCTCCTCCCCCAGCCCTGGCTCCCCTGCCCTCCTCCCACAGCCATTCAAAGGAGGCAGCTCTCGTGACCCACCCAGCTCCTTCCTGAACAGAGGGTGTCTGTGTGGGAGGCCGGGGACCTCAGTTGCCCGGTGCACTGAGCCTCCCTGGGAGGTAGGAGGAAGCAACCTGAGCCTCCCAGTAAACTCACAGCCCACCCCACCCCCTTCCATTCTTGCCATTGCAGCTCATTGCAGCCACCTGGCTCCACAGGCTCCTGCCAGGGGCAGTACTGGGTTTCTCTTTTCTTCTCACGATGGGAGCCAAAGGGAAGATGACAATAAAAATTAGACAAGTCACAGCCAGACGGGTTTCCTGCCCCTCACTCTCTCCCCTTTGCTCCCCGGTCTTCAGATCCGAGGACCTGTGTTTCTGTCCTACATCAGCCCTGGCTCCCTGACGCAGTCACTCTCCTGCCTGGGGCCTCGTCGTCCCCTCCATGAACAGGGGCTTGGCTGTTCCTGATGCGGGTGGTGGGTGTCTGCGATGTGGCAGAGAGGTTTCGTCTCACGTTTCTCCTGAGGGTGCCCTCAGAAGCCAAGGGTCCAACCTGGCGAGAGGGGGGCTGGGAAACTGTCTTGGCGTGTGGCACACGGGTTTTCAAAAGGTGCTGTGCGGGGTGCCTGAGCGGCTCAGTGGGTTGAGCGTCTGTCTGACTCTTGATTTGGCTCAGGTCATGGTCTCACCGTTCCTGGGTTCACGCCCTGAGTCGGGCTGCATGCTGGCAGTGTGGAGCCTGCTTGGGATTCTCTAAATAAATAAATAAATAAATAAATAAGCAAACAGACTTTTTAAAAAAGATGCTGGGTGACTGCAACATTAGCCAGTCCACCATAAACCCTCTTTGGGAGAAATTATTATTTATCACCGTGGTTGAGGAGACTGAGACTCAGAGAAATTAGCCAGCTGAGCGTCACCCCGGGGTTCAGCCAAGGTCCTCCTGTGCCCATAGCTTGAGCCAGGGTAGGTGGGAGGGATGGAGAAAGTGGTGCCCCACCCTTGCTGGCCCCTGTCCCATTAAGACGTTGCTCTCTCTGTGACCCAGAGGGAAAACCCCATAACTGTCAGGGACGGGCTAGTCCACACTGCCTGAGCAAAGTCAGCCACAGAAGTTGCAAACGGTGAGTCACGTTGTCTGTCCCACGACAGTGGGAATGTCACAGCTTTTTTATCAGAATAGAAGCTAGGAAATAAAGAAAAATCAGACTGGTGTACCTCTGGATGGAAGTCCCCAATGCCACTGAAGGGGGGGGTCTGAACAAAATCCAACCCAACTCCGGTTAAATCTCTAGATCCGACCACCACTTCCCAGAACACGGAGGGAACAGGACGTGTGAAATGATACCCTGATGACGTCGTCAGTAAACTCGAGATCTCAGGAAACCATAGAGGAACAGGTGGCCAAATTTCTTCAACAAATGAACTGCAGGGAGAGACAAAAGGGATGGAAGGGAGACTATCAATGAAAAAAAGGCTTGAGAGACACATAACCAATCCAAGAACATGGACTTTATGTAGACAATAGCAGTAATAATGAAAAACTATAAATAATGGTAATGATAATAATAACTAGGGGCTCCTGGGTGGCTCAGTCGGTTAAGCGCCCGACTTGGGCTCGGGTCATTATCTCGCCGTCCATGGGTTCAAGCCCTGTGTCGGGTTCTGTGCTGACAGCATGGAGCCTGCTTGGGATTCTCTCTCTCTTCCTCTCTCTCCCCTTACCCTGCTCATAAGCTCTCTCTCTCTCTCTCTCTCTCTCTCAAAAATAAATATTAAAAAAATTTAGGGGTGCCAGGGTGGCTCAGTGGATTGAGTGCCCGACTTCGGTTCAGGTTACGATCTCGCAGTTCGTGAGTTCGAGCCCCACGTCGGGCTCTGTGCTGACAGCTCGGACCCCGAAGCCTGCTTTCGATTCTGTGTCTCCCTCTCTCTCTGCCCCACCCCTGCTCATGCTCTGTCTCTCTCTGTCTCTCAAAAATGAATAAACATTAAAAATTTTTTTAGAAATAATAATGAGATAGTGACGAACACTAAATATTTGGTGATGTTAAGGAATTATAATTTGTTAGATGCACTGGTGATATCATGCTTATAAGAAAAAGTCCTTATATTTTAGAGATATTGAATACTATAGATGAAATCATATGTTTGGGTTTTGCTTTAAGGTAATTTGAGGTGGAGTGGGTACATGGGGCTTCATTATTCTATTCTCTCTACTCTTGTGTATGTTTGGCATTTTCCACCGTAAGAAGTTATAAACCAACACCGAACTTCATGGTGTAGACAATGACACCCGTACCAGGTTGCACTCAAACCTCACCCCCACTTTGGATGCAGAACCTGTCTCTGCCTGAAAGAGTCCCGATTAAGTAAAAGTAATAAAGTGTGCACCAAATGTAACCTGTAGTCCCCGTTCCTCCCGCGGGGTTTGTGAAGACAGAGTAACAGAGATGCTTCAGAGTGTGCCGCAGGCTAAATTATTTTATGGGAGTAAGAGAGAGACTCTTTCTGATACTGAGCATCAGTTGGACTTCAAGGGCCTTTGTTCATACTTGGCGGTGTGCCCCCCCTCCCCCCGGCTCCAGCTTCGTTTGGATCCTCTCAGAAGCAGACCCCGAGACGAAGCTTTGAATGCAAGAGGTTTATTTGGCAGGATCCAGGAATACCTGTTGAGGGATGGGGGGCAGTGGGGGAGGGACGGAAAGCAGGGCGTGAGCAACAGGGCCCGATTCTGGCCGCTGGGGCCAGCGTAGGACTGGGGGGGCTGAGGAGGGCGGGCAGAGAGCGGCTCCTGCGGGGGCCCGAGGGGCGTGCTGGGCCCTGCCTGCTGGCAAAGCCGACCCCAGCCTTGCAGCGCCTCGTCCCATGGGCCTCGCGGGCCCTGAAGAATCCGCTGCACTTCCTTTTGGAAGAAGGACCGTTAGTGTTCTGATCACACAGTTACATGCACGTACAAAACAGAGCTAAACAAGGTAGCCAGATGCAGTCATGCTTTTCTCTGGAGGACGGCGTGCGGGACTCTGGCGGGAGAAACGGGCGTGGGCCTGCTCCCACACAATCCAGCATGCGCCCCCTGGAGTGGCATCATGGGGGCGGTGGCCGGGGGGACATGCTGCTCACGAGGGGTTCTGCTGAAGGACCTAGCAGACTGTGTACTGTGTATGGGCAGGCCCTCTCGGCCTGGGTTTTCTCCGGGAAGGATGGTCTCTCAAGGCAGGACTTAGGTCTGCGAGTGCGCAGTTCTGATCGCCCCTTACCTCCAGCCTGCCCTCGTCGGCTGGCCCTGGACGAATGCGTAACCGGAGGGAGTGAATAGGCAGATGATGGTCTGGGAGGGAAAGTGAGTGTTTAACTGCGTCAGGAATATAACAGGGTCATTTCTATCAACCTCCTCTGTCCCCCTTGAACTTAAACCGTTTTCACAACTGGGGTCTGTGGTTTAGAAATGCTAAGTTCAGCCGGCACAGCCCTCAGGGTTTGAGCGTTTAAGAAACCAACTCACGGCCTCTTTCTCTTCCTGTGTCTCCTTTATCCGTGTGTGTTTGCAGCTGTGATGCAGGAGACGACACTTGTGTTGGGCCCTCAGGGACCGAGCGAGCAGGGAATCTCTGAGCACCTGTGCCGTGCCCAGCCTGTGCGGGGCTCTCCCGTTTTCCCTTCACGGAAATCCTGCCAGCTTGCGCCCCTTTTGTTAGGTGAGAAAAGGCAGGTGGCCGCCAGGGAGGAGGGGGTCGGCGTTTGGGAGCCGGCCTCTGGTCTCAGCCCGGGCCCGGGGCTGGGTACCACCGAACAGCCGGAAGCCAAACCCGGACGGGGCCTCCTCTGCCTCGGGGATGGCGGCTGTGGTTGCCACTGCGTCTTGGGCTCCTGCGGTCTGTGCAGACTCCGGGAGTTTGCATGATTTTTTAGTTCACGTGGGATGGGCGTTTCTGCTCACTGCAGTCCATGGCACGTCTGTGGACCTGAGACGTCAATCGCCAGTGCCCAAGCCGCGGACCCTGGCTTTAGCCCTTCCTCCCCGCTTCGGGGTCAGAAGCCAGGGCCTCTGTGAGCCATGGGTTTCGTCACCTGCTCACAGAGCTGGTCTCTGATGGAGGCTGGTGCTTTCCCGCCGCGTCCCCCACGGCGCAGAGCCTCAGAGCCACACGTGCTCCCCTGGACTTGGTTCTGGACATGAGAAAGCCATGAAGGTATATAGTAACTACCAGGCAATTTGTCAAAGGAAGCTTTGGCCAAGAATTCGTACTGGGGGGCTGGCAGAGTCGGTGGAGCGAGCGACTCTGGATCTTGGGGTCTTGAGTTCGAGCCCCACGTGGGATGTATAGATTACTAAACAAACAAACAAACAAACAAACAAACAAAAAAACCAAAAATCGTGTTGGGAGATTTACCGAGGGCAGAACGTTTTCCTCATTCGTTCATGCAACTCGTGTTTAAGGAGCAAGAACCAGGCCTTGTTCTGGGCCTTGGGCTCCGTGGTGAACAGGCATGAGGACATGCTGTGCACACGGAACGTCCGCTCTTTCTCGAGGCTCCCATTCCCCAGGTGATCGTCAGTGACAAACAACAGCACTTCTGGGGCGCCCGCGTGGCTCAGTCGGTTGAGCGTCCGACTCCTGATTTAGGCTCAGGTCATGATCTGGATCTGCTCGTGAGCTCGAGCCCGGAGTGGGCTCCGTGCTGGTGGTGGGGAGCCTGCATGGGACTCTCTCTCTCTCTGCCCCTCCCTTGTTCGTGCGCTCTCTCTCTTTCCAAATGAAAAAAAAAAAAAATAAATGAATCACAGCACTTGCTGTAATGGACTTAAACAGGAGAGGACTTCACCGAAGGTTATTTGGTAGCCTGCTGGGTTCTGGGACGGCCGGAGGGTCACGTCGGGAGGCTCGAGATCCGGATCCACATTAGATCCACTGTCCCATAGAGCAGCCACTGGCCACGCCAACACCCGAACCGTGGCCGGTTTGAATTGAGGTGTACTTTATGTATTAAATACACACTGAATTTCAAAGATTTAGTATTGGAAAGAATATAAATTATCTCATGGATTTTTTTTTGTATCAATAACATGTTGAAATAATAACATTTAGGATATATTGGGTTAAATCAAATATGCTATTTGAATGATCTCATCTTTTTAAAAAATATATATATATTTTAAAAAAATTTTAACGTTTATTTTTGAGACAGAACATGAACGGGGGAGGGTCAGAGAAAGAGGAAGACACAGAATCTGAAACAGGCTCCAGACTCTGAATTGTCAGCACAGAGCCCGACACGGGGCTTGAACCCACGAACTGTGAGATCATGACCTGAGCTGAAGTCATGCTTAACCGACTGAGCCACCCAGGCACCCCAATACATACATATATATATATATATATATATTTTTTTTTTTTTTAAAGTAAGTGCTACACCCAACAGGGGGCTCGAACTCACAACCTCAAGATGCAGAGTCACATGCTGCCCTGACTGAGCCAGCCAGGCTCCCCTTAACGGTTTTTAACTGTGGCTATTAGGCAATGTAAAATTACTCCTGGGGTTCACTGGGCTTCTGTGGGACAGCTGGTGCTGCTGTCCTCACGGCCCTGTAGCCTGAATTCAGGCCTGGGGGTGTGTGTCTGATGGGTGGCCAGGTTGAAACTTGGGGGTCCTTGCTGCAAAAGAGGTCCGGCAGGTGAGTCCCAGCATCTCCCTTTGGGAGGCGAGAAGTCAGCCACAGGGAATTGGGTTCACGAGCGGTGGGTGGCTACACGGGTACTCAATCCCGTGACAGGCGCCCACAACCGTTCCGAAGCAGTTGTGTGTGGCACACGGATCGGCCGGCCGTGGAGTCCCCGCTCACGGGCACGACAGCCCTTGAAAGAACCCGGTCTGAGCTTTTCCATCAACCTGGAAGAGGCTGCTTGGGTCTGCAGTAGCACTGGCTCCCGGGGAGTCACCCCCACCCTTGGGCACGGGTCCCGCACCCCCCGCATCCTCGTGTCGACCTCTGCGCGGGGGGCACCGCCAAGGGACATCTCCCAGGTGGGCGGGTGAGGGCCGTCCTGCCTGTGTCCCTGGCCAACGGTGCCCCCTGTTCTGTGTCTTATGCCACCAACACCCCATCCGCGTGTTCCCGCCTCCTGCCCCCCCCCCCCCCTCCCAAAGGAAGAAGTCCTCTCCTCCCTGCTTAGCGCCTCCCTGTCCATCTGTGCTGTGGCCACGCCTCCTGCCGGCAGCCTGCTCAGCCCACAACCCTCCTGCCCTCTCCCTCACCCACCCCTGCTCATCCCCTATTCCCTCATCCTGCAAGATAACACAGCAAAACCCTACGACAAAAGCTTCTCCTTTGGCCCAGACTTCTCGTCACCGCCAGCCATCTTTCACCTCCTCGATGGTCGTATTTCTCAAGAAGGTCACCTGTGGTCAGTCACCCCCTGCAGCTCTGTTATCGGCATGCCTCCTGGGACAACAACACCTTCCCTGTTGCTAAGGCTGGTGAACACCTGAGACAGGTGAGGAGGGTCAGGCTTGCGGGAAGCCAGGTCTGGGACTCAGGTTCACGTTTCCGGCCACCGTGTGCTTTGTGAGGACAGCAGCAACCCTAAGCTGAGCCTGAGTTCCTTGTCTGGGCTTCTCTCTGCCCCCCCTGGGAGCTCGAGAGGCCCCTTCCCCTCTCTGATGGGACCGGCAAGGTTATGGTGAGGATCCCAGCAAACCCAGAGGGTGGGTGGGTTGCTCTGCAGCCCGCAGAAAGCTTGGGGTCCCAGCAAATGTTTTCTTTGAGGGGCCCGAAGGCCCTACACTCAGCACCTTCTGAAGGCACACGGGTTCATCCCATTTTACAGATGGGAGAACTAAGGCACCAAGGGATACATACGTTAATTAGCACTTCGGGGGACCGGGAGTGTACAGATTTTGTATTGTTACTTAACCATGACCACAACCAAACAGAAACATGTGAGCAGCTGGGACGGTGGGGCCTAAGGTGGGCACGGACACAGGTAACTTAAGACAAGGTCCCTGCCATTTCAGGGCAGTGCACACATATCCCTCCCTGAGCTGCTGCCCTACCTCTTTTCTCTGTTGTAGTCGAAGAGGAGAGCCTCTTCTTTTTTTTTTTTTTTTTTTTTTTTTTTTTTTTAATTTTTTTTTTCAACGTTTATTTTATTTTTTGGGACAGAGAGAGACAGAGCATGAACGGGGGAGGGACAGAGAGAGAGGGAGACACAGAATTGGAAACAGGCTCCAGGCTCTGAGCCATCAGCCCAGAGCCTGACGCGGGGCTCGAACTCACGGACCGTGAGATCGTGACCTGGCTGAAGTCGGACGCTTAACCGACTGCGCCACCCAGGCGCCCCAAGGAGAGCCTCTTCTAAGCCCCCCAGTGCCTTCCTGCTGCAAACAGAATACAGCCCACTGCTCACCTTGTCCCCCGCTCCGCCTGTGCCCCCGCCCCAAACCTTCTGCGTGATCTTATGCCAGCCTCCGTGGAACCTCTCGCGGCTGCCTGCTCTTCAGTCTCCGCTCAAATGTCACCACCTCAGAGAAGCCCTCCGGGACTGCCTTAGCTGGGGTAATCTCTCCAGTCAGCCTTTCCTGATACCCTATCTTATTTTCCTCGCAGCACTTCTCAGTGTCTGCGATTATCTTTTTGTTGACTGAGCTGCTGACTGTCGGTCCCCGCCAGAACG
Source organism: Neofelis nebulosa (assembly GCF_028018385.1). Classification (NCBI taxonomy): domain Eukaryota; kingdom Metazoa; phylum Chordata; class Mammalia; order Carnivora; family Felidae; genus Neofelis; species Neofelis nebulosa. The sequence continues at coordinate 543,489 of NC_080797.1, read as the reverse complement.
TGAACTCCTTGCAGATTTTATCTTGCCTTTTCTTGTTTACCACCGACTCAGCAGTGCCTGAACCAGTACTGGCACGTAGTAGGGCTTCATAAATATGTGCTGACTCCGTTCGTCCACCACCGTGGCCCATTTGTCCTCGGCCTGTGCACCCCTCGCCTGGGCCCGCACCGTCCCCGGACCCCGCTCTCACCAGGGGCCCCGATAGCGCTGTCACCAAGGGACAACCCATTTTTTTAACCTCTGTCCTTAACCCTCACCGCTGTCTGTTCTGGTTTTCATCCTCTTGAGTTTCTCCCGGGGCTTCCCGCACTTCCTGTCCACCTCCCCGAGGTCAGTCTTCCCGAGCGGCTCTGTGCCCTCCCTGAAGTCTGGCTTTCTCCTCTGCTCCAACCGTTTAAATACCACCCAAGTTTCCTCTGTCTGGAACGTGGGCTTTCTTCTGGCCTCCCTGAGCTGGCCAGTATCTCCAGTACAGCTGAGGGCTGTGGGCACAGCCGTCCCGTTCCCGCTCTCATGTGAGGGTGTTTTGTAGTGGCCATTTAACAGGTTAGGGAAGTTCCTACCTATTCCTCATTTATTCAGACTTTTTTTTTTTAATTTTTTTTTAACGTTTATTTATTTTTGAGACAGAGAGAGACAGAGCATGAATGGGGGAGGGTCAGAGAGAGAGAGGGAGACACAGAATCTGAAACAGGCTCCAGGCTCCGAGCTGTCAGCACAGAGCCCGACGCGGGGCTCGAACCCACGGACCGTGAGATCATGACCTGAGCCGAAGTCGGCCGCCTAACCGACTGAGCCACCCAGGCGCCCCTATTCAGACTTTTTATAAGAAAAGGACGTCGAATTCCACCCAGTGTTTGTTCTGTGCCGAGACGCCTCTCCCCGCCCTGCCCTTAATCTGTTAATGTGGCAAATTATACTGATTTCCTAACGGAAACCGAACCATACGCCCTGGACATATCCATCTCAGACGTGATGTACTAGTTTTTATAGGTCGCCGGATTCAATTTGCTAATTTCTTCTTTAAGGTTTTGCATCCATGCTCATGGTTTACACTGATCTGCAATTGTCCTTTTTCATACTGAGCTTATCAGGTCTCAATATTAAGATTATACTAGTTTTATAACGTGTGCCCTCTGTCCCTACTCTAGTTTGTGTGAGATTAGTATCACTTGATCTTTGAAATTTGGTAAAACATCTCAATAAAACCATCTGGGCCTATAGTTTTTTTTTTTTTAACTTTTTTTTTTTAATGTTTATTTATTTCTGAGACAGAGAGAGAGCACGAGTGAGGGAGGGGCAGAGAGAGAGGGAGACACAGAATCAGAAGCAGGCTCCAGGCTCTGAGCTGTCAGCACAGAGCCCGACGTGGGGCTTGAACTCACAAACCATGAGATCATGACCTGAGCTGAAGTTGGTCTCTCAACCGACTGAGCCACCCAGGCGCCCCAATATAGTTTTTCTTGTAAGAAGATATTCAACTACAAATTCCATTTGTTTAAAATAGGAATGGGATTTTTTTTATTTTTTAATGTTACTTTTTTTTTTTTTTTACTTTTTAATGTTTATTTATTTTTGAGGGCTCATGTGAGTAGGGGAGGGGCAGAGAGAGAGAGGGAGAGAGAATCCCAAGCAGGCTCTGTGCTCAGCACAGAGTCTGATGTGGGATTGATCTCATGAACTGGTGAGATCGTGACCTGAGTCAAAACCAGGAGTTGACGGTTAACCGACTGAGCCACCCAGGCGCCCCGACTTTTTTCCACTTTTTCACTATTATGACTAGTGATGCTGTGAACATTCCTGTACGAGTGTTTTTGTGCGAACAAGTGTTTTCAGTTCTGTTGGGCATATACCTAGGAGTGGAATTGCTGAGTCATATGGAGATTCTATGTTTAACTTTCCGAGAAACTGTCAGCCTATTTTCCACAGGCTGCTACTTCACATGTAATGCCCACCACGTGGGAGGGTTCCAGTCCCCCATGTCTGTGACACTTGTTAGCATCTGTCTTCTTTATTCTCTCCGTCCTGGTGGGCGTGAGGTGGTATCTCATTGTGGTTTTGATTTGCATTTCCCTGAGGTTAATGATGTTGAGCCTCTTTTCATGGGCTCACTGGCCATTTGTATGTCTCCTTTGGTGAAATGTCTATTCAGACCTTTTGCTCATTTTAAAATTGGGTTATTTGTCTTTTTACGGACTTGTGGGGGTTCTTTGCATAGTCTAGATATGAGTCCTTTATCAGACACACGATACGTAAAACTTTTCTCCCATGTTTAGTTTCCTTCTTACTTTCTTGTTGGTGTCCTGTGAAGCACAAAGTTTTTAATTTGGATGAGGTCTGATTTATCTATTTGTTTGGTTGCTTGTGCTTGTGGTATCTTGTCTAGGGAACTGCCTGCCTAAAAAGATCACAAAGATTTACTTTCATGTTTTCTTTTAAGCATTTTATAGTTTCAGCCCTTATCTTTAGGTACCCGATCCATTTTCAGTTAATTTTCATCTATGGTGTGAGGTAGGGGTCCACCTTAATTTATTATGACATTTTTTTTTGGTATGTGGCTGTTCAGCTGTCTCGTCCCATTCTTTGCGCTTAGTTTGCTAGTCTGTTTCTAATGTTTTACAATAAATGCTTAGCTCGTTCAATTTTTAGTCTTTCTTCTTTTCTTCTTCTTCTTCTTCTTTTTTAATATTTTATTTTTCTACACCCAACATGGGACTCGAACTCATAACCCTGAGATCAAGTGTCCCGTGCTCCACCAACCGAGCCAGTCAGGCGCCCCCTTTCTTCTTTTCTTTTTTAAAAAAAATTTTTTTTAACGTTTATTTATTTTTGGGACAGAGAGAGACAGAGCACGAACAGGGGAGGGGCAGAGAGAGAGGGAGACACAGAATTGGAAGCAGGCTCCAGGCTCTGAGCCATCAGCCCAGAGCCCGACTCGGGGCTCGAACTCACAGACCGTGACCTGAGCTGAAGTCGGACGCTTAACCGACTGAGCCACCCAGGCGCCCCCCCTTTCTTCTTTTCTAATATAAGCATTTAAAGTTATAGATTTACCTTTAAATACTTTTTACTTTTTAATCTAGAAAAAAGTGAGCAAAATTAAGAATCCAGGAGAGGCTTATTCTGTATTTGAAGAACACATTGGCACCCCCCTGTCTGTACCACCCTCTGCCAGGTATACAAACCCACACTGAATAAGCATAGGCCTATAGTAATCTTGAAAGACTATCCAGCTATGGATTTAATGGAGTCGACGTATCCACCTGACTGTATTGAATGTTTATTGTGCAGCATCAGTATATCAAGTTCCGAGAACAGAGGAGGAAAGTCCTGCCATTCCAAATCTTACAGACAACTGAGAAGGAAAAAAAAAAAACGTAATACTGTACGATGGATGCTGGGATAGGAGATGTAAAACAGGCTGGAGCTGGGAAACAGAAGTAAGATTAGTTTTGAGATTGAGAAAAGTTTTCTGGAGGAAACTGCTTGCTCCAAGGACCGGCAAGATGAACGAGTAGGAGTTCTCCATGTGGACAGGAGTAGAGAGTGTTCCGAGCCACTGGGACAGTGAAGGGAAAGACCAAGACGTGCGAAAACAAGCCGTGGCCTTTTGGAGGAAGGAGGAAAGCACCGTCAGGAGCAGAGAGTGTTAGGAAGAGGCCCGGGGTGAGCGATTCAGGGTAAAGCTGGAGCCTGGGCGAGTCCCTGAAACTACACAGTGAAAGGCAGACCATAACGGGGAGCTTAGATTTCGTCCTCAAATAGGTGGGGGGCCGCTGTGTGTTTTTTTTTTTTTTTTTTTTTTTTTTTATTTATTTTTGGGACAGAGAGAGACAGAGCATGAACGGGGGAGGGGCAGAGAGAGAGGGAGACACAGAATCGGAAACAGGCTCCAGGCTCCGAGCCATCAGCCCAGAGCCTGACGCGGGGCTCGAACTCACGGACCGCGAGATCGTGACCTGGCTGAAGTCGGACGCTTAACCGACTGCGCCACCCAGGCGCCCCTAGGGCCGCTGTGTGTTTTAAGTAGGAGTGAGACAATAGCAGGTTCGCCTTTTGAATGTTTCACTGTGGCTGCAGAGAATAGACGAGGGGAGAGAGAGTCAAGACCAGTGGCGGTGAGACCCTCATGGAGGTTTTGGCATTTGCCCAGGCTTGGGTCAGGGAGTGTCCAGGGGAATGGAAAGGAGCAAACATTTAGGCCTCGGTGACAAATCAGACGTAGGCTGACCCTCCTGTTTCTGACCCGGGTGAGTGGGCACCATGGCTCATGACAGAGCAGGTCTGGGCAGAAGACACTGAGCTCCAATCAGGGTGGTGGGAGGAGCTTGTGGGCGCCCCTCCCCCTCCTGGCCTCATCTGAGGACTCGGGCATCCTCGGCCCCTCAAGGGAAGGCTGTCTTCACTCACCCTCTACCAGGCTCGGCGCTGGCACGCTTAGCATCGTCTATTTCCGTTGCTGCTTTCCAGACTTTTCTCTTTTTCTCCCTTACCCTAGCTCTTTTGAGGTTAATGCCATCTGGCTGTACCACTGAGTACTCCCTTTATCCCTACTGCTGATGGATCCATTCACCAATGGCTTTGGCTCCTGCTTCCCAGGCTTCCTATCCCACTCTGGCCCTCGTCCTTGGGGACTTAGTTGCCCATGTGAATGACCTTCCCAGTACTCCTGCCTCACCTCCTTGACCGACTCCCTCCTCCCCAGCAGCCAGCCTCTCCCACATTCACGTCATAAACATATCACAGCCGAATTCTGGATTCCAAGCCACCCACCCTGACCAGCATTTCCTGTCCTTCCTGCTTGCTTGGTTTAGCGCCTGCACCGCACGATTCTTCAACCTCATCAACATCCTATCATTTGTATCATTTTTCCATTGTCCATTAGCCCCTTCCAATTTTCACTTCCTTCTCTGCTCTTGGACAAGAGTCCACCGCTGTGGTCGCTCTCTTCGCACACCCTCGACAAACCTGCCCGTTTCCATCCCCCTCTGCATCAACTCACAGGATGCACCCAGCTGCCAGCCTTCTCCATGTGGGCACCTGAGCAGCGGGGCGTTACCAGAAACACAGATACTGAGCTGGACCTCGTGGGTCCACTTTCAGGTCATGCCCACAAAACGCGTGTGGGCCCTGGGTGCCGAGTCCCACGCCGGCCTTTAGCCTGCCGTGCTCCACCAAGGTGAGCAGTGGGTGCCCAGTTTCAAGTTTCAGCCCTCACCTCTCTCTTCTTCTCAGCAGCATGTGGCCGTGGACCGTTCCTTCCTCCCGGAACATGTCCTCCTATCTCCGGTTTTCTCCTTTTTGTCCACCTGTCAGCCTTCACTGCTGGTTTCTCCCCCTCTACCTGGCCTCAGATGTCTGGGTGCTTCTGGGCTCATTTTTAGGCTTAAGGAAAAAAATCTTGGGGCGCCTGGGTGGCTCAGTTGGTTGAACGTCTGATTCTTGATTGTGGCTCAGGTCATGACCCCAGGGTCGTGGGATTGAGCCCTGAGTCAGGCTCCCTGGGTCAGGGATTGAGCAAGGATCCTGGTTGAGATTCTGTCTCTCTCTCCCTCGCCCCCTCCCCTGTTCTCTCTCTCTCTCTCTCTCTGTCTCTCAAATAAATAAAATGAAAAAACAAAGAAAAAATGTATCACACTCTCTCTCTAGGAAGCCTAATGCTGCTGTCTCCAAATCTGTATCTGTAGCTTTGTCCTCTCGTCTGAACCCCAGTCTTAGGTATTAATTTGGCATGTCTGCTGGGAGGGCTAATAAACAGCCGAAACATTTCTGGTCCAAATAGATATTCCCCATACCAAAGCCTGTCTTCCTGCCCCCCTTTTCCAAATCAAGCCAGTCATTCCAGGGTCATAAACCAAGAGCCATGTTTCCCATGAACCCACAGTCTGTCAGCAAGCCCTTGCTTTCTTACTTTCGAGGTGTATCTCAGATCCGCTCCGTCCCCCTTCCCACACCTGCTTCGGCATCCATCTCTTGCCTCATCTTCTGCCATAGGCTTCTGATTGGTCTTCCAGAAAACACTTCTCTTTCCCATAGGCACCAAAGGGAACTTCAGACCACATGGACTAGATTGCACCCCTCCTAAGGCTTCCACTGCGACAAGGCGAAAACCCAAACTCTCTGCTGTGGTCGACAAGGCCCTTTGCAAGACGGCACCTGCCTGCCTCCATTTTGTCCCCTCTTCACCCACCCGTGAGGACCTGTCTAGTCTCGGACAAGCTGTGAGCTCTCACCTACCTCGGGGCCTTAGCAGTAGTGGCTTCCTCGGCCTGGCATGCTCCTCCCCAGGATCTTCAAATGGCATCTCCTCTTTGCAATGCAGATCTCAGTCCAAACATCTGTCGAGAGAGGACTTCCCTGACTACCTTATCTAGTTTAGACCCTTTTTCTTGAGTTATTCGCTCACCCTATTTATTTCCATCACAACACTTATTATAATCTGATGCTGAATTGTTTAATATTTGTTTACTTTGTTACTGACTGTCCTCTCTTACTGGATATCAGTGCTATGAGAGTAGGGGCTTGATTTGCCTAGACTACTCCTGGACCCCTGGTCTTAAAAACTAACTTTAGGTCATAGTAGGTGTTCAACAAACACTTGTTAAATAAATGAATACAGAGTTAGACAGGTGAAATTGCCAATATAAGCCTCTGGTGGAAAGATCTGTGCTAGAGATAAAGATTCGGGAATTATTATAAAAAATAAATCTTAATAAGCAAGGTATAGGAGAGAACTTCCTTAATCTGTTAAAAAAAAGATCTACAAAAAAAAAACTGCAGCATAAGGCTTAAGAGTGAAACACTGAAACAGTCCCTTTAAGAATGAATAAAGACAAGGGTCCCCACCACCACATCTTCTAGACAACTCTGCTGGAGACCCTAGGCAGCATGGTTAGGCAACAAAGAGAAACAGTGTCTCAAAAGAAATAGAAATGACATTATTTGGACACATTCTTTTTGTAGAAAATCAAAATAATCTATAGATAAGTGATTAATTTAGAGTTTAGTGAGGTTTCTAGATTAACATACAAATGTCAGTGGCTTTTTAAAATAACTTTTATAGGGGTACCTGGGTAGCTCAGTCAGTTAAGTGTCTGATTCTTGATTTTGGTTCGGGTCATGATCTCATGAGTTTGAGCCCCGTGTCGGTCTCTGTGCTGACAGTGTGGAGCCTGCTTGGGATTCTCTCTCTCCTTCTCTCTCTCTGCCCCTCCTCTGCTCTCTCTCTCTCTCTCTCTCTCTCTCTCTCTCTCTCTCAGTAAATAAATATTAAAACAAAAAAAGAAAGAAATAAAATAATTTTTTATATATGAGGAAAATGCAGACTATGTCATTATCCTATGTTTACCTCTATATATAAATGAAAACGTCTCATCACAAAACTCACTGTGAGACTGTGAGCACTGAGTTAAAAAAGAGAACACACAATAGACACAGCAAGGCCTGTTATAATACCTTAAAATACCAGATGTAACAAGAAAGTCCTACAAATATCCAAGAAGAAAAAAAAATAGGTCACCTAAAATGGAACAAGAATAAACAGCATCACTGAATGCTAGAAGACAATAAATCAATACTTTTGTATTTCTGAAGACAAATAATGATTTTAAACATAAAATTCTATACCCAGCTAAGCTGGCATTAAATTATAGATGTTTAAAACTTTGGCATTTTTGGAGATATAAGGACTTGGAAATTTTGCCCTATATGTATTCCTCAGAATTATCTGAGAATATGCTCCAGCAAAAGAAAGGAGTAAACAAAAAAGAATTACACTTGAGATCCAGGATGAAGTAGATTGAGCCCAGAAGAGTGGTCAAAGGGAATCCTAGAAGACTTCTATATGGCAGGCATCGCTCAATGCAACAAGCCCAGATGAGGGGGGTAATACAGTCTTCCAGAAAGGAGATTTCTAAGAAAAAGGGCTTGACAGAACAAAGTAACAAGGGGTGGGGTAGGGAAGGGAAGGATATTGATTATAATTAAGATAGCACAAGAAAAATAAGCATAATTAGAAACCCTAGGCCACAAAAAGTCCATGTAAGGAATACATGTAATTATAATCCATTATAGTCAATATTCATAAACTCACAATAGTGTAAAAACTATTGATTGATATAACAATCATTGATATAAAAACTGCTCATTGATATAAATTTGATGATTTAATGATATTAGGAGAATAAAGGAATGGAAGATAGCATAAGATAATGAAATCCTCATCAGTTACAGCAAGAATAAATATATGAGGTCTAGACTGGGTAAGTCCAGAGAAAGCACTAAAGCATATTATTATTATTATAATTAGAGAAAGAGAGAGAGTGGGAAAGAGGGAAACAGAGAGGATCTGAGGGAGGGTCCATGCTTGGCATGGAGTCCGAATTGGGGATCATTCCTTCAACCCTGGGATCATGACCTGAGCTGAAATCAAGAGCTGGCCACTGGACCGACCGAGCCACCCAGGCGCCCCTAAGGTATATTGTTTAGAATAAATGGAGGTAACTACCAGAAGAAACTGCTAAGAGTGTTAAAAGGCATTGCATGTGGCAAGCAGGATTTAGGAGTGGGTAAGGGGTAGACAATGTTTTTGAATATAAGCCTTAATACACTGTTTGACATGAACTGTGTGCATTTATTACTTTGATAATATTAAACATTTATTTAAAAAGAAAGATTTTTAGGGGTGACTGGGTGGCTCAGTTGGTGAAGCATGAGCCTGCTTTAGATTCTGTGTCTCTCTGTATCTTCCCTGCTCACACTCTCTCTCTGTCTCTCAAAAGTAAATAAACAGAAATTTAAAAAGAAAGATGTTTAGTCCAGAAAGGAGGAGTGTTTTCAGAAACTGATTTTTTCTTTTTTTTTTTTTTGAGTCCTTCTGAGGACTGGGATTAGTTCTGGCTCAGAGGGGGAGCCACGCTGTAACTCGGTAGCATTTCTGATCCTGTAGAGAAGGACTGTTTCTCCCATCCTACAGCTCTTTACGGTTCATTTTCTCATTCTAAATAGTAAATCATCTTCAAGCCTTCCTTTTTATTCTTTTCCTTGGAGGGAGTCCTTCAAATTGAGTAAACTTCAGGCCTCACAAAACCTGGGTTAGACCCTTGGGTTTGTTGTCCTGAAGGAGTTAGGATTCACTCTTAATGTTTATTTGGTCCTTTGAGTTCTTTTTCCAGGGGGAGGCTGAAGACAGTTTTTTTTTCAGTAGTTTTTACAATCCGGAAAACGGTATTGGAACCTGCTCCTCCTCTGGCTATTACCGGGAACTCAGACTGTAAGCCTTTGGGGGGCAGGAAGAGAGCTGGACTTTTGCGTGCCTTCCACAGCCCAGGTACAAAGTTAGTACAGGTTCAGTACTTACCTGTTCAAAACACAGATGGACTCAAGCGCCATTCGGAGAGTTTGGAGAATTCATGCGCGGAAGAAGGTTGCGGCGAAGAGGCAGGCGAAGCGGGCTGAGCACAGCTGCTTTCCCGAAACCCCAGGGCACCCTTCACTTTTGCTCAGGAGACGCCTTTCTGCACCGCAGTTTGAGTATGTCAGAGTCTGCTAATCTCAGCTGTCCTTACTCATAGAGTCCTACTATCTACACTTAGTCGGTTCGTAGTAGGAGATGTGCAACATTTTGTTCCAAGAATCTTTCTGGGCATGCTTTCTGTAGGGGGACTTAACATTCAGTCTGTTTGGGGGGGGGGTTTACTTAAAATGGGGCACACCGATAAGTCCGGCTTTGACAATGACTAATTCACACACCACGTGCGGACTGTTAGACCACTGCTGGGTAGTCGCCAACAACCGGCCGTCCACCGTTCCATGCGACCCCTGCACTCCCAGACCACCTGCTGCAACCTCGAGGCGCAGCCCGGACACTCCGCGACCTCTCCGACATGGCGCCCGCGGGGCGTCTGCAGGCGGCGGCCCAGGAGCCAGACGCGCCAGACCTTCCCAAGATGGCGGCGGCGGCGCGCAGGGGGCGGGGTTCCGCCGCCGGGGGCGGGGCAGGCCAGCCAAGGGGTCGGGCTTGCGGGCGGGCCCCACCGAGGTGGGCAGCCCCAGCGCGCCTGCGCGGAGCGGCCCTGCGCGCAGTGAGGCAGTGGCGGGGGAAGGCACCGGCGGGGCCGACAGGAGGCTTGAAGGAGGGAAGCGGGCGAGCGGAGTCCCAGCGCGCGCCGCGGCCGCCCGGGCGCCCTCCCCTTCCGGGCGTGAGGCGCCGTGTGGAGCCGAGCGGACCCGCCGCCCCAGCCCGGCCCTGCCCCGGCTCCAGCGCTCCCGTCGCGGGGGCCCGCGTTCCTCAGCACACCCGGCTCCAGGCGCCCCCAGAGCCTGCCCCCGGCCCTCCGAAAGCCCCGGCGCCGGCCCGGGCCCTCGGCGGGAGGATGACGGAGCTGCAGTCGGCGCTGCTACTGCGAAGACAGCTGGCAGGTGAGAGCGGGCTGGCGGCCGTGCGCCGGGCCGGGCCCGGGCCGCGGGGAGCCGCCGCCGCCAAGTCCTCCCTCCTCCCGGGCGGGCGGCCGCTGGCGAGCCCGGGGCGCCTGTCCGGCCGGGCCCGGCACTTGGCCGGCGTCGGGAGGGTGCCGGGGGCGGGGACGCGCCCCGCCGCGGGGACCAGGACCGGGCTCGGCGCCCGCCCCCTCCCCCACCGCCCGGTGGGACGTTGCGGGGGAGGGGCTGCGGGTCTCCGGAGGGGCGGGCCCGGGCTCAGGTGCGGCGGGGGCCTCGGGACCCCGGGGCCGGGCGGGGCGTGCGGGCTCGCGGGGGGCCGCGGCTGCGGGTCGGGCGGGGCCCGGGAGGGCGAGGGGAGGCGGCCCCCCGGCCGCGGAAGGGAGGCGCGCAAAACTTCTGGCCGGCCGCGCGGCGCCGCGGAGTTGGGGCGGACAACAAAAGCGCCGGCCTCGGCTGTCGCGCCGCGCGGGTGCCGGACAGGCCGGCGGGTGCGGGACGCCGCCCGGTTGCCTGCGCCTGGCACGGGCCCCGCCGCCCGCCCGCGGAGGGTGGGAGCGGGCTGGGGAGCCGCTCGCGGCCGGCCCCGGGCTTTGTGCTCCGAGCGCCGCGGCCCCGGCGCCGGCCTGCGGAGCCCCGGGCTGCGGCCCGCGAGCCTGGCCTGGGGCGGCGGCCGGGGCGGCCTCCCCGGAGGTGCCTGCGTCCCCCTCCCCCATTGTCCCGGCCTCCGGCCGTTTGCGGCTTCCAGGTTGACTTTTTAGGGGGTTGGCTCCGACTCCGCTAGGACTGGGCGAGCGGGGCATGCGCACTGGAGGCGGACGTGCGCGGAGTGCGCGCGGGGGGGGGGGGGCGGGCTGGTGGCTTCACAATGCCGCCCCACGTGCTGCCAGATTTAAAGAGAAATGGGCCGGCGGCGAGTCCCGCGGTGCTCCGTCTGCTCCGGCGGGTCCTCTCCGCCCCCCAGGCGGCCCGCAGCGCCCGGCCCGGTGCGCCAGCCAGAGGCGGGCGTGCACGACTCCGGGCTTGACACGGGCTTCCTGGGGGGGGAGTGAGGTGTTGGCTAGATCACCTTTATGGCTTCTTAAGGAAAAGGTTGTCAGGGGCTGTAACAGATTGTATAATTAGGTTTATTATTAGACCATGAGCAAGCAGGTTTGGACAAGTATTAAAGTTCTGGATGCTCAGGAGGAGTGGCGTCAAGTGAATGGAGAAGTTCTAGCGACACTTAAGATTCGCCAGGAATAATGTATCGGGAAAGCTATGAAACAGTAACCGTATTGCATCTTGTATTTGCAAACACATCTTAGTGTTTGTGTATTGTTTTTGTTTATTTTGGAAGAAGGAATTAAGATTTTTTTTTTTTTTTTTTGGTCTCGCAAAGAATTCCCTGATCAGTGTGTTTCTTACCTGCTGAGCTATTAAGCAGTATTGGAATACGAAGTCAGTATTAAAACAGTACTCAACTCTTACATAATGGGAAAGATAGAGATTTTAGAAGGTGTAAGTTAACGCAGTTACTAAGAAAGTGAAGTATGACTAATAACAGCAGCGTTTCAAAACTATTTTCCTACTCAGCTCTAGATTTTGCTGGCCTCTCGGTTCAGTTTTGCACTTTTTGGCTAGTTTGTTGATAAACTGTTTTCCAAAGCTATTTATTAATGGTTGACTTTTTAAAAGATTTTATTATTATTTTTTTTTAAAGTTTGTTTATCTTGGGAGAGAGAGCGCGTGTGCTAGTGAGGGAGGTACAGAGAGAGAGAGAGAGAGAGGGAGAGAATCCCAAGCAGGCTCCACACAGTCAGCGAAGAGCCGGATGTGGGGCTCTGAAGTCAGGAAACCGTGAGAATATGGCCTGAGCCGAAACCAAGAGTCAGTTGCTTAACCGACTAAGCCACCCAGGCGTCCCTTAAGGTTTTATTTTTAAGTAATCTCTACACCCATAGTGGGGCTCAAACCCACAACCCTGAGAACAAGAGTCACAAGCTGCATCCACCTAGCCAGCCAGGTGCCCCAGGGGTTGACTTTCCATAAGGCACATCAAAACATGCTTTAAGGGGGCGCCTGGGTGGCGCAGTCGGTTAAGCGTCCGACTTCAGCCAGGTCACGATCTCGCGGTCCGTGAGTTCGAGCCCCGCGTCAGGCTCTGGGCTGATGGCTCGGAGCCTGGAGCCTGTTTCCGATTCTGTGTCTCCCTCTCTTTCTGCCCCTCCCCCGTTCATGCTCTGTCTCTCTCTGTCCCAAAAATAAAAAAAAAAAAAACAAAAAAAAACAAAAAAAAAAAAACATGCTTTAAGGTTGGAGGAGAGTATGTATTAGTTCGTAATTTTTCAAGCTCAATTATAAAGTTAACTGCTGGTTAATTTTTCTTGCCTTCTTGATCAGAAATAATGGACTGTTCTTAATTTCTTAAATATTTGGAGGATTTTAATTAACAAGTGCAAAAGATTAGGCCAAGGCAGTGTATTAAGTGAGAGTTTAAATATCCCATTCATTGGAAAGCCTTGATAACTACTCACTAAAATAAAGGCCCTGTTTGTATGTTAGTAGTACATTGTTTGAGTTTTGTGGTTCTTCAGATATCATTTGAAAACAGGAAAGAATGGTAAACTGTAATCTCTTGAAATCATTTAGAGTGAGCTTTGAAAGGCTTAATGATTAAAAATTTTGAAATGTACCGGGGCGCCTTGGTGGCTCAGTCGGTTGAGCGTCCGACTTCAGCTCAGATCATGATCTCACAGCTTGTGGGTTCGAGCCCTGTGTCAGGCTCTGTGCTGACAGCTCAGAGCCTGGAGCCTCCTTCAGATTTTGTGTCTCCCTCTCTCTCTGCCCCTACCCCCCCATCCCCACTCACATTCTGTGTGTCTCTCTCAAAAATAAATAAACATTAAAAAAAATTAAAATTTTTTGAAATGTATTGAATTGAGTGGACGCAACCTGTAAGCCATTCTGGCTGCTAGAATTTCAGACACTTAATAACAGTAGTCAACAATGGTTACGTATATTGAGGTCAGCCCTTAAAGGGTTTTACTTCATTACTTGAGGGGAGAATTGTGGGGGGTGTGTGTGTGTATGAGTGTGATTTGTTTTGTTGGTAATTGTAATGAAGAACCTGGCTCCTTTGGTTGAAGAGTTTCTCAGACTTGGGACTACTGACGTTTTGGATGGATACTGTGGGGGCCTGTACTGTGTATCAGAGAGTGCTTAGCAGCATTCTTGGCCTCTACCCACCAGATGCTGGTAGTAGTACACCCCCTCCGTTGTGACAACCAAGAATGTCTCCATTGCCAGTGTCCCCTGAGGGCTTAAAATCAACCTAGGTTGAAAGATTACTGGTTTAAAGGTGTTTTAGTTAAGACCATTATACTATTGTAAAGCAAGTAAGAACACCTGACTGATGAAATCAGATAGGTTGTGTGTTTCTTCCTGGATATTATTAGACTCTGACTTACTCCTTTGGATTCAGCAGCAGCGCATAATGCTACACCCTAAGAAATCTGATACACCAGAGATACTTCACAATTATTTCAGTTTTGGGGAAGGTATTATAAGTCCTGGTTAAAAATACAGAGCATAAAATGGTATAGTCTTTCCACTTCCCCCAGGGAACCCCGTGTCCTTTTCTTGGAAATAGCCTGGCTATCATTGATAATTTCCTGTGTGCCTTTTCAGAGATTCAGATTATTGTATATGCATTTATGTGTATACATTTTTATTGAGGACTAACATGTACTGGTCACTGTGCTACTTTACATATATTATCTCATTTAATCCTCCCAATAAGGAAATAGTGACTTAGGTTGAGTTACTTGCCGAAAGTCAAGGGGTAGTAAGTTGAGTGGTACTGCTACATTCAGGTTGAGGGCCTTTTTATTTTGGAGACATTGTTTTTATTTATTTAATTTTAATTAATCAATTAGACTTTATTGTTTTAATTGCCTATATTGCCTCCCAGGAAGCAATAATTAACACAAACGTGAAATAGCGTTTTATAAATTTAAGTATTAAGAGTTAATTTATCCAGTAACTACCAAAATGATTATGGAAATGTTCCCATCTTAAATTTATCGTATAAAATACTACATACACATTAAGATCTAAGTGATATTCTTTTTTTCTTTAATGTTTATTTTAGAGAGAGAGAGTGCGAGCATGCGCACATATGCGGGGGGGGGGGGCAGAGGATCCAGAGTGGGCTCAGCACTGACAGCAGAGAGCCCTATGTGGGGCTCAAACTCACGAACTGTGAGATCACCACCTGAGCCAAAGTCAGACACTTCATGGCCTGAACCATCCAGGTGCCCCGGTCTAAGTGATATTCTTAAGGTACTCATAAAAAGATATTTTAGCCATTGTCAGCTTCAAGCCAGCGTCATAGGCTGAAGGAAGTGCTAAGCTTTTTGGTGTTGGTGGTTAACTATGAGAAAAATTTTGGGCTATTTGCACTTTCTCTCTTCAGTCATACTAAATTTTATGGTATGACAAACATAAGGAATAAGAACATGATTTTGTTTTTAAGATTACTGGAGTTTATTTATTTGTTTTTTTAACTTTGAGAACATAGGTTTTCAGTAGTTAGGGTTTTATAGACACCTGTCATTCCAGTACTAGGAAGAAGAATCCTGTTATACTTTAACAATAAACTAATTGAGCTTCTTTTACTGTAGAAATTTTGATTGTTAATTTTAAAGTAATCTGGAAAATTCCCAAATCATCTTCTCCTTGGCTACCCATGTAAGTAGGTTGTTTTGATGAGTTAGTTATGTGCAGATTTAAATGTGCAAGGGAATCATTTGGGAAATACAGATTCCTAGTCTCATGCCCAAAGATTCTATACATCTTGATGCTCAAGAAAATCCACTTTTAAATTTTTAGTTTTTTTATTAAAAAAATTTTTTTTAAGATTTTATCTTTGAGTAATCTCTGCACACAATATGGAGCTCTAATTCACAGCTCTGAGATCAAGAGTTGTAAGCTTACCTTGCTGAGCCAGCCAGGTGCCCCAAGAAAATCTTATTGTTAAAGGAGTACTGTGGGTGGCTGTGAGGCCAGGGATTTGGAGCCGTACTGCAGTGGGTGCTCTGAGCGGTTTCCCCGAGCCAGCTGCCTGCACTTCCTGGTTTTGTGACGCGCTGTGCTATGGGCAGCCCTGGTGTTTGTAAGATGTTCAAAGAATACACTTAAAAGGAGGAATAAGAAAGATTTAATATTTTTTGGCCTTTCTAGAATATATTGGCACACTGACATACAAATTCCATTGACAGTTTTAAACAAGCAGATATAGAATAATTGGCTATTGACAGGAATACTCTAGTATTCTGGGTGATGAACATAATATTTAATATACATTTTTAATATTAAGTATTAATCTTTTTTTTTAAACATTAAAAAGTTGTTTTTAAGTAATCTCTACTCCCAGCGTGGGGCTCAAACTGACAACCCTGAGATTAAGAGTTGCATGCTCCACCGACCCAGCCAGCCAGGCTTCCCTTAACCATTAATATTCTTAATAGTTGTTAACTGATGTGGAAGAAAATGTTTAAAAATATGGAAATGGAAGGAAAGTCTAAAAGTAAATGTATAGTGCATCACACTACTAATTGTTTAACAGTTTGGGAATTTTTATATCCAGAAATAATTCCTCTATTATAGCAATAATGCAACTTTTGCATATTTTACTATGTTGACAGAAAAAAGAGTGTACGTGAAGCAAATACAAGGATGTACTGAGGCTGAGGATGCGGCGTCGGGCAGGTTGCATTCCCTGTGGTGGAGGAATCCTGTATCTGATGTGTTGCATCACAGAATCTGAAGCAACCTCCTTGTGCTGTGTATATGTGCGTCAGATCATTCTGTTGTGCACCTTAAAAGTACACAATGTCATATGGCAGTTGTATCTCAACGAGACTGGGGGAAAGTCTTAATATTTTAGTGAATAAGTGAATTTTCTTAACATTAGGGCATACATGATTTTTAACTAGTAATTTCTGTCATTCAGTGAATCTTTTTGATAATGCAGTGAAATTTAGTTTTTTATAAATAATGGTAGTTTAATTTTCTATAAACTACTTCAGAATGAAACATACTTTCTACATTAGTCTTTTGGTTTTTAAGTTTTTCAATTTATTTTTTATTTTAAAGTTTACTTTGAGAGACTGCGCTTGCATGTGGTGTGAGTGGGGGAGAGGCAGAGGGAGAGGGAGAATCCCAAGCAGCCTTCGTGCCATCAGCACAGAGCCTACACCGTGTGATCATGACCTGAGCCAAGATCAAGAGTCGGTTGCTTAGGTCGCTTACGCCGCTTAGCCGACTGAGCCACCCACGCGCCCTTACAGTGGTCTCTTGTAATGGTTGACCTCACTTTCTTTTTTTTTTTTTTTTAAAATTTTTTTTTAACGTTTATTTATTTTTGAGACAGAGAGAGACAGAGCATGAATGGGGGAGGGTCAGAGAGAGAGAGGGAGACACAGAATCTGAAACAGGCTCCAGGCTCCGAGCCATCAGCCCAGAGCCCGACGCGGGGCTCGAACTCATGGACCGCGAGATCATGACCTGAGCCGAAGTCGGATGCTTAACCGACCGAGCCACCCAGGCACCCCAACCTCACTTTCGAAAATACTGCTGACTATATTAAAATATTAAAGTAAATTCTACAATTGTAGATATTAGTGTTTAGTGTAGTCTGTATTTGCTATGATGTAGTCCCAAAGTATATAGTTTTATTATGTAGTTTCTATGTTAATACACATTCTATTTGGTGATACGTTTGTATGTAGTCATGAAATTAAGATGTCTTGATGGTTAATAGAGTGGTATAGTGTTGGAAACCTGGAAATTCATTGACTCCCACTATACTGTTGCTTTTTTTATTAAAATTTTTTTAATGTTTATTTAATTTTGAGAGAGAGAGAGAATATGAGCAGGGCCGGGGCAGAGAGAGAGGGAGACACAGAATCGGAAGCAGGCTCCAGGCTCCGAGCTGTCAGCACAGAGCCGGACACGGGGCTTGAACTCATGAACCACGAGATCGTGACCTGAACTGAAGTCAGATGCTTAATCCACTGAGCCACCCAGGTGCGCCTGTTGTTGCTTTTTGGTTTCCTTTTCTTAGGTGGAGTGTTTGTTTACGTTATCAAGATGAGTTTCAATCTTTAGATTATTTGGTTTTGGGTTCCTCAGTGCAAGGTGTTTTTGGGGGGGAGATATACTAATTTTATGGTTAACTGTAGTGTGGATGTGTTCTTGCTTCAAGCAAGTAAATACTAAGCGTTCCTTTGTTTTAATGGACTCTGTTCCGTTCAGGATGAAAAATTTTGTCTTTCTTAATTACTGAGAAATTTTTTTGTTAGAATTTGAGACATGAAATGACCTCCAACGTTCTATTTAATGCTATCTTTGATTGGTTTATGGGAAGTGACTTCTCAGAGAGAAAAGCAGAGAATATGCGTATGGAAATGGTCTGGCAAGGTAAACTTAGCGTAGTTCCATCTGGTTGATGGCATTTCAGGTACAGAGACGTACAAATAAGAAAAAGCAAATCTTTTGCAAATTATGGTAACGAACAGCTGAGAATGGTAAGATGCATTTTTAGAAAATAAGACGCATGCGTGTTGAAATACGGCATCGTCGGCTTTCCCCCTGGTGCAAGATAGTATTAGCCTTACTCAAGCAAATTACAAGTTTTTACCAGTGCTGTCCCACTGTCAGATTCTGGCACTCAAACTGCTGGGGAAATTACCGTGATTGTTGTTACTGTAGAGGTGTGTACCTCTCTTTATGATGTGAGGGTCTAGAAAATAAGTGAAAAGTCAGTTTATGTCAGAAAAGTTTCACCTTTTTTATTCCATCAGTGTCTAATAACTTAGAAAAACAGCTACTGTTCCTTCTTTACTTTTTGTCTACTTCTCCATTGGTTAGGGGTCTGTTAAAAGTGTAAACAACAGAGGAGCCATTTAAATTTTTACCTGGCAGCTGTTTTTGCTTTAATCTTGTAAAGTAAGCATTGCTTTTAAAGACAACTTACCACATTTAGGATTTTTTCCTAAATGTTCTTTATGATAGGAGACACTGCTTTGATTTGATTTTGAAAGTGCTTACACTTTTTGTGCTTCATCATTCTCTTATTCTTATGTGTGGTGTGCATATTAGAGTTTCTAGTTCAAGACCGTGTGGTGCCAAGTGAAGGTTTTATCGAAAGCATGATGCATGGAAGGATCTATTGGTAAACTGGGCGTCATCAGCATTGAAAAGTTACGTTTGCGAGAGACAACTGAAAAGGCAAGCTACAAACTGGAAGAATAAGAATATTTGCAATCTAAATATCTGCTGAAGGATTGATGTAGAATAGATGAAGAACTCTCAGTTCAATAGTATGAGAAAACGGTCCATTTAGAAAATGAGCAAAAGATATGAACAGACATTTCAGATGGCATATAAGCAAATGAAAACATATCCAGTGTTACTGACCGTGAGGCAAATGCAAATTTAGACCACACTAAATTATCACTACATATCTACTAGAGTAGCTATAAATAAATAAATAAATAAATAAAACACCAAATGCTGTCCAGGGATGTGGGGGAAGGTTCTCTCTCATGTGATGTTGGTGGAAAGGTGAAATGGTACAGCCAGTATTGAAAACAGTTTGTAATTTCTTACAAAACTGAGTAGGCACTTACCTCACAACCCATCAAGTGCACATTTGGGCATTTATTTTAGAGAAATGAATCTTATGTCTTTGTAAAAGTCTACATGTGAACGGTCAGGGTAGCTTTATTAGTAATAGCTAAAAACTGGAAGACAACCCAGGTATCCTTCTGTGGGTGAATAAACTGTGGTACATCCGTACAGTGGAGTAGACTTATCAGCGATACAAATAAACACACTGTTGATACACAGAACAACTTGGATGATCTCAAGGGAGTTATGCTGAATGAGGGGGAAGAAAAAGCTAATCTCAAAGGGTTACATACTGTACGATTCCATTTATGTGAAATTCTTTTTATTGTGATAAAAAACATAAATTTGACCATCTTAGCTATTTAAAATTTTTTTTTTTTTTTTTTTAATTTTTTTTCAACGTTTTTTATTTATTTTTGGGACAGAGAGAGACAGAGCATGAACGGGGGAGGGGCAGAGAGAGAGGGAGACACAGAATCGGAAACAGGCTCCAGGCTCCGAGCCATCAGCCCAGAGCCTGACGCGGGGCTCGAACTCACGGACCGTGAGATCGTGACCTGGCTGAAGTCGGACGCTTAACCGACTGCGCCACCCAGGCGCCCCTAAAATTTTTTTTAAATGATTATTTACCTTTGAGAGGGAGACAGAGCACAAAGAGGGGAGAGATAGGGACACACAGAATCGGAAGCAGGCTCCAAGTTCGGAACTGTCAGCACAGAGCCCCACGAGGGGCTTGAACTTGTGAACTGGGAGATCATGACCTGAGCCAAAGTCGGACACTTAACCGACTGAGCCACCCGGGCGCCTTCCCCACTTAAAAAAATTTTTTTTTAATGTTTAAAAGGGGAGGGGCAGAGAGAGAGGACCATCTTAACTATTTTTAAGTGTACAATTCAGTAATGTTAAGTGCATTCACATTGTTGTGGAACATCTCCAGAACTTGAAAAACTGAAGCTGTTTACCCATTAAACAACTGTCCCTCTCCCCTCTCCCCTCCCCCCTCAAAACCATCATTTTGCTTTCTGTTTGTATGAGTTTGATAACTTTACCTCCTGTAGATGGAGTCCTACTGTGTCTGTCTTTTTCTGACTGGCTTATTCACTCAGTGTAACGCCCTAACGTTCACCCACATTGGAGCATGTGACAGGGTTCCTTCCTTTTTAAAGCTAAATAATGTTCCCTTGTTTGTGTCTGCCACGTTTTGTTTATCCCTTCATCCAAGATGTGCATCTGGGGCACCTCCTCCTCTGGGCTGTTGTGATTATTGCTGCCATGAACATGGGTGTGCTGATATCTCCTCAGAATCCTGCTTTCAGTTTTTCTGGCTGTAAATTCAGAAGTGGGATTGCTGGATCGTATGGTAGTTCTGTTTTTTGTTTTTGTTTTTTTAAGTGGAGTATTTTTAGAGCGGCTTTAGGTTCACAGCAAAATTGAGCAAACAGTATAGAGATTTCTCATACACCCCCAGCACTCCCGCCACATAGTTTCCCCCATCATCAACACCTCGTGAGTGGTGACTGTGTTGCAGTTGGTGAGCCTACCCTGAGCGGTTCTGTCTTGTTTTGAGGAACTTCGTGTTTTGCATAGTGGTGGCTTTAGTTCACACTCCTGCCAGGAGTGCAGAAGCCTTGCGAATTCTTCCCACATCCTCGCCAGCACTTGTGATGACCCGTTGTTGTTGTTGTTGTTGTTGTTGTTGTTGTTGTTGTTGTTGTTTGACTGTAGACGTCCTGATGGGTGTTAGGTGACAGCTCGTGGTTTTCATATGCATTCGTCTGATGATTTGTGGTGTTGAGCAACTTTTCATGTGCTCACCGCCCCTTTGAACGGTTGTCTTTGGAGAAACGTCTGTTCATGTCCTTTACCCATTTTTGAATCGGATTATTTGATTTTTTTGTTGTTAAATTATAGGAGTTCTTTCATTAAAAGTTTTTTTAACGTTTACTTTTGGGAGGGGGCGGGTAGGGAGGGAGACAGAATCTCAAGCAGGCTGCACGCTGTCAGTGCAGAGCCTGACCCAGTAGGGGCGGGGGCTCCATCTCAGGAACTGTGAGATCAAGGCCTGAGAGGAAATCAAGAGTTGGGTGCTCAACCAGTTGAGCCACCCAGGCGCCCCAAGGGTTCTTTTGAATGTGTGTGTGTTTTTTAAGTAGGCTCCACGCCCAACTTGAGGCTCAAACTCACCCCGAGATCAAGAGTCGCCGCACCGCTGACTGAGCTAGCCAGGTGCCCCTGTCTGAGTTCTTTGTGTACTGTGGATATTAGCCCTTTATTAGGTGATACATGCGATTTGGGAGCATTCTCTCCCTTCCACAGGCTGCCTTCTCTCTCTGCTGTGTCCTCTGACGCACAGTGGGTTTTGAGTTTGATGCTCTGTTTGTCTGCGTTTGCTTTTGTTTCCTCTGCTTTCGTGTGGTGTCATCAGGCTCCTGTGTGCTCTCCTAGTAGTTTTACAGTTTAGGTCTTAGGTGTAGATCTGTTAGCCGTCTTGAGTTAATTTGTGGTGAACGGTGTAACGGAAGGGTTCAACTCCAATCTCGTGCACACGGACGTCCGGTTTTCCCGTCACCATTTGTTGGAGAGGCTGCCTGTTCCCACGTGAATGGTCTTGCTACCTGCATAGGATTCTTGAAATGACACACTTCTGGAGATGGAAAACAGATTTGTGGTCGTCAAGGGTTAGCGGCCGCCGTGGTGTGTGGCACGAGGATCTCTGTGGCTGTGGCACAGTTTTGTGTCTCGTGGTGGTTACACAAATCTGCAGATGTGATCACATTGCACAGAGCTGTCTGCACAGTGAGTGATGGAATAAATCTAAATAAAGCGTGTGGACCGTGTTGGTGTCGATTGCTTCGGTTCGATGTCCTGTAGTGATGAGGCTACTGACGTCCTGGGCAAAGCGTATCCAAGGCCTTTCTGTGCTGTTTTTTCCGTTGAAAGTATAGATCTGTATTTCAAAATGAATAGTTTTTAGAATGTCACCTGTAGCCAAAGCATTTTTATCAATCTTTTTTCATGTAGAGAACACCCATTTTAAACTTACTTCATCATTACAAACAATAACATAATTGTCACATTAACACTTCCAAGGAACAGGAAATTGAAAGAGACTGGTGTAGTTTGAGATAGAAATTCCATCTTAATTTTGAATAATCCTTTTGTAGACTTCTTGTGCTGCCATTTGGAAAGTGAATGAAAGGATCAGCATGAAAGTTGATTTATTGAGCTCTTGTGTGCCGCTGCATGAGAAACGCAGAGACAATCTAGTACTCCTACCTTGAGGTGCTGTGTTTAGTAGAGGTTGATGGACATGTAAACAAAAGTTCAGTGCATATGATGAGTGCACATATAGATGTGTGGAAGGAATGGAACGTAGCCCTGAGAAAGGAGGGAGTAATTATGGGGGAGGGGAGCACGTGAGGTCAGGGAAGGCTTCCTAGGAAAAGGACTGTATTTGAGTACATCAGAATCTCTTAAGAGCATTAGGTTGTATACTTTTAAGAGATCTTTGCATTTGGGGCACCTGGGTGGCTCAGTCAGTTAAGAGTCTGACCTCGGCTCAGGTCATGATCTC
This sequence comes from Neofelis nebulosa, assembly GCF_028018385.1. Lineage (NCBI taxonomy): Eukaryota > Metazoa > Chordata > Mammalia > Carnivora > Felidae > Neofelis > Neofelis nebulosa. The sequence continues at coordinate 520,802 of NC_080797.1, read as the reverse complement.
ATGGTTGGTGAGTTTGAGCCCTGTGTTGGGCTCTGTGCGCTGATCCTGTGGAGCCTGCTTGAGATTCTCTCCTCCCTCTCTCTGCCTGTACCCCATTTGCGCATGTGTGCGCTCTCTCAAAATAAACTTGAAAATCTTTGCGTTTGTCATGTAAAGACAATAGTGATTAGAATTAGTTGATACGATGGGCAGAAATGTAAAACAAATAGATGTTTCTGAGACAGCTAACCCTGTTGAAGATTTCCAAGCAGATAGTCTGAACACAACTTTTAAGGGATGGTGGCAATTTGTAATTTAAGAAGGCCCTAAAATGTATGTATGTAAGATATATAAACTGATTCAAAAGAACAAGGAGGGCAGGAAGGAAAAAAATCAGTGAGTGCTTGTAATATACTCTTCCTGATCCTAGGACTTTCCATGTGTGGTCACACTCAGTTCTCACAGCAAATCTTTGAAGTAGATGTTACCACCTTTTTGAGATAAGGAAATTGAGGTTTATATTTGATCTGGTAATTTCCCCCAGGCTAACCCCGATGGAACTGGGTGGCAGACATAGGGCTGTCTGCTGATGAAGCCTGAGCCCTTTACCGATCAGCGGTTTCTTAGGACTTTTGACAATTTAATAAGAGTTAAAGACCTTTTCCTGAGAAAATGGTACATACACAAGTTTGGGTATAATTTCAGAGAGTTTTCTGAACTCTTGAGTGAAGCGCATTTGTGTATATGTAGTGCTGTCTCTCACATCCTTCATTCAACAAATTTGATACTGGTTTTGTTTTCGTGTGCTGTAGGGATGCCAAATGAATACGGCATTGTTCTTTTGTTTCCAGTCACTTGTATTCTGTAGAAATCCCCTAAGAGGCATGCTTTAAAGTATCAGAGAAAGTCTAGGAATGGTTACTTCTTACCTGTCTGGTTCATGGGCGGTTTTGAGGAGTTGGTGGCATTTGTGCTTGACTTTAAGAGCATATGTAAACTTCGATCACATATCTAGGAACATATTTAACACTGAGGGAAAAGAGCAAGCAAGACAGAAGGTTTGTACTGAAAACAATTCAATGTGGTTGGAGTATGTGATAAACTGAACTAGTGGGAAAACAATATTTGGAATGGTGGGTATTTATGGAAAATCTTAAAAGTGTTGCAAGTGTGAAATTCTATTTGAGGAGGGGGAAGTGGTATGATCAAAGTGTGTTGGACCTGAGCTTCTTAAGTTATCTGTGATGAAAGAGCAGCTTTTTTTTTTTTTTAGATTGTATTTTTTTTTAATATATATATTTTTTAACATTTATTTATTTTTGAGACAGAGAGAGACAGAGCATGAACAGGGGAGGGGCAGAGAGAGAGGGAGACACAGAATCTGAAACGGGCTCCAGGCTCTGAGCGGTCAGCACAGAGCCCGACGCGGGGCTCGAACTCGCGGACCGCGAGATCGTGACCTGAGCCGAAGTCGGCCACTCAACCGACTGAGCCACCCAAGCGCCCCTTAAGATTGTATTTTTAAGTAACCTGTACACCCAGCGTGAGCCTCAAACTTAGAACCCCGAAACTGAGAGTCACATGTTCCACCGACTGAGCCAGCCAGACACCCTGAAAGACCCACTTAAAAAAGTTCTAATTAATTATGTAATGATACTTAGAAAAACAATAAAAAATGAATTAGAAAGAGACGTAAATTTGAGCCTACTTTATAATATTAGGTTCATATGCAGTGACTGCATGAGTTTCTAAATGCTTGCTTGGCATCACGTGTCACGGACCAGTAACGGTTTTCTGCATCAGCGCCAGTTAATGGAGCATATTTTGAGTCTCACTGCTCTGGACAGGGTGGAGAATGACATTTAGATGATGTTCTCTCCACGAGGACAGAGATTATTCAAGTATAATTCACATGCAGTGTTCCACTTCGGTCCTAGGATACTGTGATTCAGCAATTCTATGCGTTTCTCAGTTGCCCATTGTGCTCATCATGACGAGCGTGCCCTCAGTCCCCTTCACCTGTTTCCCCATCCCACCACCGAAGACAGAGGGTTTTGTTTTTGACTGTTGACATCACAGATGCCTTAGAAAGGTGATTGAAACATAGCATAGCAGGCAACCAATAAATTATTGAATGGATTAGAACTACCTTACTGGGGCCCTGCCCCGCCGCCCCCCCCCCCCCCCCCCCCCCCCCCGCCCCAGGACTTCAGGACATGTGAACTAAATCTTTTAAGATAGGAAGCAAAACAATTGGAATACTTCCATTTAGTAAACAGTTCTTTCTGTATGCCTGGCCCTGGGGTTACATGATACAATCCCTGGCTTCCCTATCTAGTGGGGAAGGCAGAGATTTATAGACAAATATTGGTTAATAGACATTGTTGCCCTTTTTACAGGTATAGCTTTGACCAAATGACTTTTGTTGGAATGCCTTCCCGGTCTCAGCAAGGTCCTAATTTTTTCTCTCAAAGCAGTTTCTTTAATGGACAGTTCTACCTACTATGGCTGTGGTTTTCCCAACTCTATAAATTGCCACAAAAATGAAGGTGTCCTTTCCACCACCACCCCTGGCTTTTGGCTTTTCTCTTTCCTTTTTTTTTTTTTTTTTTAAGTCTTTAAAATTTCTCTCTGGTCCTTTACCTTAGCCACCTTAGGCTCCCTACCCAGGTGGCTGACCACATTTTCCAGAAGAGGAAACTTAAGTTTGGCTTATTCGCAATAGAAAAACCGAGACAATTAGATTTCTTTAATCTCTGAGGCTGTCTTTAATAGTATTTAAATTAGATGGGCATAGAGAATATACCAATGGGTTGAACTAGTTAGTCCTTTCCTACTTAAGTCCTAAGGTGTCTTTGGGGTCATATGTTCCTTTGATTTTCCTTTTTGAGGGTGAGTCAGATGTATTTAGAATAAATCTTTGGTGACCCAAGTCAAGACATTCTAGAGGAAAATGGCATATGTATGGTTTAAAATAATTTTACTAATTACAGATGAACATGATTATTGTAGGTTTGAAAAAGATAAAGCATATGTAATGTAAATATCAGCCATCCCTTTGAAGCCTCTGTTAACATTTGATTATTTTTCTTTTTGTTGTATTTTGCTTTTTTTAGGAAACTGAAATTCTGGAAGGAAGGTCCTTTAGTGTTGAGATTCAGTGAAAATCTTAGTCTTTGGAGTTGAGTTCATTAAGCTTCCGGTTATATACTCATTCTCTTTCGGGAACGTAGCCCAGGATCAAGAAGCTGTTTTTCCAGATCCATTTAGCAAGTAAATGGCAGAAACAGGTTTCCACCCAGGTCACCTTATTCTGAAGACTGTGCTAGTTATAGAATGGCTTGCTGCTTGTTAGACTGTGGGAACTTGGCGACTTCTGGAAGGGGAGCCACTGTTGCTCATGGCCTCACCTGATGTTTTGGGTTTGTCTGTTTCTCACTGTGCTGGAGCATTCTGAAACTAAAATATCTATTTCAGGGCTTATGGAGAGAGGGATGTTATTCTGAGACCTTCCTTAATACTCTTTGCCCGAGGTAAGTAGAGGATGGATGATAGGTGTATTTTTCTTTGACAGCGCATAGGACAGTCTATATTGTCATCGTTAGAAGTCTGGGACTTCATGACATCTTTTTACAAACTGCCGTGGACGTTTGTGGTGTGGGCGTTCCCCTGAGAAATCTTGTGTTTTTCAGTGTCCTCCCTGGTTGTCTCTGTATCTCTCCCTGAGGATCACGCCCTTGCTGCTGCTTCCACCCTTCGCATTCGCTGGCTGGAGCAGAAGCAAACTGCCGTCCAGTTGGTTTATATTTAACTCTTGCGGGTGCACTGGTGGCCTGGGTGAGAGCTCTCTCTGAGGTGCAGGGCAAATGGTGTGTGGCTGTTGGGGAAGCAATACCATTGTGACAAGCTTGTTTTCCCTTAACTTTTAACTCTAGAACAGTCGTAGACCTATTAGAAAAAGCGCAAAGGTAGCACAGAGAGTTCCTCTATACTGTGTTCCCAGTTTCCTCTGTTTGCTAACATCTCACGTCAGTGTGGCACGTTTGTTACAATTAATGAACCAGTACGTTTACGTTATTATTGTTACTTAAAAACATTTTTTTTAAGGTTTATTTATTTTTGAGAGAGAGCGCGTGACCAGGGGAGGAGCAGAGAGAGGGAGACACAGAATCCGAAGCAGGCTCCGGGCTCCCAGCTGTGAGCACAGAGCCCGACGCGGGGCTGGAACCCACGAACCGTGAGATGGTGACCTGGGCGCAAGTCGGACGCTCCACCGACTGAGCCACCAGGCGCCCCATTTTTACGTTCGTGTTAACTAAAGTTCACACTTGAGGTTTTCGTGGTTTTTACCTGCCTTCCACTTCTGTGTCCCAGGAGCCCATCTGGGACACCACATTGAGTCTATTGTCCTGTCTTCCTAGTCTGCTTTGTTGGGTGAGTTTTCTGTTGGCAGAGTTTTATTGTTTTTCATGGCTTTTCTAGTTTTCAGGAATACTGATTAGGTAAACTGTGGACTGTCTCTCAGATTGGGTTTGTCTAATGTTTTTCTCAGGATTAGACTGGGGGTATGGGTTTTCAGAAAGAATACTGCAGGGGTGAAGTTCCCTCCTCGTCAACGTTGACCAGTGGCCCTTAATTACCACACGACGGCATTGGTCGTGTGAACTTTGGCCACATGGTTGAGGCAGTGTTGGTCAGGTTTCTCCACTGTAAAGTGAGTTTTCCCCCTTTTCTGTCCTTTTCTTTGTAAGCTAGGTCCAGCCCCCACTCATGTGGGAAGGAGGGACTAGGCCCCACCTCCCCGAGGGGAGAGTCTTTACTTAACATTATTTGGAATTCCTCTGTAAGGAAGGCTTGTCACTTCTCCCCTATTTATTTGTTTATTCAGTGATTTATTGTGCATAGACTTTTTAAAAAATTTTAAGTAGGCTCCGTGCCCAACATGGGGCTTGGACTGAATACCCTGAGATCAAGAGTTACGTGCCCTGGTGACTGAGCCGGCCAGGAGCTCCACAGACTTGTGTACTGTATTTTCTACTTTGGGTTAAAATTTGTATTAGTAGGGTTCTCCAGAGAAACAGAACCCGGAAGGATGGAGATACACATATGCGGTATATATGTACGTGTATGTCGTACTTATGAATCATGGTGTGTGATTGTAGACGCTGACAAGCCCAGAATCGGTAGGGGAGCTGGCAGACTGGAGCTCTAGGGAAGGCTTCATGTTGCAGTTCAACTCTGAAGGCAATGTGTCGGCAGAATTTCCTTTTGGGGGAGGTTGGTCTTTGAAAAATTAAGGCCTTCAACTGATCGGATGAGGCCCACTCACCTTATGGAGGGTAATCAGCTTTACTCTAAATTTACCAATTTAAATTATGATCTTGTCTGAAAAATACCTCCACAGAAACATCTGGAGTGCTGCTTGACCAGGTGTCTGGGTTCTGTGGCCTGTTGAGGTGGACACCTACAGTTAACCGTCGCATGCTCTGTTCCTTTCTTCCATCGTGCGTGGTGTTCCTCAGCTTCTCCAGCTTTGGTCGTTGAGAGTTCTTTGAGCGTGGCCCCAGTGTTCGTTTGACAGGCGCTCATCCTTTCAACTTTTGAGCTCTCCCTTATTTTCTGATGACTAGAGAATGCCAGACCTGTCTTGTATTTTCTCTGTTCCGGCCCTGGGATTGGCTGTTTTTCCAAGAACGTGAAATGTGGTATCTAGAAGCCAAGATCTGGGCATTGGGAGTGCTTGGTGCCACTGGAATGTCCTCACTTTGTGGGACGCTTACGCTCTCCCAGGCCTGCATGTGTCTGTAACGTCATGTGATCCATCTGTCTGTACAGTAAGCTACGCCTGGGTTCCTCCCGGGGTTCGGACTTTGATGAAAGTACCGGTGTTGATCCGTGTGTTTAAAAGTGGTTTCAGAATTGCTGACCCAGACCCTTGTTGGAAACAGATTTACAGCCAGAGTACAGCAGTTAGGACCGTTCTTTCTGTGCCTGCCTTCTCAGTTCTGGGCAGAACGTGGGATTTCCAGCGTTAACTTCGGCAGCTCCTTTTCCCCGAAACCCATCAGTAAGGTTTTGTCATACATTTGTGATACAGTCAGTCATTTGTCATAGTCTTCATTCCAGCCTCGTTGATTTTTGAAATTTATTTGCATATATTGCAGTTCATTCTGTGGGCTTTGGCAAGTGTGTAAGGTTGTGTGTCCACCACTGCCGGACCCTATAGAAGAGTTGCATCGCCTACAGTTCCCCTGCGTGTCCCCCGTTGCAGCCAGTCCCTCCCTGCCCCACTAGTCCCGGCAGCCACCTATCTGATTTCTGTCTCTATAGTTTTGCCTTTTCCAGAATAACATATGTAGCTTTTAGGTTCCGGCTCCTTTCACTGAGCGATACGCATTTAAAATTTGTCCACGTTGGGGCGCCTGGGTGGCGCAGTCGGTTAAGCGTCCGACTTCAGCCAGGTCACGATCTCGCGGTCCGTGAGTTCGAGCCCCGCATCAGGCTCTGGGCTGATGGCTCGGAGCCTGGAGCCTGCTTCCGATTCTGTGTCTCCCTCTCTCTCTGCCCCTCCCCCGTTCATGCTCTGTCTCTCTCTGTCCCAAAAATAAATAAAAAACGTTGGAAAAAAAAAATTTTTTAAAAAATAAAAAAAAAAAAATAAAATTTGTCCACGTTGTTGCATGGATCAGTAGTCTGTTCCTTTTTTTTTTTTTTTTAATTTTTTTTTTCAACGTTTTTTATTTATTTTTGGGACAGAGAGAGACAGAGCATGAACGGGGGAGGGGCAGAGAGAGAGGGAGACACAGAATCGGAAACAGGCTCCAGGCTCCGAGCGAGCCATCAGCCCAGAGCCTGACATGGGGCTCGAACTCACGGACCGCGAGATCGTGACCTGGCTGAAGTCGGACGCTTAACCGACTGCGCCACCCAGGCGCCCCGTCTGTTCCTTTTTATCACTAAGTAGTATTCCCTTGTATACCTTCTGCCGTATACATTCCATCGTACCACAGTTTGGGTATCTTTTCCCAGTTGAAGGATATCTTGGGATCTTGGTGTTTCCAGTTTTTAATGATTATGAATAGAGCTGTTGAAAACATTCGTGGACAGGTTTTTGTGTGAATGTGTTTTCAGTTCACTTGTATAAATACCTAGGCGTGTGAATGTGGATTGCATGGTAAGACTATGTTTAACTTGATAAGAAACTGCCAAATTATCTTCTTTTTAAATTTTTTTTTAATGTTTATTATTTTTGAGAGAGAGAGAGAGACAGCTCAAGAGTTGAGGGGCAGAGAGAGACGGAGACACAAAATCTGAAGCAGGCTCCAGACTCTGAGCTGTCAGCACAGAGCCCGATGCAGGGATCGAACTCACGAGTTGTGAGGTCATGACCTGAGCTGAGCCACCCAAGCGCCCCTGTTTTTATTTTTATTTTATTTTATTTTTTTTTATTTTTATTTTTTTCAACATTTTTTATTTATTTTTGGGACAGAGAGAGACAGAGCATGAACGGGGGAGGGGCAGAGAGAGAGGGAGACACAGAATCGGAAACAGGCTCCAGGCTCCGAGCCATCAGCCCAGAGCCTGACGCGGGGCTCAAACTCACGGACCGCGAGATCGTGACCTGGCTGAAGTCGGACGCTTAACTGACTGCGCCACCCAGGCGCCCCATTTTTATTTTTATTTTTATTTAATTTTTTAAATTCACATCCAAATTAGCGTACAGTGCAACAATGATTTCAGGAGTAGATTCCTTAATGCCCCTCCCCCACCTAGCCCATCCCCCCTCCCACAACCCCTCCAGTAACCCTCTGTTTGTTGTCCATATTTATGAGTCTCTTACGTTTTGTCCCTCTCCCTGTTTTTATATTGTTTTTGTTTCCCTTCCCTTATGTTCATCTGTTTTGTCTCTTACAGTCCTCATATGAGTGAAATCATATGACATTTGTCTTTCTCTGACTGATTTCACCTAGCATTATAACTTCCAGTTCCATCCACGTAGTTGCGAATGGCAAGATTTCATTCTTTTTTGATTGCCGAGTAATACCTCATTGTATATATATATATACCCCATCTTCTTTATCCATTCATCCATCGAGGGGCATTTGGGCTCTTCCCATACTTTGGCTGCAGTCGACAGGGCTGCTGTAAACATGGGGGTGCACGTGTCCCTTCGAAACAGCACACCTGTATCCCGGGGATAAATGCCTAGTCGTGCAATTGCTGGGTCGTAGGGAGGTTCTGTTTTTAGCTTTTTGAGGAACCATCCTGTTTTCCAGAGTGGCTGCACCAGCTTGCATTCCCACATAATTCTTTTTATTAAAACAATTCTTTAAATTATGAAAGTGGTGCATATTCATGGCAAAAAATGTAAGTTCTACTGAAGAGAATAGAATGAAAAGTTAAGTCTCTTACCCACACCCTCCTTTTCCCACTCTCCAGAGGGAATCAAAGAGTTCATGTGCATGGTTACCACTATAATTTACATGCTACCATTTAATTCGTGAGTTTATTTAACTTCTTATTGTGAAAGATAAGGATTTTAGCGTAATAACACTCCTTTCCTAATTCTTACCACATATTTGTAGCTTTTCTGATTGTCTTTATTTTTGTTAATGAAGTGATTTATCAACCTTACATAGGAGTCCCTGCTATATAAAAGGTAAATTAGCTCATTTCCCCTTCAGTGATTTCTCCCCCTCCTACAGATTTTGCTAATTATATTATTTTTTATATTGTCAAGGTTTATAATATTTATATTCTCTTTATAACTGAAGTGGTCTTCAGGGCTTGTCTAGTCTCAAAAAAGGAAAACCAGAAAACAGCATTTATATGGTTGTTACTGTAATACCACATATGATTTTGGACCTAAAGAGGAAGTATAATTCTCATCACTGAAACTTTGTTGGCGGAGAATCTCTAAGCCCCCGAATCTTTCTTCCTTCTGCCCTCACCCACCCCCCATTTCTCTCCTAGCTCATGCTGTCCTTGTTACAGTATTTCTTAATTTTATGAAGAGTGGGTGGCAGTTGTGAGTCCTTGCATATTGAAGAATGCCTTTATTTTGTCCTAACATTTGATTGTTAGTTTTTTTGGGAATTGAATTCTGGCTTCAACATCTTTTCCTCACGGAACTTGGATGTCATTGTCCCATTGGCTGTGGCGCCCAGAATTCCTCAGGAGCAGATAGTAAAAGGAGAGTGACTCATGTCAGTCTAATTTTTGTGCCTGTGTAGATACTGTTTTGAAGTTCACAGAGTTTTCTTTGTACTTGGGAGTTAGAAAGTTTTACTTTCCATGTGTGTCTCTTAAGTACAACATTTTTTTCATTCATTGTTTTAGTCTCTACCTGGGCTCTTCTGGGTTACAGGCTTAGGTCTGTCTTTAGCTCAGAAATGTCCTTCTTTCACTTTTTTGTCATTTGGATTCTCCAGCATTGTCTTTGGAGCTTCTACTGCTCAGGTGTTTGAACTCCCTAATCTCTTTTCTTTGCCCCTTTATTTTCATATTGGCTATTTTCTATCTCTTGTTAATATATTTTGGAGATTTTCTCTCCTTTTTCTGCCATATTAGTAACTTGGTTTTATAATTTGGTTTGGTCACTTAATGTTTTATTTGGCAATTATATTTCTAATTTCCAAGAACTTACTCTCTCCCTTTTTCCCCTAGAACCTTATTTACTTCTTTATTTTTAAGAGTGGGGGAGGGGCAGAGGGCGAGAGAGAATCTATTAAGAAGGCTCCACGCCCAGTGCTGAGCCTGGATGGTGGGCTGGATCTCATGACACTGAGATCATGACCTGAGCCAAAATCAAGACTCGGACGCTTAACTGACTGAGCCACCCAGGTGCCCCAGACGTTTATTTTTTAAAACAGATTTATTGAGGTTTAATTTGCATACCATAAAGTCTCCTTGGTTTAGGTGTATAATTGTGTGCTTTTTGTACATTTAGAGTTGCATCTATCATCACAGTGTCATTTTAGGACATTTCCGTCACCTCAGAAAGAACCCTTGTACCTGTGAGCAGTCACTTTGCCAGCCTCAGTCAACCACTGGTTTACTCTTTGTCCCCATGAACTTGCCTTTTCTGGACATCTCCTAGAAATGTGTCTGGCTTCTTTCACTTGGCATATTATTTTTTAGGTTGATCTATGCTGTAGTACATTACATCTGTTCTAGCATTTGTGGAAAACACTGTAATTTTGCTCTGAATTATCGTAGAATTTTGTTGGAAATCTGTTGAGCAACCTGTCGTGCAGGTCTCTGTAGGGCGCTGCATTCTGTTACACTGGTCTGTGTGTCTGTCCTCCAGCCTGTGTCAGAGTCTCTGGACTGTTGTTATGTAGTAAGTCTCGAAATTACATAGTATAAGTCCTTCAACTTTGTTTTCCCTTTTAAAGATTGTTTTCGCTTTTTGAGGTCTTTTCAAGTCAGTTTGAGGATTTCCAAAAAAAGCCTGCTATGATTTTGAGTGGAGTTACAGTGAATTTGTAGACTAATTTGAGGAGAATGAACATTCTTAACAGTATTGAGTCTTCTGTTCTGTGAACATGACATACCTCTCCATTTTTTTATGTCTTTTTACATTTTAGCAAAGTTTGTTGCTTCCTTTGTGTAGCTCTTACACCTGTTTTATTGAATGTATCCATCAGTATTTCATGTTTTTTAAACAAATTTTATTTAAATCCACGTTTGTTAACATATAATGGATAACAATGGTTTCAAGAGTAGAATTTAGTGATTCGTCACTTATAGGTAATACCCGGTGCTCATCCCAACTAGTGCTCTCCTCAGTACCCATAACCGATTTTAGCCCATCTTTCCACCCAACACCCCACCAGCAACTCTCAGTTTGTTCTCTGCATTTAAGAGTCTTTTATGGTTTGCCTCCCTCTCTGTTTTTATCTTATTTTCCCTTCCCTTCCCCTATGTTCATCCGTTTGGTTTCTTAAATTCCACACGAGTGAAATTAGGTATTTATCTTTCTCTGACTTATTTCACTTAGCGTAATACACTCTAGTTCCGTCCACATTGTTGCAAATGGAAAGATTTCATTATTTAAAAAAAATTTTTTAAAAATGTTTATTTTTGAGAGACAGCATGAGTGGGGGAGGGGTAGAGAGAGAAGGAGACACAGAATCCGAAACAGGCTCCAGGCTCTGAGCTGTCAGCACGGAGCTCAACACGGGGCTCGAACCCATGAACCGTGAGATCATGACCTGAGCTAAAGTTGGAAATTTAACCCACTGAGCCACCCGGGTGCCCCAAGATTTCTTTCTTTTTGATCATTGAGTAATGTTCCACTGTGTGTATATGTATATATACACATATACATACATATGTATATATATACACATACATGTATACACACACACCTTATACATACATACGTAAGTATATACTATGTATACACACACACACACACCTTATACATACATACATATATATATACACACCACATCTTCCTTATCCATTTGTCAGTCAATGGGTATTTGGGCTCTTTCCATAGTTTGGCTATTCTTGATAGTGCTGCTATAAAGATTGGGGTGCATGTACCCTTTTGAATCAGTACTTTTGTATTCTTGGGATAAATACCTAGTAGTGCAATTGCTGAGTCATAGGGTAGCTTTATTTTTAATTTTTTGAGGAACCTCCATACTGTTTCCAGAGTGGCTACACCAGTTTCCATTCTCACCAGCAGTGCAAAAGTGTTCCCCTTTCTACTTATCCTTGCCCACATCTGTTGTTGCCTGAGTTGTTAATGTTAGCCATTCTCACAGGTGTAAGGTGGTGTCTCATTGTGGTTTTCATTTGTATTTCCCTGATGATGAGTGATATTGGGCATCTTTTCATGTGTCTGTTAGCCATCTTGGTGTTGTCTTTTGAGAAGTGTCTGTTCATGTCTCTTGCCCATTTCTTCACCTGAAGAAGTATGTTTTTGGGGTGTTGAGTTTGAGAAGTTCTTTATGGATTTTGGATACTAACTCTTTAACCTATATGTCATTTGTAAATATCTTCTCCCATTCTGTTGGTTACCTTTTAATTTTGCTGATTGTTTCCTTCACTGTGCAGAAGCCTTTTATCTTGATGAAGTCCTAGTAGTTAATTTTTGCTTTTGTATCCCTTGCCTCTGGAGACATGTTTAGTAAGAAGTTGCTGTGGCATGGGTCAAAGAGATCATTTTTGAAAATGTTGTCATAATTTAAATCATGAAAATTTTATTTTCCAATTATTCTTGCTTACGTATATGTATAGAAATAAAATATTTTTTTGTATTTTGACCTTGTATTGTGCAGTCTGGCTAAACTGAGTTAACTTTTTAAAAAAAAAATTTTTTTTAACGTTTATTTTTGAGACAGGGAGAGACAGAGCATGAACAGGGGAGGGTCAGAGAGAGGGAGACACAGAATCTGAAGCAGGCTCCAGGCTCTGAGCTGTCAGCACAGAGCCTGACGCGGGGCTCGAACCCACGGACCGCGAGATCATGACCTGAGCCGAAGTCGGCCGCCTAACCGACTGAGCCACCCAGGCGCCCCCGAGTTAACTTTTTGTACATTTTCTGTAGTGTTTTCTGCATACACAGCGGTCTGCAAATAAACACAATTTTTGATTTGTGCACCTTTATTTTATTTTTCTTGTTACATTGGCTGTGATCTGCAGTACAGTGTTGCATACAAGTGGTGTAGTGATTTCTTCTTGGTTTCACCTTTCTGAATCCGGATAGCGGTTGCTGTACTCTGTTCTTGAACTCTTAGCTCCAGGGGCTGTTGGTGGGTCAGTTCTTTGTTTCTCTGGTTGTCTTCCTGGAGGTTCTTTCTCTAACTTATTCCTTTAGCCCTTCTAGTAACTTTGTAAGCGTCCAGTTCCTCATTAAATTTCTTCTCCTTAAAACACTAATCTGTTTCTGCCCTGAACTTTGACTGATACACTTTAATTTACCATATGGATCATTCTTAGGGCTCTTGGGAGACTACTTCTTTATGGGTAAAGTAATAATTAACATTAGGGTAACAAAAATGTGTTCTGGCCAGTGTCCTTTTTAATGGTTCCCTCGTGATCTGATGATACCACTTTTGAGTGGACTATATAGAAGCATTTTCTCTCTACAGAATGGGAGGACAGCCTTATGATGATGATGATGTGGTTATATTATCTCAGAGTGGTTTAAATAAATTACAGTGGCCCTGCCATTTAATTAAGCTGCTTCTTTCAGCCCCTTGGTGCTCTTTTTACAAATAGTTTAGTTTGGAGAGTACAGCAGAAAGTAACACTGCTCAAAGTCAGACGTTCTGTGAACGCTTTATTACGTATTTGGAAATGTTAAAAGTGGCATTTGGATTTAACTGCCTTGACAGTGTTCTCAGCTAGTACCTGAGCCATGCTGTATGGGGTAGAAGTTTGGTCATTTGTGTATCAGGAGATGGCAAAATTGCCGGGGCTGATTCACTTCATCAGAGGTAGCTTCGTTCTTCAGGTACATATTTGGGTGCTGACCTGAAGTACATTTGACCCTTGAACAATTCCGGGGTTAGGGGAGCCCACCCCCTGCACAGTTGAAAATCTTCGTGTAACTTTTGACTCCCCCAAAACTTAACTAGCAACAGCCTGTTGTTTACTGGAAGCCTTACTGACAACATAAACAGTCAGTTAGCACAGATTTTGTATGTTGTATGTATTATATATTGTATTCTGACAACAGAGTAGGCTAGAGAAAAGAAAATGTCACTAAGAAAATCATAAGAGGGGTACCATGTGACTCTTGATCTTGGAGTTGTGAGTTTAAGCCCCATGTTGGGAAAAGAGATTACTTAAAAGTAAAATATTTTAAAAAATTATAAGAGAAAATACACTTACAGAACTGGAGTTTACCAAGTCTCCAAGAAAATTTCCAGGTATATTTATTGAAGAAAAATCCATGTCTGTGTGGACCTGCACAGCTCAAACCCCTGCTGTTCAAGGGTCGGCTGTGCTGTTGGGTGTGGAAGACCTTGGAGAAAACTGCCTTTTTTTGCCCCACTCCCCGCCCCACCCCACCTGTTTCCCCGAGAAGCTGCTTCTTGTAGGAAGTGTGTCTGCTGGGCAGGAAGACAGACACGTGTAATGGCCATAAAACGTGAGGGTCGTACAGCAGGAGGAGGTGGGGAAGCATCACTGTGGAGGCGATGGCTGAGTCTAAGAGTAATCGGTAGGAACCGGCCAGATGTTCGAAGATGCCAGGACCTTGGAGGCATCTGAGAGTCCAGAGTGGTTGGGGGCGATGGTGGATGTCCGGCAAGAATGTTAAACCATTGTAGGTGATCGCAGGGACAGTCTGTGCTAGGGTTTCCCTCTACTGTCCACACAGAGGGTGCGTAACTGCACTCTGGGTATCTGGCCAGCGAGTGCAGTCAGAGATCAGTTGCTACCACACTCAATTCTACTTGGATTAAACTCTCTTTTTGACAACTGACTAAGGGCTCTGCAGTCCACCCTTCTAGAGGCCTTGGATGGACATTATAGTCTGGAATCCCTTGAAATTGTATTCAAAATTGTGCGTTTGGTGAAGGGAGGGGAGGCTCTGTCTCTTGATTTAGATTTTCATAGGGGTTTGAAACCACCTACCTGCTGAACTCCCTTAACTCCCCCTGCCCCCAGAGAGAGCTGCACACCTCCCCTATGTGGAGGGGTCTTTACTGAATTGTACTTTGGGTGCCGTCACTGCTGTCTCCACCTATGGAGGTGTGCTGACAGCTTGGAGCCTGGACCCTGCTTCAGATTCTGGGTCTCCCTCTCTCTCTCTGCCTGCTCCCCCCCCTCAAAAATAAGTAAACATGAAGAAAAAGGGGGGTACCTTCAGGATTAAATTCATTCTTTTTGTGAGCAATGAAAATAAATTCCTTTAATCTGTCAGATAATTTTTTTTTAAATCTTAGTGGCATTCAGTTTGACTGTCTGATCATACTTCCTTTTTCATATAAGTGGTTAGAAATCTTGAGTACGATGAACTAACTAGTCATTCGTCAAAAGTAAGCACCCAGTAGCTTAGAGCTGAAATTGTAGGCTGTTAACTCTGTGAATGTAGACGATTCATATGCATTTTTGATGCATTTTTATAATGTCCATATTTTTGATTCCATTAAATGTCCCTCATTGTCTCTCTTTTTCTCATGTAATTTATTTTGTATTTTATGTATCTCTGTAATGCATACTATACTTGGGGGCAAGGTAGGATATTTAAAAATTAAACCTTAAGCCATCTGTGTTTAGAGATTTCCCCTTTGGAAAAATGTTGTTCTCTTTTGTTATGTATTCCTTTTCCTATGTAGCACATACTTTTTACTTGGGACTTTTCTTTTTCCTATCTCTGCTTAGAAAAATACACTCACCCTTTATGGTAAAGGACTAGTTTAAATGCTTTTGCTGCTTAGATGTCTTATCCAATACCCTGACCCTTGCAAAGTAGTTTTCAAGTCTGTTGGCATTGAGAATATGTCTAGATTAGGGCCTGACATTTTTAGTGAACTTCTGCCCTCTATGCAGTATTTTTTTTTTTTAATGTTTA
The DNA here is from genome assembly GCF_028018385.1 of Neofelis nebulosa. Taxonomy (NCBI): domain Eukaryota; kingdom Metazoa; phylum Chordata; class Mammalia; order Carnivora; family Felidae; genus Neofelis; species Neofelis nebulosa. The sequence continues at coordinate 505,285 of NC_080797.1, read as the reverse complement.
TTTATTTTTGAGAGAGAGAGAGAGAGCGAGAGAGAGATAATGCAAGCAGGGGAGGGGCAGAGAGAGAATCCGAACCAAGTAGGTTCCAGGTTCTGAGATGTCAGCAGAGTCCCACGCGGGGTTCAAACTCATGAACTGTGAGGTCATGACCTGAGCCGAAGTCGGACACTCAACCGACTGAGCCACTCAGGCGCCCTGTGATGTAGTGTTTTTTTTTTTGTTTTTTTTTTTTTTTTTTTATCCTTAAGGCATTTATCATTTTGTGCTTGGCTATGATTTTTATATACGTGTTTGCCCTCACCCCTTCGTGTGATCATAACTGGTCAGTCCAGTATTAGTATCCTATTTTGTAATTCCCATCCCCTCCTCCTTCCTCAGTTGTGTGTAATCTTTGTGGTGATTCTCTTAAGACACTTGACAGGATGGCTTCTGGGAGCCAGTGGAGGCCTGGATGCACACGCAGGTGAACAGTTGTAATCGTAGTGGTGATTTGGTTGGTTCATATTAGTCATGGTGGATGTTTACTGGTTTGCATCAGGGTTCCTGAACTTGATCAGAGTCCCAAAAATAGTCACTTGGTTGAAGCCATTGCTGTATATACTAAGTTTGTAGGAATCACAGAAATTGAATAACCATTAGGTTGGTTGATAAAACCAGAATTTAGAGTTTTCTGTAGTTGGGCAGAAAATTTGCTAAAACAGTAATAGTAGTTATTTGTCTTTAAAAAATTGCCAGCATGAGGTCAGGGAGACCCAGGTTAGCAGTAGGCAGCTTGTGAGAAAAAGACCTCTATTGGTCACTTTTTACATTAGAATGGGCTAGGGTATGTAGTGGTTAAACTCACATATGCGCACACGTACACACGCCTAAAGTCCCAGTGGCTTAAAATACAAAGGTATTTTCGGTATTTTATTTGTCATTGGCTCAGGTTGGCAGAGGTCTCTGCTCACGAGGGTGCTCCGTAAGAGTGCTGCTCGCACATTGCCAGAGGAAGGCCCTGTTTTTCTGGAGGCTCTGTTCCACCCAGGAGGAGTAAAAGCTCTGGCCAGAAGTGAATGGGTGCGCTCCCACTTACAAGTCATTGGCCAAATGTAGTCACATGGTGCCTCCCCAATCACAAGGGGGCTCGGAAATGTACCCTTAACTGTGCCTGCCAGCCACACTGACGACTGCTCCACCCTGTTCTAGCACATGACTGGCTGGTTGAGCTGTACTGAACGCTCGGTACCATTCTGTTCAATGGATGGGCCCCTGCTAACTTTGCATCTAGAGAGGGAGTTCCTTACAGATGGTGTTACGACTCGACGGTCTTTTGTTTTGAATTTCTACAGTTGTGTTTGCTTCCTCATTGATACCTTTTTTTCTGAAGCATCTTTATTATTTTTCTCCGTTTCTCCTTTCTTGACTCCTTTTGAGAGTACAAGTTGTATAAATGAGGCTGCACTGTCTTACCTGCTTTGAGGGACCGTGAAATTGACTCTCTAATCCATATATTTAGGGTTGTTTTAGTTTAGGTCTGGATACAACGTTTATACTTGTTGACTAGCGTTAATATTTGATGTTCATTGGGTTAGTATAAAGAGTGATCTGCATGTAAAGCCTTCTTCTAAGATGAGAACTAATACTGGCCTTCACAGATTGGTGGCAGTAGATGCTATTTGTATTTTAAAGGAGGTACGCTCGTTTTTATGAGGATCAGAGTTGTAAGTTACGTGGCAATTTTGAATACTGTGCTAAATTCGTGAAGAGCAGATGTGGACTCTCCTGTTGGCCGTCCTGATGTGAAACTAGTTTGAAGAGGGCCATCCTGAATTTTTCAGTACTGTGTATTCAAATTAGCAGAAACCATCGTTTTTTTGCTATTGTTGTTTTTGAATAGTACCGTAGGTTGTTTTCTTAAATAAGGTTGACTGTGTTTTTCCTCCCCCTGCTCAATTTGAGTCTCTGGAGCCTGTTCTATTTTTACTTGTGGGTCCGGCAGGCTGAGGCGGTCTCTGATTTCATGCTCTGCAGATCAACAGGAGATCTCTTGTAAGATGAGAATTGTGTAGTGGGTGACTATTTGGAGAGTAAACAGCCCTTACTAGTTGGTAAACACTTACTGAGCTATGTTTTCAGTAACAGCAATTTTTAGCAATGTCTTTGGTACTGTGACTAAAGGTAGCCAAGAATAAATTCAGTAGTTGGCTTTTTGCTGTAAGTAATTGTTAGAAGTAATTTTTTGAAGTATTGTTGAAGCTTTATCTCCTATATGCTTTATTTTTTAACTGTCTTTAAGGGATCACTGAAAGTAATTTATGTGGAATATTGACACATTCTTGGGAATAAGCCAGGACTGTTGAATTAAAAAAGTTTACAAAAAAGTCTTGCAAAATCATTTCATTATAAAATGAAAGTAAAACAGTACCGTTTAAAATTCAAATCCAGCAACATTTATTCTTTCCAGCGCCTCAGAGTCTGCTTGGGGCTGGGGTTGAAAAGATTAGTCGATTATTTGTTAGAGTCCCTTTGGTAAACATTGCAGAGAAGACCTGATGACACTTCCCCCCTCCGAGTGATGGACATGTGAGCTGCTTGTTATGAGACTGGGCCTTTCTTGCATTTCTGGCTCTCTGCTGCTGGCATTCTGCTTGCTCCGTACTTGCTCCTTCCGGGTCTCTGGGTGACCCGACGTGGTGTCCGATTTCAGTTGATGAGTCCATTTACTTTGCAAAACTGGGTTAAGTTTTCAGATAGTTTTGTTTTAAAGTTGAAGTTTGATCCTCTGTTTCTTGGGCAGGTGAATGGATGCGGTAGGGCAGAGCTTGTTTGAATCACAGGACATTTCGAAAGGCAGCTGGGGTGCTTCCCCACCATTTCCCCACACTCTAACTCTTCCCGCTTTGACAAACTCTAAAGTCTTGGTTGCTCTGTATCTTCACAGTGTATTCTCTGACGTTGGTATGCCCAGTCCTTTTTTTTTTTTTTTTTAAAGGTATGATTTTCTTTTCCCCGAGTTTTCCCTGCTCGCCACTGCTCCTTTTTTCCTTAATCTGTGCCGAATTAGACGTACCAGACGTGGTGGAGAGCCGCATGGAACTGTGTTTGTTGGATAGACAGTTGTGTATTTATGTTGACGTTGGAGCACCAGGGTGTTGATAGGAAGAGGGGCCACAGGGTGTGATAACATATTTATTACTGTTTCTCACTAAATGGAACCAGGGCTCCATGGAGAAATGGCTGATTTGCCTGGGATTGGAAATGTTCAGAACGTCCTGTTTAGGTAACAGAAAGCAAGTAAGCAATCAAAGATCAATGGGCAGGCAGCTTTATCACTGGGCAAGGTTCCCATTGCGTAGATTGCTCGGTGGGACATTTTGGGTGGATAAAATGAGTAGAAATCATGGATGAAAACACAGAACTGTGTTAAAATCCATGACTTCATAATACTAAAGCCAATAACAAACAACAGCAATAGCAGTAATAACAAAACACCTAATGGTCACCTTTGGAAGATGCTGTGCAACCAACTTATTCTGAAGGTAAGAGTAAAGAATCAAGTATTTGTCTTTCCAGACTTTCCTAGGTAACTGAAGAGTTGGTAAAGAGAAGTTTCTCTTTATACATTGCAGCTAATCAGTGAAAGAATTAGAATGTCGTCATTTTGCAGCCTGTAATGAAACAGATGTAGGCAATGATGAGTAACCGCTACTGAAGCCACAATGTGACACAGTGGCAGCTCCTGAACCCACACCTCATCAAAAGAGGGGCCAGCCAGACAGGTGCCTCCTCGGGAGAGGCAGTGACCCCCTGTGCCTCTTGATCTGCCAGTTTACAGGAAACACAACGTATAGCAGAACGTGTTCAAAGACCCGGTGAGAGGACACACTCTGGAAAATCTAGACGTGAATTCTGTAGGACGGGTGTCTTGGTTTCTTCCACACATGAGTGACCGAAGAAAAAGGCTTAGGGAACCTGTAAAGACTCTTACTAACCAAATGAAATGTGGGGATCTTATTTGGGTGGATCTTGATTGTAACCAGCTAATTGTGAGTCTCATGGAGCAAAAGGGAAAACGTGAGTGCCGTATAGGGGATACTAGCAAAACGCAGATCTTTCTTAGGGTGTAATATTGTGGTCATGTTTTAGAGCGTATATTAAAGTTTTGACAGATGGAAGTCCGGCAACTGGTGTTCCTTGTGCGCCGCGGCCACAGCCGAGAGCGTGCTCAGGCTTCAGGAGAGGCTTTGCCTCCGGTGTCTTGTGGGGTGGCAAAAAAGTCTGGTTGGACCCCGGGAGACCAGTGAAATTGCCAGTGCCTGCTCCTTCCAGTAGATTTGGAATGGGATCAGAGGTGGACTGTCCGCTCCCGGCTCAGTGCCGGAAAACCAGCTTGGGCATGTGCTCGAGTGCCAAGAAGGTGACCTGGACCTGCACGGTGGCACGTAATTTTACTGTCCCACTTTTCTGCTGAAAATTCATTCATTTTTAAAAAAAATTTTAAAGTTTTTATTTATTTTTGAGAGAGCGTGCTGGAGCACGAGCGGGGGAAGCAGAGAGAGAGACACACACAGAATCCGAAGCAGGCTCCAGGCTCCGAGCGGTCAGCACAGAGCCTGATGCGGGGCTCGAACCCACAAACCATGAGATCATGACCTGAGCTGAAGTCAGATGCTTAACCAACTGAGCCACCCAGGCACCCTGAAAATTTGCTAAATTTTAAAAGTCATATATGTTGATGCTTTGATCCTAACTGAATTGAATAAATTCAGCTCTGTGTGGGGAAATGTGTTTTCTCAATTGTTAAGTTTTTTATTTTGAGTTGCTAACTCAGACTAAGACCTGTAGAACTTTTGGTGATGGTATTTATGGTTTATAATTTGAATTATCTGTGAAACTTGAATTCATGCCTAATTTTTTCAAACGTAATATTAACTCTAACTTGTCATCAATTCATGATTGTCTAATGGTGTGCATTTTACTAGGGTGTACCCAAAACTACAGGAAAAAACATGGTACCCCCTGAACTACAGATTTACCGAAAGATTTAAGAAAAACCATGAATATTGAATTAAACAAGGATATATTACAGGGTTAAAGTGAAAAATGTGCCTTAATGTTTAAGATAAAAAAGATTTGAGGGGCGCCTGGGTGGCTCAGTTGGTTAAGCATCCGACTTCGGCTCAGGTCATGATCTCACGGTTTGTGGGTTCCAGCCCTGCGTTGGGCTCTGTGCTGACAGCCTGGAGCCTGCTTCGGATTCTGTCTCCCTTGCTCTCTGCCCCTCCCCGACTGATGCTCTGTTTCTCTCTGTCTTAAAAATAAATAAATATAAAAAAATTTGAAATAAAAAAATGATATTTGAAAGAAATTTATGTTTGAGGATCTTCATGATTCTCTGTAGAGTTTTATTTTGTCACCTTCTTAGTTTATTTATGTGTCTCCTGGTTGGGCTAAGGATTTTTTTTTTTTTTTTTTTTTTTGAGAAAGAATGAGAGAATCCCAGGAGGGGCAGAGAGAGAGAGAAGTGGGGCTCACCCGAAGCAAGCTCAAGCTTACCTGATGTGGGACTTGAACTCACCAATGGTGAGATCATGACCTGAGCTAAAGTCAGATGCTTAATGACTGGGCCACCCAGGCGCCCGTGTTTTGTTGTTGTTGTTGTTGTTGTTGTTGTTGTTGTTGTTGTTTTACTGTTAGGATTAAAATAACTTTTGAGACCCATTTTTTTTAATGTTTATTAAGTTTTTTTGTTCTTTTGAGAGAGGAAGGGCACAAGTGAGCAAAGAAAGGCAGAGAGAGAGAGAGAGAGAGAGAGAGAGAGAGAGAGGAGCAGGGCTCACCCAATGTAGGGCTTGAACTCACAAACCATGTGATCATGACCTAAGCTGAAGCCACATGCTTAACCAACTGAGCCACCCAGGTGACCCGAGACCCATTTCTTTTAATTAGATATTTGCTTGAGTACTAGGCAAGCTGTATTGAGAACCTTTGTTCATATATATTTTTTTAAAGTTTGTTTACTTATTTGAGAGAGAGTGCACATGCTTATGCATAGGGGAGGGTCAGAGAGAGAGGGAGAGAGGGAATCACAAGCAGGCTCTGAGCTGTCAGCACTGAGCTCCGTGTGGAGCTCAATCTCATGAACTGTAGGGTCATGACCTGAGCCAAAATCAAGAGTCAGATGCTTAATTGACTGAGCCCCCCAGGCACCCCTTTTTTTCATCATTTTGATTGGGCTTCTTGGTTGTAAATTCTTTGAGGTACAGACGGTTATGTTGTGTGCCTAGTGTTTAATAGCATAACTAGCTACTCTTTATTGCTTGCTTTCCTGTTACACTATTTGTTCCTCATGCTGACTTGCTTTACTGTTGAGGATAACCTTGGCTCTGCCTTCAGTAAATGGGGGACTCAGTGCTGGTTTAGAAACCTGCTGGGGACCAAAGAATTTGTTTGCGTCAGTATTTTTCTTGGGCTAAAAGTCTTTGCTGCGTTTTTCCAGAGGAACCCTCGGAGCTTTAGTCCCCAGACTTTACATCTGTTGCAACTGAAGAGAAATTTACCAGTAATATATATTTTTTTCCTTTCCGGAAAAAAGCTTTGAAGAAGAGTATAGTAAAATCTCTTACCCTCTTACATAGGGAAAGAGGGCTTGACCTTGTTTGAAAGTTTTATAGCTTTTCAGCCATAGGATCATGAGAATTACCTTAGAAAACACTTAAAGTGCTGACATATCAGATTTAATCTTCAAATTTAATTCTGCAGTCGTTTAACAGATATTTGAGCGCCCACGTCTCTAAGAGTAACACTTAACAGAATGTAAAAATCTTGCGCAGCGTTTACATTCCGTGTGGGCAGACAGGTAATAAACTAGATAATTAAGTTAAAATGTGGTGTGTTAGGTCGTGGTAAGTGCCCGGGAGAGAAAATAAGGCCGAGAGAATGGCACGTCGGAGGTGGTGTCTCCAGGCTGAGGGAGCGACCTTGCGGCTCCCAGGTGGGGGGAGAGGCTGGCAGAGGGGCCGCTCTCGGCGGGTGGCGGCCCGGCCTTTACAGCAGTGAGACTGTGGCTCTGACTCTGAGGTGAGACCAGCCTGTAGAAGTTCTTCAGCAGAGGAGTGACATGATCCAGCTTGCGTTTGAACAGGATCACTTGGCTTGCGGTGCGAGCATGTGGCCTGCAGGGAGATGAGCGGAAACAAACTGGTTGGTGGTTATGAGGCTTGAGTGGGAAGGCGGGCGCGATGCCTGGTGGCCCGGACCAGGATGCTGGCCGTGGAGATGGTAAACGGTTGAACTCTTGGTTACATTTTCTAAACGGAGCTGTCAGGATTTACCGGGGAATCAGATTTTTTTGGAGTGGTGCGTGTGTGCGCGTGAGAGAGAGAGTTTTCAGGTTGCCTTCGGGGTTTTTGGCCTGAGCAGCTGGAAGGGCGGACTTGGCACTGACTGGGGTGGAAGGACCGCGGGACCAGGACATTAGCAGGGGCTCGTTTTGAACACACAGAGTTGGGATGCTCCTTACACATCGATGAGGGGGAGTCACGTAGGCAGCTTATCACATATGATCAGGAATTCTGTGAAGAGCTCTGGCTCGGGGACCTCACCGGGCAGCTGTGTGTAGATTGTATAGAAACCACGAGGCTGGCCAGGATCAGTAAGCAGGGGGTCAAGGAGGAAGGTCTGGCACAGCCTGTGTAAGCAGAGAAATTCGCAGAAGCTAGTGATGGGGCTGTGAGGGGCTGTGAGGGGGAGTGAGGGGCTGTGAGGGGGAGTGAGGGGCTGTGAGGGGCTGTGAGGGGGAGTGAGGGGGAGTGAGGGGCTGTGAGGGGGAGTGAGGGGCTGTGAGGGGGAGTGAGGGGCTGTGAGGGGGAGTGAGGGGCTGTGAGGGGGAGTGAGGGGCTGTGAGGGGCTGTGAGGGGGAGTGAGGGGCTGTGAGGGGGGAGTGAGGGGCTGTGAGGGGGAGTGAGGGGCTGTGAGGGGGAGTGAGGGGCTGTGAGGGGCTGTGAGGGGGAGTGAGGGGCTGTGAGGGGGGAGTGAGGGGCTGTGAGGGGGGAGTGAGGGGCTGTGAGGGGGAGTGAGGGGCTGTGAGGGGGAGTGAGGGGCTGTGAGGGGGAGTGAGGGGCTGTGAGGGGGAGTGAGGGGCTGTGAGGGGGGAGTGAGGGGCTGTGAGGGGGGAGTGAAGGGCTGTGAGGGGGGAGTGAGGGGGGAGTGAGGGGCTGTGAGGGGGGAGTGAGGGGCTGTGAGGGGCTGTGAGGGGGAGTGAGGGGCTGTGAGGGGCTGTGAGGGGCTGTGAGGGGGAGTGAGGGGGGAGTGAGGGGCTGTGAGGGGGGAGTGAGGGGGCTGTGAGGGGGAGTGAGGGGCTTTGAGGGGCTGTGAGGGGGAGTGAGGGGCTGTGAGGGGGAGTGAGGGGGGAGTGAGGGGCTGTGAGGGGGAGTGAGGGGCTGTGAGGGGGGAGTGAGGGGCTGTGAGGGGGAGTGAGGGGCTGTGAGGGGGGAGTGAGGGGCTGTGAGGGGGGAGTGAGGGGCTGTGAGGGGGAGTGAGGGGCTGTGAGGGGCTGTGAGGGGGCTGTGAGGGGGGAGTGAGGGGGGAGTGAGGGGCTGTGAGGGGCTGTGAGGGGGCAGTGAGGGGGAGTGAGGGGCTGTGAGGGGGAGTGAGGGGCTGTGAGGGGGGAGTGAGGGGCTGTGAGGGGGAGTGAGGGGCTGTGAGGGGGGAGTGAGGGGCTGTGAGGGGGAGTGAGGGGCTGTGAGGGGCTGTGAGGGGGAGTGAGGGGCTGTGAGGGGGGAGTGAGGGGCTGTGAGGGGGGAGTGAGGGGCTGTGAGGGGGGAGTGAGGGGCTGTGAGGGGGAGTGAGGGGCTGTGAGGGGGAGTGAGGGGCTGTGAGGGGGGAGTGAGGGGCTGTGAGGGGGGAGTGAGGGGCTGTGAGGGGGAGTGAGGGGCTGTGAGGGGGGAGTGAGGGGCTGTGAGGGGGGAGTGAGGGGCTGTGAGGGGGGAGTGAGGGGGGAGTGAGGGGCTGTGAGGGGGGAGTGAGGGGCTGTGAGGGGCTGTGAGGGGGAGTGAGGGGCTGTGAGGGGGAGTGAGGGGCTGTGAGGGGGAGTGAGGGGGGAGTGAGGGGCTGTGAGGGGGGAGTGAGGGGGCTGTGAGGGGGAGTGAGGGGCTTTGAGGGGCTGTGAGGGGGAGTGAGGGGCTGTGAGGGGGAGTGAGGGGGGAGTGAGGGGCTGTGAGGGGGGAGTGAGGGGCTGTGAGGGGGAGTGAGGGGCTGTGAGGGGGGAGTGAGGGGCTGTGAGGGGGGAGTGAGGGGCTGTGAGGGGGGAGTGAGGGGGGAGTGAGGGGCTGTGAGGGGCTGTGAGGGGGCAGTGAGGGGGAGTGAGGGGCTGTGAGGGGGAGTGAGGGGCTGTGAGGGGGGAGTGAGGGGGGAGTGAGGGGCTGTGAGGGGGGAGTGAGGGGCTGTGAGGGGGAGTGAGGCGCTGTGAGGGGGAGTGAGGGGCTGTGAGGGGGAGTGAGGGGCTGTGAGGGGGCTGTGAGGGGGAGTGAGGGGCTGTGAGGGGGCTGTGAGGGGCTGTGAGGGGGAGTGAGGGGGGAGTGAGGGGCTGTGAGGGGGAGTGAGGGCCTGTGAGGGGGGAGTGAGGGGGGAGTGAGGGGCTGTGAGGGGGAGTGAGGGGCTGTGAGGGGGAGTGAGGGGCTGTGAGGGGGAGTGAGGGGCTGTGAGGGGGCTGTGAGGGGGAGTGAGGGGCTGTGAGGGGGCTGTGAGGGGCTGTGAGGGGGGAGTGAGGGGGGAGTGAGGGGCTGTGAGGGGGAGTGAGGGGCTGTGAGGGGGAGTGAGGGGCTGTGAGGGGGAGTGAGGGGCTGTGAGGGGGCTGTGAGGGGCTGTGAGGGGGAGTGAGGGGCTGTGAGGGGGAGTGAGGGGCTGTGAGGGGCTGTGAGGGGGCTGTGAGGGGGAGTGAGGGGCTGTGAGGGGGAGTGAGGGGCTGTGAGGGGGAGTGAGGGGCTGTGAGGGGGAGTGAGGGGCTTTGAGGGGCTGTGAGGGGCTGTGAGGGGGAGTGAGGGGCTGTGAGGGGGAGTGAGGGGCTTTGAGGGGCTGTGAGGGGGCTGTGAGGGGGACTGAGGGGCTGTGAGGGGGAGTGAGGGGCTGTGAGGGGGCTGTGAGGGGGAGTGAGGGGCTGTGAGGGGGGAGTGAGGGGCTGTGAGGGGGGAGTGAGGGGGGAGTGAGGGGCTGTGAGGGGGGAGTGAGGGGCTGTGAGGGGGAGTGAGGGGCTGTGAGGGGGAGTGAGGGGCTGTGAGGGGGGAGTGAGGGGGAGTGAGGGGCTGTGAGGGGCTGTGAGGGGGCAGTGAGGGGGAGTGAGGGGCTGTGAGGGGGAGTGAGGGGCTGTGAGGGGCTGTGAGGGGGAGTGAGGGGCTGTGAGGGGGGAGTGAGGGGGGAGTGAGGGGCTGTGAGGGGGAGTGAGGGGCTGTGAGGGGGAGTGAGGGGCTGTGAGGGGGAGTGAGGGGCTGTGAGGGGGCTGTGAGGGGGAGTGAGGGGCTGTGAGGGGGCTGTGAGGGGCTGTGAGGGGGGAGTGAGGGGGGAGTGAGGGGCTGTGAGGGGGAGTGAGGGGCTGTGAGGGGGAGTGAGGGGCTGTGAGGGGGAGTGAGGGGCTGTGAGGGGGAGTGAGGGGCTGTGAGGGGCTGTGAGGGGCTGTGAGGGGGAGTGAGGGGCTGTGAGGGGGGAGTGAGGGGGGAGTGAGGGGCTGTGAGGGGGAGTGAGGGGCTGTGAGGGGGAGTGAGGGGCTGTGAGGGGGAGTGAGGGGCTGTGAGGGGGCTGTGAGGGGGAGTGAGGGGCTGTGAGGGGGCTGTGAGGGGCTGTGAGGGGGGAGTGAGGGGGGAGTGAGGGGCTGTGAGGGGGAGTGAGGGGCTGTGAGGGGGAGTGAGGGGCTGTGAGGGGCTGTGAGGGGGGAGTGAGGGGCTGTGAGGGGGAGTGAGGGGCTGTGAGGGGCTGTGAGGGGGCTGTGAGGGGGGAGTGAGGGGGGAGTGAGGGGCTGTGAGGGGGAGTGAGGGGCTGTGAGGGGGAGTGAGGGGCTGTGAGGGGGGAGTGAGGGGCTGTGAGGGGGAGTGAGGGGCTGTGAGGGGCTGTGAGGGGGAGTGAGGGGCTGTGAGGGGGGAGTGAGGGGCTGTGAGGGGGGAGTGAGGGGCTGTGAGGGGGGAGTGAGGGGCTGTGAGGGGGAGTGAGGGGCTGTGAGGGGGAGTGAGGGGCTGTGAGGGGGGAGTGAGGGGCTGTGAGGGGGGAGTGAGGGGCTGTGAGGGGGAGTGAGGGGCTGTGAGGGGGAGTGAGGGGCTGTGAGGGGGGAGTGAGGGGCTGTGAGGGGGGAGTGAGGGGCTGTGAGGGGGAGTGAGGGGCTGTGAGGGGGAGTGACGGGGGAGTGAGGGGCTGTGAGGGGGGAGTGAGGGGCTGTGAGGGGGAGTGAGGGGCTGTGAGGGGGGAGTGAGGGGCTGTGAGGGGGGAGTGAGGGGCTGTGAGGGGGGAGTGAGGGGGGAGTGAGGGGCTGTGAGGGGCTGTGAGGGGGCAGTGAGGGGGAGTGAGGGGCTGTGAGGGGGAGTGAGGGGCTGTGAGGGGGGAGTGAGGGGGGAGTGAGGGGCTGTGAGGGGGGAGTGAGGGGCTGTGAGGGGGAGTGAGGGGCTGTGAGGGGGAGTGAGGGGCTGTGAGGGGGAGTGAGGGGCTGTGAGGGGGCTGTGAGGGGGAGTGAGGGGCTGTGAGGGGGCTGTGAGGGGCTGTGAGGGGGAGTGAGGGGGGAGTGAGGGGCTGTGAGGGGGAGTGAGGGCCTGTGAGGGGGGAGTGAGGGGGGAGTGAGGGGCTGTGAGGGGGAGTGAGGGGCTGTGAGGGGGAGTGAGGGGCTGTGAGGGGGAGTGAGGGGCTGTGAGGGGGCTGTGAGGGGGAGTGAGGGGCTGTGAGGGGGCTGTGAGGGGCTGTGAGGGGGGAGTGAGGGGGGAGTGAGGGGCTGTGAGGGGGAGTGAGGGGCTGTGAGGGGGAGTGAGGGGCTGTGAGGGGGAGTGAGGGGCTGTGAGGGGGCTGTGAGGGGCTGTGAGGGGGAGTGAGGGGCTGTGAGGGGGAGTGAGGGGCTGTGAGGGGCTGTGAGGGGGCTGTGAGGGGGAGTGAGGGGCTGTGAGGGGGAGTGAGGGGCTGTGAGGGGGAGTGAGGGGCTGTGAGGGGGAGTGAGGGGCTTTGAGGGGCTGTGAGGGGGCTGTGAGGGGCTGTGAGGGGGAGTGAGGGGCTGTGAGGGGGAGTGAGGGGCTTTGAGGGGCTGTGAGGGGGCTGTGAGGGGGAGTGAGGGGCTGTGAGGGGGAGTGAGGGGCTGTGAGGGGGCTGTGAGGGGGAGTGAGGGGCTGTGAGGGGGGAGTGAGGGGCTGTGAGGGGGGAGTGAGGGGCTGTGAGGGGGAGTGAGGGGCTGTGAGGGGGGAGTGAGGGGGGAGTGAGGGGCTGTGAGGGGCTGTGAGGGGGCAGTGAGGGGGAGTGAGGGGCTGTGAGGGGGAGTGAGGGGCTGTGAGGGGCTGTGAGGGGGAGTGAGGGGGGAGTGAGGGGCTGTGAGGGGGGAGTGAGGGGCTGTGAGGGGGAGTGAGGGGCTGTGAGGGGAGAGTGAGGGGCTGTGAGGGGGGAGTGAGGGGCTGTGAGGGGGAGTGAGGGGCTGTGAGGGGGAGTGAGGGGCTGTGAGGGGGGAGTGAGGGGGGAGTGAGGGGCTGTGAGGGGGGAGTGAGGGGCTGTGAGGGGCTGTGAGGGGCTGTGAGGGGGAGTGAGGGGCTGTGAGGGGGAGTGAGGGGCTGTGAGGGGGCTGTGAGGGGGAGTGAGGGGCTGTGAGGGGGCTGTGAGGGGCTGTGAGGGGGAGTGAGGGGGGAGTGAGGGGCTGTGAGGGGGAGTGAGGGGCTGTGAGGGGGGAGTGAGGGGGGAGTGAGGGGCTGTGAGGGGGAGTGAGGGGCTGTGAGGGGGAGTGAGGGGCTGTGAGGGGGAGTGAGGGGCTGTGAGGGGGCTGTGAGGGGGAGTGAGGGGCTGTGAGGGGGCTGTGAGGGGCTGTGAGGGGGGAGTGAGGGGGGAGTGAGGGGCTGTGAGGGGGAGTGAGGGGCTGTGAGGGGGAGTGAGGGGCTGTGAGGGGCTGTGAGGGGCTGTGAGGGGCTGTGAGGGGGAGTGAGGGGCTGTGAGGGGGGAGTGAGGGGCTGTGAGGGGGAGTGAGGGGCTGTGAGGGGCTGTGAGGGGGCTGTGAGGGGGGCTGTGAGGGGGGAGTGAGGGGCTGTGAGGGGGAGTGAGGGGCTGTGAGGGGGAGTGAGGGGCTGTGAGGGGGGAGTGAGGGGCTGTGAGGGGGAGTGAGGGGCTGTGAGGGGCTGTGAGGGGGGAGTGAGGGGCTGTGAGGGGGGAGTGAGGGGCTGTGAGGGGGGAGTGAGGGGCTGTGAGGGGGGAGTGAGGGGCTGTGAGGGGGAGTGAGGGGCTGTGAGGGGGAGTGAGGGGCTGTGAGGGGGGAGTGAGGGGCTGTGAGGGGGGAGTGAGGGGCTGTGAGGGGGAGTGAGGGGCTGTGAGGGGGGAGTGAGGGGCTGTGAGGGGGGAGTGAGGGGCTGTGAGGGGGGAGTGAGGGGCTGTGAGGGGGGAGTGAGGGGGGAGTGAGGGGCTGTGAGGGGGGAGTGAGGGGCTGTGAGGGGCTGTGAGGGGGAGTGAGGGGCTGTGAGGGGGAGTGAGGGGCTGTGAGGGGGAGTGAGGGGGGAGTGAGGGGCTGTGAGGGGGGAGTGAGGGGGCTGTGAGGGGGAGTGAGGGGCTTTGAGGGGCTGTGAGGGGGAGTGAGGGGCTGTGAGGGGGAGTGAGGGGGGAGTGAGGGGCTGTGAGGGGGAGTGAGGGGCTGTGAGGGGGAGTGAGGGGGGAGTGAGGGGCTGTGAGGGGGGAGTGAGGGGCTGTGAGGGGGAGTGAGGGGCTGTGAGGGGGGAGTGAGGGGCTGTGAGGGGGGAGTGAGGGGCTGTGAGGGGGAGTGAGGGGCTGTGAGGGGGGAGTGAGGGGGGAGTGAGGGGCTGTGAGGGGCTGTGAGGGGGCAGTGAGGGGGAGTGAGGGGCTGTGAGGGGGAGTGAGGGGCTGTGAGGGGCTGTGAGGGGGCAGTGAGGTGGAGTGAGGGGCTGTGAGGGGGAGTGAGGGGCTGTGAGGGGGGAGTGAGGGGGGAGTGAGGGGCTGTGAGGGGGGAGTGAGGGGCTGTGAGGGGGAGTGAGGGGCTGTGAGGGGGAGTGAGGGGCTGTGAGGGGGAGTGAGGGGCTGTGAGGGGGCTGTGAGGGGGAGTGAGGGGCTGTGAGGGGGCTGTGAGGGGCTGTGAGGGGGAGTGAGGGGGGAGTGAGGGGCTGTGAGGGGGAGTGAGGGGCTGTGAGGGGGGAGTGAGGGGGGAGTGAGGGGCTGTGAGGGGGAGTGAGGGGCTGTGAGGGGGAGTGAGGGGCTGTGAGGGGGAGTGAGGGGCTGTGAGGGGGCTGTGAGGGGGAGTGAGGGGCTGTGAGGGGGCTGTGAGGGGCTGTGAGGGGGGAGTGAGGGGGGAGTGAGGGGCTGTGAGGGGGAGTGAGGGGCTGTGAGGGGGAGTGAGGGGCTGTGAGGGGGAGTGAGGGGCTGTGAGGGGGCTGTGAGGGGGAGTGAGGGGCTGTGAGGGGGAGTGAGGGGCTGTGAGGGGCTGTGAGGGGGAGTGAGGGGCTGTGAGGGGGAGTGAGGGGCTTTGAGGGGCTGTGAGGGGGCTGTGAGGGGGAGTGAGGGGCTGTGAGGGGGAGTGAGGGGCTGTGAGGGGGCTGTGAGGGGGAGTGAGGGGCTGTGAGGGGGGAGTGAGGGGCTGTGAGGGGGAGTGAGGGGCTGTGAGGGGGGAGTGAGGGGCTGTGAGGGGGGAGTGAGGGGCTGTGAGGGGCTGTGAGGGGGCAGTGAGGGGGAGTGAGGGGCTGTGAGGGGGAGTGAGGGGCTGTGAGGGGCTGTGAGGGGGCAGTGAGGTGGAGTGAGGGGCTGTGAGGGGGAGTGAGGGGCTGTGAGGGGGGAGTGAGGGGGGAGTGAGGGGCTGTGAGGGGGGAGTGAGGGGCTGTGAGGGGGAGTGAGGGGCTGTGAGGGGGAGTGAGGGGCTGTGAGGGGGAGTGAGGGGCTGTGAGGGGGCTGTGAGGGGGAGTGAGGGGCTGTGAGGGGGCTGTGAGGGGCTGTGAGGGGGAGTGAGGGGGGAGTGAGGGGCTGTGAGGGGGAGTGAGGGGCTGTGAGGGGGGAGTGAGGGGGGAGTGAGGGGCTGTGAGGGGGAGTGAGGGGCTGTGAGGGGGAGTGAGGGGCTGTGAGGGGGCTGTGAGGGGGAGTGAGGGGCTGTGAGGGGGCTGTGAGGGGCTGTGAGGGGGGAGTGAGGGGGGAGTGAGGGGCTGTGAGGGGGAGTGAGGGGCTGTGAGGGGGAGTGAGGGGCTGTGAGGGGGAGTGAGGGGCTGTGAGGGGGCTGTGAGGGGCTGTGAGGGGGAGTGAGGGGCTGTGAGGGGAGTGAGGGGCTGTGAGGGGCTGTGAGGGGGAGTGAGGGGCTGTGAGGGGGAGTGAGGGGCTTTGAGGGGCTGTGAGGGGGCTGTGAGGGGGAGTGAGGGGCTGTGAGGGGCTGTGAGGGGGAGTGAGGGGCTGTGAGGGGGAGTGAGGGGCTGTGAGGGGGAGTGAGGGGCTGTGAGGGGGAGTGAGGGGCTGTGAGGGGGAGTGAGGGGCTGTGAGGGGCTGTGAGGGGGAGTGAGGGGCTGTGAGGGGCTGTGAGGGGGAGTGAGGGGCTGTGAGGGGGAGTGAGGGGCTGTGAGGGGCTGTGAGGGGGAGTGCGGGGGAGTGCGGGGGCTGTGAGGGGGAGTGAGGGGCTGTGAGGGGGAGTGAGGGGCTGTGAGGGGGAGTGAGGGGCTGTGAGGGGGGAGTGAGGGGCTGTGAGGGGGAGTGCGGGGGAGTGCGGGGGCTGTGAGGGGGAGTGAGGGGCTGTGAGGGGGAGTGAGGGGCTGTGAGGGGGAGTGAGGGGCTGTGAGGGGGAGTGAGGGGGGAGTGAGGGGCTGTGAGGGGGGAGT
This sequence comes from Neofelis nebulosa, assembly GCF_028018385.1. Lineage (NCBI taxonomy): Eukaryota > Metazoa > Chordata > Mammalia > Carnivora > Felidae > Neofelis > Neofelis nebulosa. The sequence continues at coordinate 489,290 of NC_080797.1, read as the reverse complement.
GAGGGGCTGTGAGGGGGAGTGAGGGGCTGTGAGGGGGAGTGAGGGGCTGTGAGGGGGAGTGAGGGGCTGTGAGGGGGAGTGAGGGGGGAGTGAGGGGCTGTGAGGGGGGAGTGAGGGGGAGTGAGGGGCTGTGAGGGGCTGTGAGGGGGAGTGAGGGGCTGTGAGGGGGAGTGAGGGGCTGTGAGGGGCTGTGAGGGGGAGTGAGGGGCTGTGAGGGGCTGTGAGGGGGAGTGAGGGGGGAGTGAGGGGCTGTGAGGGGGAGTGAGGGGCTGTGAGGGGGAGTGAGGGGCTGTGAGGGGGAGTGAGGGGGGAGTGAGGGGCTGTGAGGGGGGAGTGAGGGGCTGTGAGGGGGAGTGAGGGGCTGTGAGGGGGAGTGAGGGGCTGTGAGGGGGCAGTGAGGGGGAGTGAGGGGCTGTGAGGGGCTGTGAGGGGCTGTGAGGGGCTGTGAGGGGCTGTGAGGGGCTGTGAGGGGGAGTGAGGGGGAGTGCGGGGGCTGTGAGGGGGAGTGAGGGGCTGTGAGGGGGAGTGAGGGGCTGTGAGGGGGAGTGAGGGGGGAGTGAGGGGCTGTGAGGGGGGAGTGAGGGGCTGTGAGGGGGAGTGAGGGGCTGTGAGGGGGAGTGAGGGGCTGTGAGGGGGCAGTGAGGGGGAGTGAGGGGCTGTGAGGGGGAGTGACGGGCTGTGAGGGGCTGTGAGGGGCTGTGAGGGGCTGTGAGGGGGAGTGAGGGGCTGTGAGGGGGGAGTGAGGGGGGAGTGAGGGGCTGTGAGGGGGGAGTGAGGGGGGAGTGAGGGGCTGTGAGGGGGAGTGAGGGGGAGTGCGGGGGCTGTGAGGGGGAGTGAGGGGCTGTGAGGGGGAGTGAGGGGCTGTGAGGGGGCTGTGAGGGGGAGTGAGGGGCTGTGAGGGGGCTGTGAGGGGCTGTGAGGGGGGAGTGAGGGGCTGTGAGGGGGAGTGAGGGGCTGTGAGGGGCTGTGAGGGGGAGTGAGGGGCTGTGAGGGGCTGTGAGGGGGAGTGAGGGGCTGTGAGGGGGAGTGAGGGGCTGTGAGGGGCTGTGAGGGGGAGTGAGGGGGGAGTGAGGGGCTGTGAGGGGGAGTGAGGGGCTGTGAGGGGGAGTGAGGGGCTGTGAGGGGGAGTGAGGGGGGAGTGAGGGGCTGTGAGGGGGGAGTGAGGGGCTGTGAGGGGGAGTGAGGGGCTGTGAGGGGGAGTGAGGGGCTGTGAGGGGGCAGTGAGGGGCTGTGAGGGGCTGTGAGGGGCTGTGAGGGGCTGTGAGGGGGAGTGAGGGGGAGTGCGGGGGCTGTGAGGGGGAGTGAGGGGCTGTGAGGGGGGAGTGAGGGGCTGTGAGGGGGAGTGAGGGGCTGTGAGGGGGGAGTGAGGGGGGAGTGAGGGGCTGTGAGGGGGGAGTGAGGGGCTGTGAGGGGGGAGTGAGGGGCTGTGAGGGGGAGTGAGGGGCTGTGAGGGGGGAGTGAGGGGGGAGTGAGGGGCTGTGAGGGGGGAGTGAGGGGGGAGTGAGGGGCTGTGAGGGGGAGTGAGGGGCTGTGAGGGGGGAGTGAGGGGGGAGTGAGGGGCTGTGAGGGGGCTGTGAGGGGGAGTGAGGGGCTGTGAGGGGGAGTGAGGGGCTGTGAGGGGCTGTGAGGGGGAGTGAGGGGGGAGTGAGGGGCTGTGAGGGGGAGTGAGGGGCTGTGAGGGGGAGTGAGGGGCTGTGAGGGGGAGTGAGGGGGGAGTGAGGGGCTGTGAGGGGGGAGTGAGGGGCTGTGAGGGGGAGTGAGGGGCTGTGAGGGGGAGTGAGGGGCTGTGAGGGGGCAGTGAGGGGGAGTGAGGGGCTGTGAGGGGGAGTGAGGGGCTGTGAGGGGGAGTGAGGGGGGAGTGAGGGACTGTGAGGGGGAGTGAGGGGCTGTGAGGGGGGAGTGAGGGGGGAGTGAGGGGCTGTGAGGGGGAGTGAGGGGCTGTGAGGGGGAGTGAGGGGCTGTGAGGGGGGAGTGAGGGGGGAGTGAGGGGCTGTGAGGGGGAGTGAGGGGCTGTGAGGGGGGAGTGAGGGGCTGTGAGGGGGAGTGAGGGGCTGTGAGGGGGAGTGAGGGGCTGTGAGGGGGCAGTGAGGGGGAGTGAGGGGCTGTGAGGGGGAGTGAGGGGCTGTGAGGGGCTGTGAGGGGGAGTGAGGGGGAGTGCGGGGGCTGTGAGGGGGGAGTGAGGGGCTGTGAGGGGGAGTGAGGGGCTGTGAGGGGGGAGTGAGGGGGGAGTGAGGGGCTGTGAGGGGGAGTGAGGGGCTGTGAGGGGGAGTGAGGGGCTGTGAGGGGGGAGTGAGGGGGGAGTGAGGGGCTGTGAGGGGTTGTGAGGGGCTGTGAGGGGGAGTGAGGGGCTGTGAGGGGGGAGTGAGGGGGGAGTGAGGGGCTGTGAGGGGGGAGTGAGGGGGGAGTGAGGGGCTGTGAGGGGGAGTGAGGGGCTGTGAGGGGCTGTGAGGGGGAGTGAGGGGCTGTTAGGGGGAGTGAGGTGCTGTGAGGGGGAGTGAGGGGCTGTGAGGGGGAGTGAGGGGCTTTGAGGGGCTGTGAGGGGGCTGTGAGGGGGAGTGAGGGGCTGTGAGGGGGCTGTGAGGGGGCAGTGAGGTGGAGTGAGGGGGCTGTGAGGGTGGAGTGAGGGGCTGTGAGGGGCTGTGAGGGGGAGTGAGGGGCTGTGAGGGGGCAGTGAGGGGGAGTGAGGGGCTGTGAGGGGGAGTGAGGGGCTGTGAGGGGGCAGTGAGGGGCTGTGAGGGGCTGTGAGGGGGAGTGAGGGGCTGTGAGGGGCTGTGAGGGGCTGTGAGGGGGAGTGAGGGGGAGTGAGGGGCTGTGAGGGGCTGTGAGGGGCTGTGAGGGGCTGTGAGGGGGAGTGAGGGGCTGTGAGGGGGAGTGAGGGGCTGTGAGGGGGAGTGAGGGGCTGTGAGGGGGAGTGAGGGGCTGTGAGGGGGCTGTGAGGGGGAGTGAGGGGCTGTGAGGGGGGAGTGAGGGGCTGTGAGGGGGGAGTGAGGGGCTGTGAGGGGGAGTGAGGGGCTGTGAGGGGGAGTGAGGGGCTGTGAGGGGGAGTGAGGGGCTGTGAGGGGCTGTGAGGGGGAGTGAGGGGCTGTGAGGGGGGAGTGAGGGGCTGTGAGGGGGAGTGAGGGGCTGTGAGGGGGAGTGAGGGGCTGTGAGGGGCTGTGAGGGGGAGTGAGGGGCTGTGAGGGGGAGTGAGGGGCTGTGAGGGGCTGTGAGGGGCTGTGAGGGGGAGTGAGGGGCTGTGAGGGGCTGTGAGGGGCTGTGAGGGGGAGTGCGGGGGCTGTGAGGGGGAGTGAGGGGGGAGTGAGGGGCTGTGAGGGGGGAGTGAGGGGCTGTGAGGGGGGAGTGAGGGGCTGTGAGGGGGAGTGAGGGGCTGTGAGGGGGCTGTGAGGGGGAGTGAGGGGCTGTGAGGGGGAGTGAGGGGCTGTGAGGGGGAGTGAGGGGCTGTGAGGGGGCTGTGAGGGGGAGTGAGGGGCTGTGAGGGGGGAGTGAGGGGCTGTGAGGGGGAGTGAGGGGCTGTGAGGGGGAGTGAGGGGCTGTGAGGGGGCAGTGAGGGGGAGTGAGGGGCTGTGAGGGGGAGTGAGGGGCTGTGAGGGGGAGTGAGGGGCTGTGAGGGGGAGTGAGGGGCTGTGAGGGGGAGTGAGGGGCTGTGAGGGGCTGTGAGGGGGAGTGAGGGGCTGTGAGGGGCTGTGAGGGGCTGTGAGGGGGAGTGCGGGGGCTGTGAGGGGGAGTGAGGGGGGAGTGAGGGGCTGTGAGGGGGGAGTGAGGGGCTGTGAGGGGGGAGTGAGGGGCTGTGAGGGGGAGTGAGGGGCTGTGAGGGGGCTGTGAGGGGGAGTGAGGGGCTGTGAGGGGGAGTGAGGGGCTGTGAGGGGGAGTGAGGGGCTGTGAGGGGGCTGTGAGGGGGAGTGAGGGGCTGTGAGGGGGGAGTGATGGGCTGTGAGGGGGAGTGAGGGGCTGTGAGGGGGAGTGAGGGGCTGTGAGGGGGCAGTGAGGGGGAGTGAGGGGCTGTGAGGGGGAGTGAGGGGCTGTGAGGGGGAGTGAGGGGCTGTGAGGGGGCTGTGATGGGGAGTGAGGGGCTGTGAGGGGGGAGTGAGGGGCTGTGAGGGGGGAGTGAGGGGCTGTGAGGGGGGAGTGAGGGGCTGTGAGGGGGAGTGAGGGGCTGTGAGGGGCTGTGAGGGGGAGTGAGGGGCTGTGAGGGGGAGTGAGGGGCTGTGAGGGGCTGTGAGGGGGAGTGAGGGGCTGTGAGGGGGAGTGAGGGGCTGTGAGGGGGAGTGAGGGGCTGTGAGGGGGGAGTGAGGGGCTGTGAGGGGGAGTGAGGGGCTGTGAGGGGGAGTGAGGGGCTGTGAGGGGCTGTGAGGGGCTGTGAGGGGCTGTGAGGGGGAGTGAGGGGCTGTGAGGGGCTGTGAGGGGGAGTGAGGGGCTGTGAGGGGGAGTGAGGGGCTGTGAGGGGCTGTGAGGGGGAGTGAGGGGCTGTGAGGGGGAGTGAGGGGCTGTGAGGGGGAGTGAGGGGCTGTGAGGGGGGAGTGAGGGGCTGTGAGGGGGAGTGAGGGGCTGTGAGGGGGCTGTGAGGGGGCAGTGAGGTGGAGTGAGGGGGCTGTGAGGGTGGAGTGAGGGGCTGTGAGGGGCTGTGAGGGGGAGTGAGGGGCTGTGAGGGGCTGTGAGGGGCTGTGAGGGGCTGTGAGGGGGAGTGAGGGGCTGTGAGGGGGCTGTGAGGGGGAGTGAGGGGCTGTGAGGGGGAGTGAGGGGCTGTGAGGGGCTGTGAGGGGGAGTGAGGGGCTGTGAGGGGGAGTGAGGGGCTGTGAGGGGGAGTGAGGGGCTGTGAGGGGGGAGTGAGGGGCTGTGAGGGGGAGTGAGGGGCTGTGAGGGGGAGTGAGGGGCTGTGAGGGGCTGTGAGGGGCTGTGAGGGGCTGTGAGGGGGAGTGAGGGGCTGTGAGGGGCTGTGAGGGGGAGTGAGGGGCTGTGAGGGGGAGTGAGGGGCTGTGAGGGGCTGTGAGGGGGAGTGAGGGGCTGTGAGGGGGAGTGAGGGGCTGTGAGGGGGAGTGAGGGGCTGTGAGGGGGGAGTGAGGGGCTGTGAGGGGGAGTGAGGGGCTGTGAGGGGGCAGTGAGGGGGAGTGAGGGGCTGTGAGGGGCTGTGAGGGGGAGTGAGGGGCTGTGAGGGGGAGTGAGGGGCTGTGAGGGGGAGTGAGGGGCTGTGAGGGGGAGTGAGGGGCTTTGAGGGGCTGTGAGGGGGCTGTGAGGGGGAGTGAGGGGCTGTGAGGGGGCTGTGAGGGGGCAGTGAGGTGGAGTGAGGGGGCTGTGAGGGGGGAGTGAGGGGGGAGTGAGGGGCTGTGAGGGGGGAGTGAGGGGGGAGTGAGGGGCTGTGAGGGGGAGTGAGGGGCTGTGAGGGGCTGTGAGGGGGAGTGAGGGGCTGTGAGGGGGAGTGAGGGGCTGTGAGGGGCTGTGAGGGGGAGTGCGGGGGAGTGCGGGGGCTGTGAGGGGCTGTGAGGGGGAGTGAGGGGCTGTGAGGGGGCTGTGAGGGGCTGTGAGGGGGGAGTGAGGGGCTGTGAGGGGGAGTGAGGGGCTGTGAGGGGGAGTGAGGGGCTGTGAGGGGGCTGTGAGGGGGAGTGAGGGGCTGTGAGGGGGAGTGAGGGGCTGTGAGGGGGGAGTGAGGGGGGAGTGAGGGGCTGTGAGGGGGCAGTGAGGGGGAGTGAGGGGCTGTGAGGGGGAGTGAGGGGCTGTGAGGGGGCAGTGAGGGGCTGTGAGGGGCTGTGAGGGGGAGTGAGGGGCTGTGAGGGGCTGTGAGGGGGAGTGAGGGGGAGTGCGGGGGCTGTGAGGGGGAGTGAGGGGCTGTGAGGGGGAGTGAGGGGCTGTGAGGGGGAGTGAGGGGCTGTGAGGGGGGAGTGAGGGGCTGTGAGGGGGAGTGAGGGGCTGTGAGGGGGCTGTGAGGGGGAGTGAGGGGCTGTGAGGGGGAGTGAGGGGCTGTGAGGGGGAGTGAGGGGCTGTGAGGGGGGAGTGAGGGGCTGTGAGGGGGAGTGAGGGGCTGTGAGGGGGAGTGAGGGGCTGTGAGGGGGAGTGAGGGGCTGTGAGGGGGAGTGAGGGGCTGTGAGGGGGAGTGAGGGGCTGTGAGGGGGGAGTGAGGGGCTGTGAGGGGGAGTGAGGGGCTGTGAGGGGGCTGTGAGGGGGAGTGAGGGGCTGTGAGGGGGAGTGAGGGGCTGTGAGGGGGAGTGAGGGGCTGTGAGGGGGAGTGAGGGGCTGTGAGGGGGAGTGAGGGGCTGTGAGGGGGCTGTGAGGGGGAGTGAGGGGCTGTGAGGGGGAGTGAGGGGCTGTGAGGGGGGAGTGAGGGGCTGTGAGGGGGGAGTGAGGGGCTGTGAGGGGGAGTGAGGGGCTGTGAGGGGGCTGTGAGGGGGAGTGAGGGGCTGTGAGGGGGAGTGAGGGGCTGTGAGGGGGAGTGAGGGGCTGTGAGGGGGGAGTGAGGGGCTGTGAGGGGGGAGTGAGGGGCTGTGAGGGGGGAGTGAGGGGCTGTGAGGGGGAGTGAGGGGCTGTGAGGGGGAGTGAGGGGCTGTGAGGGGCTGTGAGGGGGGAGTGAGGGGCTGTGAGGGGGGAGTGAGGGGCTGTGAGGGGGAGTGAGGGGCTGTGAGGGGGAGTGAGGGGCTGTGAGGGGGCTGTGAGGGGGAGTGAGGGGCTGTGAGGGGGAGTGAGGGGCTGTGAGGGGGGAGTGAGGGGGGAGTGAGGGGCTGTGAGGGGGCAGTGAGGGGGAGTGAGGGGCTGTGAGGGGGAGTGAGGGGCTGTGAGGGGGCAGTGAGGGGCTGTGAGGGGCTGTGAGGGGGAGTGAGGGGCTGTGAGGGGCTGTGAGGGGGAGTGAGGGGGAGTGCGGGGGCTGTGAGGGGGAGTGAGGGGCTGTGAGGGGGAGTGAGGGGCTGTGAGGGGGAGTGAGGGGCTGTGAGGGGGGAGTGAGGGGCTGTGAGGGGGGAGTGAGGGGCTGTGAGGGGGGAGTGAGGGGCTGTGAGGGGGAGTGAGGGGCTGTGAGGGGGCTGTGAGGGGGAGTGAGGGGCTGTGAGGGGGAGTGAGGGGCTGTGAGGGGGAGTGAGGGGCTGTGATGGGGAGTGAGGGGCTGTGAGGGGGAGTGAGGGGGAGTAGGGGCTGTGAGGGGGAGTGGTCTGGGAGCTAAAAGGGCAATCAGAACATGGCAGCTGTCAGAGGCCAAAGAAAGTTCCAAGGAGGGCTGGGGGCACCTGTGTTAAATGAGAGGTCAGGTAAGATAAGGACTGATAAAGGTCATTAGAGGTGATGGGTGACTTGGAGTACGGTTTCTGGGGTGTGATGGGGGGCAGACGCCAGATCAGTGGGAGCCTGAGAGAGCGGGATGGGGGAAGTGGAGGCAGACAGGCAGAGCAGCCCTCTGAAAAGCTGGGCTGTAAAACGGGAGCAGAGATGGGGCAGCAGCTGGAATGAACTTGGCTTCCTGTTTCTTGTACAGATTGGAGAAATGATCGCATGTTTATTGATGGGATTGAATTCAGTAGAGAGGGGTGCGTTATGACACAGAGAAGGTAGGGTGATATGGGTTGAAGTTTAGGGAAGAGGGTGGGTCTGTGTAGAGTCTGGAAAATCTTGGAACTTACCTCATAGGTTTTTTTTTTTTTAACATTTTATTTATTTTTGAGACAGGGAGAGACAGAGCATGAACGGGGGAGGGTCAGAGAGAGGGAGACACAGAATCGGAAGCGGGCTCCAGGCTCCGAGCTGTCAGCAGAGCCCTACACGGGGCTCGAACTCAGGGACCGCGAGATCATGACCTGAGCCGAAGTCGGCCGCCTAACCGACGGAGCCACCCAGGCGCCCCAATGTTTTATTTATTTTTTGAGACAGAGCATGAACAGGGGAGGGGCAGAGAGAGAGAGGGAGACACAGAATCGGAAGCAGGCTCCAGGCTCCGAGCTGTCAGCACAGAGCCGGACGCGGGGCTCGAACCCACAAACCGCTAGATCATGATCTGAGCCGAAGTCGGACGCTTAACCGACTTAGGCACCCAGGTGCCCCATGAGTATTTATGTTTAAGAAACATGTTAATTTGTTTAATTTTGTAAGTGACTAGTTTGTTGTACTTTTTTTTTTTTTTGGTTTGGTTAGCTTTCCTAAGTGGAGTAATCATATTCAGATCTCTTTAATCATTTGTTTTTAAGCCTATGTACATTGCCCAGTTGTTCTAAAACAGTGTTAAATATTTGTGTGTTTTTTTGTAGTAATAGTTTAACTATTAACTGTGTTATATACTTTAATTTTTATTTTTCTTTCCTAAAGGAACCCTAGTTTTATTCATCTTCCTGGCTTGTCTTCCGTTAACAGTTGTCACGGCAGGCACCCTGGTTTTGTCTTGTTGCCTGACTTCAATGGAATGCTTGTAGTTTTTACCTTAGTGGCATAATGTGTCGTGTGTATACTAAATCTTTAATAAATGTACACATGTTTACAGCTTGGTATATATTTAAAAAATTTTTTCTAAACTTTTTTTTTAAGTTTATTATTTTTGAGAGAGTGTGTGTGTTTGTGGGGGGGGAGGGGCAGAGAGAATCCCAAGCAGGCTCCACACTGTCAGTGCAGAGCCTGACAGGGCTCAAACCCATGATCTGTGAGATCATGACCTGAGCCAAAGTTGGATGCTTAACCGACTGAGCCACCCAGACGCCCCTATGACATAGTGTATATTATGTGGTAAGTCTTTCTTAGAAATACCGGTACTCTATCTATCTCTGTTTTATTGGGTTTCTCTTTCCAATTAATATCATAAAATAGATCGTGTATATTACACTGTATGAAAATTTTTCAGCAGCAGTGAAAATCATGATTGCTTTTTCTCCTTGAACTTTCGTTGGATGTCTGTTCAAAGAATTGAGCCTCTTGAGTTTGTGGAAGATTCACACTTCTAAAATTTATTGTTGGTAATATTTACTAATACTTCGTTTTAGAAAGAGGTGAATGCCTAATCTCTGAGGCCTCATTGTGTGGATTCAAACCCCAGCCTCTCTGTTACAGAACCTCTCTGGGTCAGCTTCCACACCCGTGAGATGAGAAGAAACAGTGTTCAACTCCTAGGCAGGAGAGTGGTAATCAGTCCGTGGGAACTGTCACTGATGTTGTGATGTGCAGGTTGTTGGAATACTTGCCCCGTCTTGGGTCTTAGGTTTTTCCTTGTGATCTCAACCAGTGAAGGGGTCATGCATGGCACAAAAGAGGGCCTGGAGGACTGTGCTTCCAGCTGATGAAGGCTCTGGCACCCTTTTGACGGATGGGTTGTGACTCTTCTGTGCCTGCATTAGACATGTTGGCCCTCCAGCGTGTCAGATTGTTTGGAGACAAAATGAGGTGATGTTACATGCATTGCTTATCTAGATTGATGTCTACAGTCTAGTAAATCCTATATGATAGTGTTTGCTGTTATTAGTATGAATTTTTGTCAAGAGTATTCTCTGTGCTGTTTGTGCATGACAGGCTTCATGAAATGAATTGGGAAATTTTGTTTTCTGGATATGGCTTAATAAAGGAATTACCTTTTGGATTTACTCTGAAAATGTCTGGGACTCGTGTCTGGACTGGTTGGGGAGCTAGGTTCTGACAATATCGTGTTCTTCAAGTGAAACCATGTGGAACTGAGAGCACTCTGTATTTTCCTCTATTTCACCTACGTTACATTGTTTAGTAGCTTAAAATTTACAGGAAGCTTACTTCATACTTATTTTGGTTTCCTCTGTTACCATCTTATTCCTTTTCAGCCCTGATTTTTACATAATTATTTTTTTAATCCAGGTAATACGGTGTATCTGTTTTTCTTCCAAATTCAGCTTCTTGGTTTTAGAATTAAACCTGCTGTCTTCTGCTTTCCTAATTGAGTAATTTATCCATTTCTTTAATTCCTTTATTTATATATATATTTTTTAATTTTTTTTAATGTTTTATTTATTTTTGAGACAGAGATAGAGCGTGAGCAGGGGAGGGGCAGAGAGAGAGCGAGACACAGAATCCAAAGCAGGCTCCAGGCTCCAAGCTGTCAGCACAGAGCCCGACGCGGCGCTTGAACTCACAAACCGTGAGATCATGACCTGAGCCCAAGTCGGATGCTCAACCGACTGAGCTACCCAGGCACCCCTATTGATATTTTTTTAGTTCTGTTTATTTTCTAACCTTGAGTTGAATGCTTAATACATTTAATTTTAATTTTTGATGAGTTGACAGTAGTTAGATTTGGATCTTTGGGAATAACTTTATTTGTGTACCGAAGACTTTTATATAGTTTCTTATAATTGCTATTTACTAGGTAATTTGTACTAATTTTTATTTCCTTTTTTTTTTTTTTTTAAGTAAGCTCTATGCCCAGCGTGGGGCTCAAACTCAGGACACCGACATCAAGAGTCGCATGCTCTCCCGACTGAGCTGGCCAGGCAGGTGCCCCTGGATTCTATCTTTGCATGGAATAATTCAGCGAGAGGTAGCACGTAGATGGTCAAGTCCCCTCCCCGAAGTGGAGTAGTTTGCTGAATTTTGAGCTGTTGTGGCCTAAATAGACGATCTGCTCTCATTCTGTCATGTGTTCAGCCATTTTATTATTTTTGTCTTTTGATCTTTCAGGACTGAAACAGTGATGGGCTTCTGTGTTTACTTTGCCAGTTGTCTTGTATTTAAAGTTTTGGCTGTGAGTATATGTTTCGAAGTTTTATGGTGTACATAGTTTTATAAGCATGTCTTCCTTCTACCGTGATCTTCATCGTTATAGAAGGTGGCCCTTTGAATTGCACTGGTTTGGGGGAGTGTGTTGATACTTGCTTGGTGTACTTTTGCCTCACCTTCACTTTTAACGTTTCTGAGTATGTTTTGTTTTTGGTTGTCTCATGGAGACCCTGTGTCGTTGGACGAAGGTTAGTCTTTATGGACCCAGTGTGAGTTGTTTGCATTCATTTTCGTTAATGTATGTTTGGTTTTGCGTTTGTAGTACTGTTTTTTCATTGCCTATCGTTTTGCTTATTTCTTTTTGCTCTTAACATTATTTTCTTGATTTGCTGTCCCTTACCTCATTTGGTAAGTCATGTATCCTGTTTCGTTACGTGTATGGTACCATTGGTGGTAAGATGGCTCGCTATTCTGATAACCACCACTGTGGTTAAGTGCTGCTGAAGAAGCGCGCATGCCATCGATTGTGATACGCGTGCTGATTTCAGGTACACTAAAAAGTGAAAAACGGTGCAGGGGCGCCTGGGTGGCTCAGTCGGTTGAGTGTCTGACTTTGGCTCAGGTCACGATCTCGTGAGTTCGAGCCCTGCATCAGGCTCTGTGCTGACAGCTCGGAGCCTGGAGTCTGCTTCAGGTTCTGTGTCTCCCTCCTTCTCTGCCCCTCCCCTGCTTGCGCTATGTCTCCATCTGTCTGTCTGTCTCTCTCTCAAAAATAAAAAACATTAAAAAATGATAGAATGATCAATAAAAGATTTTTTAAAAAGGTGAAAACCGGTGCATCTTAGATGAAATAAGGTGGTTTGTTTATAGTTCTGCGGTTACTATTAAAAAGTTGTAGCTTTAATATACTTAAATCTATTATGTTCATTAAATAGATTTTGTTTGACGAGTGGTTTGTTGTATTCTCAGAGTTGTTGTCTGTTTAAACATGTCTGTCAGTGGCTTTCACAAGTGAAATGATATTTATTAAGAGTTTTTGAGCTACGTTACCTTCCCCTTAATACCCAGTAAACATTACTTAACTCCGTTATCTTCTGGCATCGAGGGTTACTCTAGAGAAATCTGGGGCCAGCCTGACTTTTCCCCCCTTTGTAGGTGACCTGCTTTTGCCTTGGGTGTTGGTAGAATTCTTTGTTCAGCCTGGAAGTTCAGTAACTTCGTCGGGATGAGCCTCGGTCTGGGTGTGCCTCCCTGTGACACGTTCCTGCCACACGGTGAGCCATTTCAGTGTGTGATTCGGGGGTATTTCTGACACCCCTTTTTCTTCTGTTCTTGTTCTTGCCTCAGGGAGGATCAGCTTGGTGATTGTTGCTCTTCGTTTCCGGTCATTCGTTTATTATTTTTCCGGGTGCTTCCTTTGTGCTTTTCCTCCGTGTTCTGTGTGATTTCTTGAGATGCTTTCAGAACATTGTCTTTGTCACATCAGGTCTACCTCTTCCTTTGTATGATGTGGTTTTCACCTGGCCAGTGGCTTCAGTACATCACTCAGTCTTACCTATTTATGTCTGTGAGCAGCCCTTTCAATTTGTCTCATTTATTTCCCTCTTTTTTAAAAAAGCCTTTGCTTCTTGTGGTAAAAACAGGTACAACCACATTGTTTTTGAGAAGATGGGGAAAACCAATTGCAAAGCAGCTAATAGCAAAATACATTCTCCAAGAACACAACTAAGCGACTGACTCGTAGGTGGTTCTACCAAGATACGTTGTTACGCTCGTTTGCAGGTTTAAAGATGTTTGTTTTTGCAGTTGGATGAACTCCTTTTGTGCAGGGTAGAAATCTGTTTTTGCCAGGTGTGCTTTTGTGTACAGGGGAGAAGTATTCAAAGGCCTTTTCCCTATTAATTATAGAAAATCCGTTGAAGACTTTTTCGTCGTTCAGTGAGTTGTAATGTAGACTACAAAACCGTTCACTGAAACCACGACTGACGGCCGCCGGAACAGACCCGGTGTGTGCGTTTCTCCTTCCTGCCGACTTGTTCTTGTTTTATTCTGAAGAAATGAAGGTGACCAACACTGTGCCCCTTGACCTTCGTTCAGGTTGAAGGACGTAGTGAAACTGAATGTGCGCAAATTGTGGTTACCGGGAGTGAGACTTTGTGGCTTCTGCACTTTAAAGCTTGTTAGCTGCTTGGGGAATAGGTTCTCCCTTGGTTCTGTTTGTTTTCAAAGGTGGTGGACACACAGCTTCCTTTTTGTTACTGTGGATGCTAACAAAGTTTGTCTTAACTGTTCTCGTGGGCTTGCACATTCAGAGTGGCACACAAGTATGCTGGCTACATACTCAGTATTGTGAAAAGCCTGAATTTACTGCTTGAGAGTCTAAACCGCAGCTTATCTCTGTAATTAAAACGATCAGCTTCCTAAGGGTTTCAGACTTAAAACTTAAACACACACTTAAGCTGTGCTCGATTGCCCGTAGTGTGGCATCTTCCTAAGATACATGTATTTTTACTAATCCGTGAATTCAGCAGATAGTTTCTGAAGGCTGTAGCACGGAGCGGATGGGGTCCCTGGGGCTACACCAGTAAACAGCTGATCAGCTGATTCAGAGCCTTGTTCTGGTGGTGGGGGTGGGGTGGGGTGGAGGAGATATACAAAGTTAAGAGGAAGGTGTGGAGGGCTATGGGGGGTCCTAAAACAGGGAGAGGGGATAAAATAGGGAGTGTGTAAGCACCGGGGGGGGGGGGGTGTAATTTAAAATAGGGTGACGGCAACGAATTGAGTTAGGTGAGGAAGTGAACCGTGGGACGATGCAGCAAGCAGGGAGGGAGAGGGAGGAGAGCAGTGGGCTGAAGGCCAGCGAAGGAGGCAGCAGGGGGAGGCTGAGGAGACGTGGGGGCAAGTTCTGGAGATCGTGAGCTGAAGCCCGGGAGACCCTCACTGAGAGGGAGACAAGGCACAGGCTCAGTGGTGACGCGGTCCAGACTCACGTGTGAGAACAGACACCCTGACAGAGGGGTTGTTCGTGGCATCCCACGTGTGTAAGTAAACATTCGTAACTGAAAGCAAAGCTTCACCAGCGCTGTCCCTATTGGATGTTTTCTTTTTATTAGGAAAACATGCTGCTGGTGTCCCTCCCTGCGCATGTATGTCACGACCACATTTCTTGTGATTGAGAAACACTGCTAGACGAGATGCGGCCTCTGCCGTGGTGGGAAGGAAGAAAAGAGAGCGTAGGGCGTTGTGTTTTAAAGGAAAATGAGGGGCGCCTGGGTGGCGCAGTCGGTTAAGCGTCCGACTTCAGCCAGGTCACGATCTCGCGGTCCGTGAGTTCGAGCCCCGCGTCAGGCTCTGGGCTGATGGCTCGGAGCCTGGAGCCTGTTTCCGATTCTGTGTCTCCCTCTCTCTCTGCCCCTCCCCCGGTCATGCTCTGTCTCTCTCTGTCCCAAAAATAAATAAAAAGCGTTGGAAAAAAAAAAAAAAAAAAAGGAAAATGAATAAAGTGTGAAAATATAAAAGAATAGAAACCAATATCAAATGCACCCTTAGCTTAAAAAATAATTAAATACGAGGTCTACAAAGGCCTAATAGTGAAGAGCCTCACCCACCAGAGGCGACTATTTAAAAAATATTTTTTGGGGGTGCCTGGGTGGCTCAGTTGGTTAAGCGCCTGACTTCTGCTCAGGTCATGATCTCACAGTCGGTGAGCTTGAGCCCCGTGTCAGGCTCTGTGCTGACAGCTCAGAGCCTGGAGCCTTCTTTGGATTCTTTCTGTCTGTCTATGTCTCTCTCCCTCTCTCCCTCTCCCCCCTCCCACCCCTCTCTCACTCGCACTCTCTGTCTCTGTCTCTCTCTCTCTCTGTCAAAAGTATATAAACATTACAATTTTTTTAAAAAATATTTCTTTAAATTTATTTACTCAAAAGTAAATAAACATTAAAATTTTTTTTTTAATTTTTTTTTTAAAACTTTTCTTATTTGAGAGAGAGAGTGAGAGAGCAGAGGAGGGTAGAGAGAATTGCAAGCAGGCCCCGTGTTGTCAGTGCAGAGCCTGATGGGAGGCTCGAACCCACAAACCATGAGATCATTACCTGATCCGAAACCATGATGCTTAACTGACTGAGCCACCCAGGCACCACACCCCCCAAATGTTTTTTAATGTTTATTTATTTTGGGAGAGCGAGAACTAGCGGAGGAGGGCAGAGAGAGAGAGAGGACAGAAGATCCAATGCCAGCTCTGTGCTGACAGCAGAGAGCCTGATGTGCGGCCCGAACTCATGAACTGAACCGTGAGATCATGACCTGAGCTGAAGCCAGATGCTTAACCAACTGAGCCACCGAGGCTCCTCAGAAACAGCTACCTTAAAAATATCTTTTTGCTGCAAATTTCTTGGGGCCCCGTGTTTGTAAATAATATGCTTATAGTGTTTATTTTTTGTTTACCAACTTCAGGCATCCTCTGTTGACTTATTGCTGTGACAGATGTTCTCAGTCTCACTTCCTACTGCTGACAGGCTCTGGGGTTCTGCCTAGAACATTAGCTACCACCTTCCCCCTCCCCCTCCCCCCTCTATTCCTCCCTGCAGCTCCTCTGTGAGTGTCCTGTGCTGCTCCCTGCACTCTGCCTGATCAGTTTGCCCTCTGCCGCCCATTTTCCATCTTTCAGAACCATGGGCAATCTACCTTGTCTTTTTTTTTTTTTAATGTTTATTTATTTTGAGAGAGAGAGCACGCACGCCCAAACGGGGGTGGGGAGAATGGGGAGAGAAACCCAAGCAGGCTCCTGTGCTGTCCGCACAGAGCCTGATGTAGGTCTTGATCCCACGAACCATGAGATCATGACCTGAGCTGACATCAAGAGTCGGACGCTCAACCGGCTGAACCACCCAGGCGCCCCCTACCTTGTCTGTAAACAAAATATTTTCACTTAAATGGTTATTTTAAAATTTGGTTCGATAAATTTAATTATTAGGAAGGAAAGGAAATGAACATGTGGGATCACACTGGTGCCGTGAACTGGAAGATAGATTGGAGGTTGGCCACAGCTTTTTGTTTTGTTTTGTTTTGTTTTGTTTTAAAATATGTGCAGTGTGTGCTTTTTTTAAGAGTTAGAGATATATTTACAATACTTCATCTTTTTAAAACAAATTCTAAACATTTCCCCGTGTCATTAAAGTACTTTAAATAGTTGCGTAGCAATTTTCCATATCCTGGTACCATAATAGTCCCCCAAATTTGACTTTTAGGTGGTTTTTAAATTATAAATAATTATAAACTATTTAAATTACAGCTAATGCTTCCATGGGTTTTCCTTATGAACAATATTTACATGCTACGTTGGATTGCTTCGCTTAGGATAAATATCTAGGAGTACTCCTTGTTGCATCAGAGAAGATAAACGTTTTTTGAGGTTCGTGTTTTCTTTCCGTTTTACTGAGATGCAGCTCACGTGGTACACGTTTAAGGTGTGCAGCGTCCTGACTTAGACATATTGTGAACCTCCATCACTGTACAGAGCTACAAGAGAAAAGGAAAAAACTGTGTTTGTGCTTGGTTCTGTTGTTTCCTTTTGATGAGAACTTTCAGGCTGTGCTGTCCTTGTGTCAGGTATGCCGCACGGCTGAGTTAGCCAGGCCATGATGTTGTACCTTACTCACTTTATAGCTGGAGGCTTGTCCTTTTTGACGTTCTGTCTCCAGTTCCCTTCTGGGAAGGCTGTGTTCTTTTATATTCCCACTCTCACTGAATTGAAATGCCACCTTTTACTGTGTTCTCATTCTTACTGCTTATCAGGGACTTCTGAAAATGTTTGATTCTGACAGGTAAGAAGAAATTTTATTTTAAAAATTCCCAGGGCATCTGGGTGGCTCAGTCGGTTAAGTGTCTAACTTCAGCTCAGGTCACGATCTTGCCGTTCCTGAGTTTGAGCCCCGCGTCGGGCTCTGTGCTGACGGCTCAGAGTCTGGAGCCTGATTCGGATCCTGTGTCTCCCTCTCTCTCTGCCCCTTCCCCGCTCATGCTCTGTCTCTCTCTCAAAAATAAGTAAACATTAAAAAAACCCCAAAACTTAAAAATTCCCGAGAAAGTTGGAACACTTCCTGACAGTTTGGAGTTTGTTGGTTGTTTTAGAGGTTCATGACAGCAGTAACTTGCCTTTTAACTTTTTTGGGCTATTTTGGTATGGAAATTGTTTTAGTTGTCCAATTAATTAGTCCTTCCTGTCTTTTCTTCCTTTTCTGTGACACTTAGAATGTTTCCTCTTTGTAAGATCAGATAAGACTATGGAAAATTTGAAGGTGGCTTTGAAATGGGGCGGGGGGGGGGGAACTTGACAGCAGTGTTTTTAAACACGGCTGGCCTTTGGTCTGCTGACAGATATCCATCATACTAATTTAATTTTAGTGTGTTGCTACTTTGCCTTGTACTGTGGAGGTGTTAAATTATTACTTTATTTTTTTATTTTTATTTTTTTAAATTACCTTCCAAGTTAGTGTGTAGTGCAGTAATGTTTTCAGGAGTAGAATCCAGGGATTCATCCCCTACAAATAACACCCAGTGCTCCTCCCCCGTGTCCTCCCTAATGCCCCTCCCCCACTTAGCCCATCGCCCCTCCCACAACCCCTCCAGTTTGTTCTCTGTATTTAAGAGGCTCTTCTGTTTTGTCCCCCTCCCCGTTTTTAGATTATTTTTGTTTCCCTTCCCTCATGTTCATCTGTTTTGTCTTTTACAGTTCTCCTGTGAGTGAGGTCATATGATTTTTGTCTTTCTCTAATTTCACTTAGCATAATACCCTCCAGTTCCGTCCCTGTAGTTGCAATGGCAGGATTTCATTCTTTTTGATCGCCGAGTAATACTCCATTGTGTGTAGATACCACATCTTCTGTATCCATTCATCCGTCGATGGACACGTGGGCTCCATCAAAGTACTTTGTAACGTGTAAAGCTTTTGAGACCTATGAGGAGTTTCTAGGACTGGTAGCGGGCAGCCCTGGGCAGTCTGGGCTGACAGCGTAAGCTTTCTCTACGGAGCCATGGAGTGTCACCGGGGAGTCTGTCACTCTGTGGCGTACTTCCATTAGGAACCTCTGGTGATAGTTTAGTCCTTCTGGGGGAAAAATTAACTCATTTAATTTTAGACTGAGAGCACTTTTACTGACATTTTAAGCTATTTGTAAGTAGCAACATGGTATAAAAATGTTTTGAAAATAAGTTTTAGAAAGCCTCCATGGTCAGTGGACCAGGTGGCATAGTAAACAAGGTCATACTGAGAAGAGAGAAATTGGTTTATGAATTGACTACAGGGTATATAGGTCCCATGGGCCTTTCAGTATTACTTTGAAGGGATCCTTGTTTTTTGTGGTTGAAATCCTTAACCACTGTAAAAATGTCTTGAATTTTCAACACATTAAAATCTTTAACCTACACAAGTAAATTCCTGTTTCTGAGATGTTGATTATCAGCTGTAGAGTGAGATTTCACTTCAACACGATACTTATGGTTTTGGTGTATTTTTTTCTCCAACTTTTTTTTTTTTAAGTTACAAACTTTTTTTAAAAGTTTATTTCTATTAAAAACATTTTTGTTAATCTTTATTTTTGAGAGACAGAGAGAGAGAGGACACAGGGAAGGGGCACAGAGAGAGGGAGGCACAGAATCCGAAGCAGGCTCCAGGCTCCGAGCTGTCAGCACAGAGCCTGATATGGGGCTCGAACTCACAAGCTGTGAGATCATGACCTGAGCCGAAGTCGGATGCCCAACCAACTGAGCCACCCAGGGGCCCCATTTTTATTTATTTATTGTGAGGGAGACACAGAGAGCATGAGCAGTAAGAGGGGCGGAAAGAGTAGGAGCGGGAATCCCGAGCAGGCTCCATGCTGTCAGTACAGAGCCCGACTCAGGGCTCCCGACTCATGAACCGCGAGATCATCACCTGAGCTGAAATCAGGAGTCGGATGGATGCTCAACTGCTTGAGCCCCCCAGCTGCCCCCCCAACCACTTTAATACACATTTGTTTCCATATCTTGGCATCACGTGTGTGTCAGCCTACTCAGGAAACACGCTCTGTTAGGCTGTGCCGTTGTCTTGTCCCGCCGATGCAGCCACATCATTTCTCACTTACACACTTTTGTAAAAGTTTTCATTGAATTCCAGTTTTTCACGTAGGTGCTCAGGTTTCCTGTGTACATTTCAGTAACTATGCAGAAAGTGTCAGAGTCTCACGGGTTCTTGGTGTGCCCAGCAGTGATGCTGGGGGCCGAGAAGCAGGCACTCGGGCCGGGCTGGGCCCCCACCACTGTCCCTCTCTCTGGTAGTCAGGGCACAGGGCCGGGAATTCTGACCAAAATCTTAGGCTTCACTGAAATATTTGCTAATTCCTTTGACATTTATTGCGTCCATTATCCGCTCCCCCCCCCCCCCCCGCAGTAAATGCAAGAGCTTTTGGTATGCGTGAGGTTCTAGACTGCTTTTGCAAAAACACTCAGTATGTCAGTATTCCGAAGAGTGTAAAATAATTGCAGCTTGTACATTTATTTAAAAAGTTAGTTTGTGAAAAGCGTACCTAGGTTTTTTTAAGCCAACACTGGCTCTTCACGTTTTGGTTGTCAGCTGGAGGAACCAGACTGGCGGTTAATTTTCTAGTCCAGGCTGTGACTTCCTACTCTGCACAACTAAAGGCCCCCACCATGGTGGGATTTGGTATCTCTTGTAAACCTAGGCGGTCTGGGGACCCATCTGGGGTTGTTTCTGCCCTCGTGTCTTTAACAGTGACAGTGAGGATGCTGGCTTCCTTGTGCGTGGCAGGGACTCCCTCCCGTGGACCTTTTATCTCTGCAAAGTAAAGGAGAACACAGTCCCACGTGGGAAGAGAGGGCACGTGTGTTTCAAAGGTCATGCGTATCAAGGCAAGGGTGGCGAACGTCTCATGACGTGTTCGTTTGGCTGGAGTGGCTGCTGCGCACCTGGTGAGAAACGTGGAGTTCGTGATCGGTGATCGACGGGGCCTCCCTCGTGCGGCACCCGCCACGGGCTTGACGTGAGTGGGCACAGTGGTACCTGCAGTCTGCTCTTGGCTTCCCTTTGACAGGGTCCACGTTTACCTGATTTGTATGTCGGGTTTTTGTGTTGTGATGATATACATGTAACAGTTTGTTAACCACAGGTGTGGAGTTCATTGGCGTTAAGCACATTCACATTGTTCTGGAACCATCACCGCTGTCTGTATCCAGAACTTTTTCATCCTCTCAGACTGAAATTCTGTGCCCATTAAACAATATGCCCCATTCGCTCCTCCCCCGTTTCTGTGGATTTGACTAGTCGGGGGTGCCCACCTGTGTGAGAGGCACACAGAACCTGTTCTTTTGCGTCTGACGCATTTCGCTTGCTGTAATGTCGTGCTTCCAAGGCTTGTGCGGGTTGTGGCACGTGTCAGAACTTCTTTTTAAAGGCAGCGTGCTATCCCACCGGCTGTTTCTGCGTGTCGTGTGGCCCCTCCTCTGCCAGTGGACGCCGGGTGTTTCCTGTTGTTCGCCGGCGGCGAATGATGCTGCTGTGGACGTGGGTGTGCCGCTATCTGTTTGAGTCTCTGCTTTTCAAGCGTATTTATTTATCATGAGGGTGAGACAGCGTGAGCGAGCCGGGGTGGGGGCAGAGAGAGAGAATCCCAAGCAGGCTCTGCCCCGTCAGCGTGTGACCCGTGAGGTCATGAGCTGAAACCAAGAGTCGGACACTTAAGCGACTCCTGTACACACTCTGTCATTTCGTTTAACACTCCCACTAGCAATGCACAAGGGCTCCCAATTTCTGTACATCTTTGTTAGTAATTGTTATTTTGTTATTATTATTTTTTTAAAATAACAGCCAACCTAATCCGTGTGAAATGGTGTCTTCTTGTAATTTTGGTTTGCTTTTCCCTAATGGTGAGTGATGGTGAGCGTCTTTTCCGTGCTTCCATCAGTGTGTGTTCTTTAGAGGTGTGTCTGTTCAACTCCTTTGCCCGTTTTTGAACTTTGATGTGTGTGTGTGAACGTGTATAAACTTTGCACGTTCAGGATGCCAGTCCCGGGTCAGGCAGGTGATGTGCAGGTGTCCCCTGCTCTGCGAGGGCCCTTCGACGCATAGGCTTTCGTTTTGATGAGGTCTGCTTGATCTTTTCCCTTCTTTGGCACTTCTGTAGAGCGCTGTCAGTGGAAGACGCTGTCCTGTCCCCAGCGAGCAGTCTTGGTCCCCTTGGCGAAAATCCTGTGGCCATTTGTGCGAGGGTTTATTTCTGGGCTTTTGTTCTAATCCATTGGCCTGTGTGCCTTTTTATGCCACCACTACACTGGTTGGAGTATCACAGCTCTGTAGGAAGTTCTGAACTTAGAAAACGCGAGTCTTGAGGTTTTCACCTTTGTTCTTTTTCTGGATTGTTTTGGCTACTTTGGAGTCCCTTGAGACGCCTTACGAATGTTAGGAAGGGTATATCTTCTTTTGTAAAAAGTGTTTTCAAAATTTTGATAAGGATTTTGTTGAATCTGTAGATCTCTTTGGGTGGATTTTATATAATTTGAACAAAAAATTCAGTTGCTTCAAGGTCTCTTTTAAAAAAATTTTTTTTCGGTTATTTCAAGTATTTGTCCTTTTTACTTTTATGCTGTATGTCTGTGTATATAGTGTGTGTGTGTGACACGTGGTTTTAAGAGGCACATATGATGCAGGTTGTGACTGCTACTCAGGTGAAGAAATAGTTGTGTGAAGTTTTAAAACCACCAAACTAGAGCACGGATAAGCAAATGGTTACGACTTCAGCTGAAGTCATAAAACAGGACCGTGTTACTGAGGTGCGCCGGGAAGAACGCGGCATTAGGTGCATGTCATTAGCTAGGCCTGATCGGAGCCCTGGTGCGCGGGACGACGTTGCCTGGAGAGCCTGGTGGCGCGTCTAGAGTAGGGACCCCTGAGTGCCGAAGTCTGAAAGCACCACTCTGGACACCAGGCAAGGGTCTCAACTTGTCTGTTCTGTGCAGGATTATGAAGGAAGGGGGTTGAGAGAAGTAGCTAGAAAGCAGTGCCTGTTGAAGCCGAGTCGTATTGGGACAAGAATTAGAACTATTTTGTTCCTAATTGCCGCTCTCAGACCCCGCGCTCTGCGTAATTACAGTCCAGTGTGATTGTGCACCCACTGGAACTGCCTATGTTTGTTTGTTTGTTTATTTATTTATTTATTTATTTTTTAAAGTTTATTTATTTTTGACAGAGAGAGAGGCAGAGAATGAGCAGGGGAGAGGCAGAGAGAGATGGAGAAACAGACTCGGAAGCAGGCTCCAGGCTCTGAATTGTCGGCACAGAGCCTGACGCCGGGCTCGAACTCACAAACTGCGAGATATGACCTGAGCTGAAGTCAGATGCTCAACCAACTGAGCCACCCAGGCGCCCCGGAACTGCCTAGGCTTAAATGTGGCTTTGGCGAACGGTGATGTACCTAATACAGACTTTCTGTGATTCAGCAAGTGCTGTATGAAATCATGCACGTAGCTTGGTTGTTTAAAGTGTGGGGTTTATGCTTGAGGGTTCAGATGTTAGAGCAGTCAGGTGAGTTCTTACATTTCCACTGCCCCAAATTAATGGCTCTCCTTGAGCATTTTACAATATAATTGAGTTATAAAAACAAACCTAAAGTAATTTATGTAGCCGGAATATGGCAAACTTGGTAATACACGGTGCCAGGGATCACAGCCAACAACTTAACTTATATTCTGGGTTTGGGAAGATTTTAGGAAGCTCTGATGCTTGAGGCAGCTCTCTAAGGTCTGATAAGTTTTCATGGGGCGCCTGGGTGGCTCAGTCAGTTGAGCGTCCGACTTCGGCTCGGGTCATGATCTCACGGTTTGTGGGTTCGAGCCCCGTGTCGGGCTCTGTGCTGACAGCTCAGAGCCTGGAGCCTGCTTTGGATTCTGTGTGTCTCCCCCTCTCTCTGCTCCTCCCCCACTCATGCTCTGTCTCTCTCTCTCAAAAATAAACAAACATTAAAAAAAAATGAATACACTTAAAAGAAAAAAAAAAAAAAGGATCCCTAGCAATTGTCTCTGGTCCTGGGTACTTTCTGGCTGCGAAGTGAAGGACTTAGGGGAATGCACAATCAGGACCGGGGAGACGTGGGGCATCCTGACCACAGCCACCCTCCCCCCTCTCCTTGGACTGGACAGTATGGGGGGTTTTAGACTCATCCATCGTTCCTGTCTGCGTTAGGTCCCCCAAACTCCGTCCCTACCTGAGAGCTGTGCCCCCAGGATGCCCGCTCCCAGGGACACTTGGCACTGAATGGTTAGGATGGACTGAACAGCAGGTAATAGGTGTAGGGGCTGTGAGTCCACCTACTAGGAAGCAAGGGGTTCTCGGGGCGCCTGGGTGGCTCAGTCAGTTAAGCGTGGACTTCGGCTCAGGTCATGATCTCACAGTTGCGCAGTTCCTGAGTTCGAGCCCCACGTGGGGCTCTGTGCTGACCCCTGAGAGCCTGGAGCCTGCTTTGGATTCTGTGTCTCCCTCTCTCTCTGCCCCTCCCCACTTGTGCTCTGTCTCTCTCAAAAATGAACATTAAAAAAAAAAAAAAGATTTGATATGCTTTCAAAAGCAGAGGTAAGGGGCCGTTGAAGTATGAATTTGTGTTTAAGGATCGGGGGTTGGCCTGAGGAGGGAGGTCAGATCTGGTTTAAGAGCAGTTCGGTGATGTGGAATCATGAGCGCCCCTGGGGGTGTGTTCAGGGGTGCAGGGCAGGGGATAGGGTAAGAGATAAAGATGGAAAGATTTGTTTTGAAGTCGGTCATAGAGGACCAGAATTCTGTGTGAGCAAGAATAATCTGGTGGTGGTTTGCGGGTTGGGTCGCTGGGAAACAGACCCTGGGGGACGTCTGTGGGAGGCAGGTTGCAGGGAGGTTATAGCTGCAAGGCTGGGTGAGGGCAGGGGAGGGAGTGATGGGAAGTCAGATGGAAGAACCGTTTGGGAGGGACCAGGTTGAGCCCTGCTGAAACCGTCAGAAGTTGGGGAAAGGCACTCTTGGAACCCCCCTTCAGGAGGTAGAACTGGAAGGCTTCAGTGTGTGCGGGTGCCCGGGGCGAGGGCAGGTGAGCAGACAGAAAAGGGCAGATGGTGGGATGTTCTGGGCTGGGCTGGCATGGGGCGGGGGGGGGGGGGCACCCTAAAGAAGGGGGAGGGGCTCCCAAACCTGAGGGAGGGAAGTGGGAAAGTGGGGGAGTGTAGTTCCTGAAGCCTGACGTTGACAGCAGCAGGATGGAACTTCCTTCGTCTGAGGAACTTGGTGATCCACCACGAGGGGAGGGGGTTTCGCCCTTTCGAAGGGCTCTGTTTAGTGGGTGTAGTCGTGTTGCGTCATTCACATTGTTGTGCAGACCGTTGCCGGCATCCACAAAGGTATTTGAGTCGGGAAAGTATGAAATAAAGGGCTGCTTACATAGTTTTTAGTTGGAGGATTTGATTGGACTGCTCGTTTTTTCTCTCTTACTCAAAAAGTGGCTTGTGATGGCTTGTGGGGATGCTTGGAATCCCTCAGCGTGTGCATGCGCTCCAGGCTGCGCAGCCCCGTCCTGCTCTCCTCGCGTACACCGAGGTGCTTTTCTTCCAGAAGGCATCGCCACTTAGCAGCGTGCTTTAGATTCGTTGGTCGTCTTTCCCCGCCAGAAGGAAGGACCCGTAAGACTGTTCTCTCCTGACCACAAGGAGCAGCGGCTCTTTTGCTCTTTGGTGTGTCTCCGGTATCTAGCACATACTCACATTAATTTTTGAGTAAATGAACAAGTTTAGGAAAGTTGACATCGATTATTAGAAGGGAGAGCTGTGGTTCGTGAGTTCAAGCCCTGTGTCGGGCTCTGCGCTAACAACACGGAGCCTGCTTGGGATTCTCCCTTGCCCTGTCTCTCTGCCCCTCCCCTGCTCACTCTCTCTCTCAAAATAAATAAATAAACATTGAAAAAGGGGGGGGGGAACAAAAGGGAAAAAAATGGATGCAGGTATCAAGTATTCATTAGAGTTAGCTTATAATAAAAATACATACCAAACAATTCTTTGTTCTTAAATATTCTCACAGCCAAAATTTAGAGGCAGATTTGATCAGTTACACAGTTTATGAAATAGAGATGATAAGATAAGCCATATGCTCTGAAGAGTCTACGCATTACTGAGGTCAGAAAATTACTTCTCTTGAATGCCTTCCTTCATTAAAAAATTTTTTTTAATGTTTATTTTTGAGAGAGAGCAGGGTAGGGGCAGAGAGAGCGGGGGGGGGCAGAGGATCCGAAGCAGGCTGACAGCACAGAGCCCGATGTGGGGCCTGAACTCATCAACCATGGGATCATGATCTGAGCCGATGTTGGATGCTTAACGGACTGAGCCACCCAGGCACCCCCCGCCCCCGCCATCGAACGCCTTCCCTCATAAGGAAGGTACTATTTGAATATAATAAATACCATCCTCAAAACACATCCTTCTAGTAAATACAGAAGACAGCTTTCTGTATGGGTGGGAAACAGTTGGGATGGTTTTATCGTATTTTCGGGTTAGACCTACGCTAATGGTGTTAAATGGTAGTAATGCTGAGGTAGAGAGATGCTGGGGACAGTTGGGAAGGAGGGAGGGAGAGTCAGGCACAGGGACTAGATGGTCTTCATTTACGTGGAGCCACTGGTCCTAAATGGAAGGGATGGTCAAAGAGGAAGTCTTGAGCCTGTGTGGTTGTTTTAGGAAGTGGGGAGGTTGAGAAGGGAGAGCGTGTAGGCTGAGACTAGACCCAGTACCTCTCCTGCCATGGAAATAGCTTCATTTTCTGGTTATAAAAATAAGAACATGCTTTTTAAAAGTGCCGCCCCCCCCCATTTCCCCCCCAAAATACTAAAAAAGTATGTATAGAAAAAAATATTTTGCAACATTGTCTTAAGTATCGTATTTTTAGAGCATACCAACAGGCTTTAGGGGAGCCTCTCTTGTAACTTTTCTGTGTGTAAGCGCTGTTAGCCTGACATTTTTTCTTATGAAATGAAAATATAAGATGGCTTTCATTTCCAAAAAGCCTATTTTCGGGATTACAAATTTGCTTCCAACTCTTACCATATTTATTAGTAGCTTTCTACAATTCACTAGGAAAATTTGTGGTAACCTCACTGTCCGCAGAAGCTTTTCAATGATGCTTAATTTGCATATTCTTGCACTGTTCATAAATGACCACCCGGAGCTTGCTTTGCAACTGACGTTTCTATGGAACCCTGCTCTTCTCTGTTCTCGCCCTCACCCCTTCGAAGATACCAAATGCCTGTTGTGGTGTCCACACGGTGCTCGGTGGCGTCCCTGCTGACTCTGGTTATACATCTGTTGTCCGGAGTCTTCCTTTACTTTTTGGAAGAGCAGCGGCCACGCCTGCCCATCTGCCTTGTCAGGCGTGGAAACAGTCTCCGAGTGGTAGAGGGAGGTTGTGGTCACGGTCACGCTCCTGTCTTGGTTCTCTTAACGCACCTTATCGCGTCCGGGGGTTTTGTTTGAAGGTCTGTGCTCCTCTGGGCCTTTGCTCACGCTCACCTGTATTTACACAAGACATCCTGTTTTCTTAGAAGCCACTTTGCTCAGTGTGGGCGTCACTGGAACGTGTGATCGGCCTTCCAGTGAGGTTCATGTTGCACTCATTCCACTCACTCCACTTCTGATGATGCAGCAGGGTTCTCTCGTCTTGCTAATAGGATTATAATGAACACAAAAAGCACATACAAATAAAGTAAAGAGTAGTTAGAATTCAAAACACATAATGTTAGTACCACCCTAGGGAAAGGTTTGAAGAGGAGTTTAAGGTATGGGGACATGCACCAGAAAGTGAACTAATAGCAGTCTGTCACTGCTGTTTCCACCTGGTCACGCGTGTTCTTTTCCTCTTGGGAAGAAATCTCAGCCTGGCCCGATGCATGTGTTTCTCCCTGTGGCAGGTGGGGACCGGGCCTACTTACAGGAAATGGTGGTGTGGGTACAAGAGTCAACATTGTGTAGGGTGCGCTCGATGTAGCGTCCTGTCCTAGTTTTTACTTTGTGCGTTGCCTTTTCTTTGGTACTTGTTACATGCACCAAAAGTACATTAAAATTTGGTCATATGTTAGTAGTTTTTTTTTTTTTTTTTTTTTTTTTTTTTTTGAGTAAGCTCTATGCCCAGTGTGGGGCTTGACTCACGACCCTGAGATCGAGAGTCTTATGCTCTACCAACTGAGCCAGCCAGGCACCCCTAGTAATTTTTTCTTTTTCTTTTTAAAGTTTATTTATTTTGAGAGAGAGTGAGGTAGGGGCAGAGAGAGGAGAGAGAGAATCCCAAACAGGCTCCACACTGTCAGTGCAGAGAGTCCTATGCGGGGCTCGAACTCACCAGCCGAGAGATCATGACCTGAGCAGAAATCAACAGTCGGATGCTTAACTGACTGAGCCATCCAGGCGCCCCAGTCATTTTTTTCTATTGTTTCGTTTCTATGTACACAAAGCTGTCATTCTGACTTAGTTGCATGAGTTTTGCATTTCAGGTCTTGCTTAGTCCAGCTAGAGAACAGCAACAACAACAAAAGATAAAAGATAAATTATTTAGTAAAGCTTATGTAATGTATAAACGTATAATGTGAGAAAAGTTTTGGACTTACTCCCCTCTCCCCCAGTGGACGGCTCTATAAATTCCCAAAGAGCCTGTTTTTGTCTAGCATGTTGTATTGACCTGTTTATTCTGATACTCCTCTCCCTTTGTTTTAATTACTCCATCATACAAATTGTAAAGCTTTCTGTTTCATTTTGAGCCTATTAATAACCCTGATAGCTAAATCTAACTGCACAGAAATACTCTGGCCCTGGGGGGTGGAGGGGATGGGCAGAGGGTGAGGAGGCGTGGGAGGCACGGGCTTCCAGTCAGGGAATGAACAAGCCACGGAGATAGAAGGCACAGCATAGGGAATATAGTCCATGATACCGTCATAGCCTTGGATGGTGACAGGTCGGAGCTACACCGGTGAACACAGCATCACATCAGAGAGGTGAGTCACTGTGTCGTGCACCCGGAACGAACGTACCATTGCGTGTCCGCTATACTCAAATGAAAACATTTATTAAAAAAGAAAAGAAGCACTCTGGACCAACCCCAGGACAGATGCCAGCATCCTCAGTAAAATCTTAACAAGCTGAACCCTGCAGAATAGTGACCAAGGGGACTCTTGTCAGGGATGCGCCCGTGATGCATTCCTGTTACTGCTAGGACTGTGCATGAAACCCCTAAAGAACAAATACACCCATGTGATTGTGGATCCGCAGTAATACACATGGATGTCAAAAGGCATTTGAAAAAAAGCCCGCTTTCATTCTTTAGCTTAAAAAAATTTTTTTTTAGTGTTTATTTTGAGAGCGTGCATGTAGGCACGTAGGGAGGGACAGATACCGGGAGATAGAGAATTTGAGCCGTCTCCAGGTGTCAGCATGGAGCCCGATGCAGGGCTCGGTCTCATGAACCATGAGACAAAGATCTGAGCCGAAATCAAGAGTCAAACACTTAACCAACTGCGCTGTCCAGGCGTCCCTTATTCTTCACGTTTTAAAGACAAACCAAACAGCAACAAAAAAACAATTTAGAACTGTAGGAAAAGAATAAAAATGCTTTAATCTTTAAGTAATAGTTGTTGAAAATCAGTACTAATTATATGAATATTTAAAAGTCAGGAATAACAAAAAGTATGTCATATTTTTTAAAGATTTTATTTTTTATTAAAAATTTTTTTAATGTTCATTTATTTTTGAGAGCGAGAGAGAGAGTGCCTGAGTGGGGAGGGGCAGAGAGAGGGGGAGACACAGAATCCGAAGCACCTCCAGGCTCTGAGCTGCCGGCACAGAGCTCGATGTGGGGCTCAAACCCACAAACAGTGAGATCATGACCTGAGCTGAAGTTGGACGCTCGACTGACTGGGCCACCCAGGCGCCCCTGTTAATCACATTTTTAAAGCAAGTTTTAGCCAATATGGGGAAAAAAAGACCAAAAGTAAGACACAAATAATGGAAACAAGGAAACCAAATGTGTTATCAAAGGAAGATCTATATTAAAAATCCAGGAAAATCAACTTCAAGTGAGAAATGAGGGCTAAGATGTATATCTGAATATAATATTTAAGACTTACTTATTTTGTTTATTTATTTTGACTTTATTCATTTTTTTTTTTCAACATTTTTTTTTTTTTTTTTTTTTATTTATTTTTGGGACAGAGAGAGACAGAGCATGAACGGGGGAGGGGCAGAGAGAGAGGGAGACACAGAATCGGAAACAGGCTCCAGGCTCCGAGCCATCAGCCCAGAGCCTGACGCGGGGCTCGAACTCACGGACCGCGAGATCGTGACCTGGCTGAAGTCGGACGCTTAACCGACTGCGCCACCCAGGCGCCCCTGACTTTATTCATTTTGAGAGAGAGGAGGAGAGAAGGAATCCCAAGTTCGTGGGGCTCAGAGTCACAACCCTAGGGTCATGAACCGAGCAGAAGTCAAGACTCGGGGACGTTTAACTGACTGAGCCACCCACCTGCCCCGATAATTTTGTTTAATAAGTTAATTAAGAAAAACGAAAATCTTAAAAAAAGGTAAATTACAAGCACCGCATGTTATTTAATTGTAATTAGCTCATAAAATAAAGCTCACCTCACTAATCCTTTAACAGTTACATTTTTGCCTACCAGATTAGCAGAATACAAAATGTTTGCAGCTGTAGTCAGTTTAAAACTGTGTAAATAGGGACTTCACTAAATAAAATTTAGCTCATATCCACAATAACTTATTTTAAACTCCGGGGTGTATTCTACATTGATATAAACACTTGGGGATGAAATGCCTGCCTACGCGTTCTCGCCTTTGAGGAAGGCCGTGGAAGGCCACGAAAGGACTTCGTGCTGCTGCTGCACCTGAGCGCTGGGTGGGTGGGTGCTGTGCAGAGTTCTCACTGATGATTGGGAGCGGAACTTAGCCAAGCTGCTTATTCAGATTCTTAATGTCCTGAGAAGTGGCTTACTTTGTTTCCTTTTCCTTTTCCTTTTCTTTCTTTCTTTCTTTCTTTCTTTCTTTCTTTCTTTCTTTCTTTCTTTCTTTCTTTCTTTCTTTCTTTCTTTCTTTCTTTCTTTCTTTCTTTCTTTCTTTCTAAGAAAGAGTTAAGGACACAGCAGTTGAGTTTGACAGTTCTTACATGCTGGTGTCTCAGATTTGTCAAAGTTGGCTGCCAGCTTTAGTAAACAGTGAGAGTTTGGGTGCTGTAAATGTCAGGTGCCTTTGGTCCCAAGTCCCACACCCTTCTGTAACATTGAGGGTGGAGTTTATCAAGGGGATTGGGGGTGGGGTAGGGGAGATCCCATTTGGAAGGGGACAATACATGGCTCAGTTGGTGTGTTCTCCGAACCATCTTTGTGAAATTGTCTCCTCTCACCCATTTGAAGCCAGTGGGATGTAGTTAAGGGAAACCACTGGTTAGCAGAGGAGAGAGTTCACTTTGGATGCAGCACCTCCCTAAATGCCTAAGAACTACCTGCTTTCTGTCTAGATGGTCAGCGGCCCATCTGCCTCAGTCCTCAGTACCTCTTCCTGTTTTCTTTCTTTTATTTTTATTTCTATTTTATTTTCGTATACTTTAGTTTCTTTATTTCCGTCTTTTTCTTTATGAAATCTGTTCCCCCCAATTGGAAATAGTTTACATGTCTGACTGTCCTATTAAATTTTTTTTTTTTTTTTTTTAATTTTTGAAAAAAGAAGGGGCACCTGGGTGGCTCCGTCGGTTGAGCGTCTGACTTTGGCTAAGGTCATAATCTCACGGTTCGTGAGTTCCAGCCCTGTGTCGGGCTCTGTGCTAACAGCTCAGGGCCTGGAGCCTGCTTCAGATTCTGTGTCTCCATCTCTCTCTACCCCTCCCCCACTAACGCTCTTTCTTTCAAAAACAAACATAGAAAATTTTAAAAAAGAATAGAGTCAATTTAAGTTTTTTTTTTTTTTTAAGTTTATTTATTTTGAGATAGAGCACAGGCGGAGGAGAGGTAGAGGCAGAGTCCCAAGCAGGCCCTGTGCCATCAGTGCTGAGCCCAACGTGGGGCTCGAACTCATGAACTGTGAGATCATGACTTGAGCCGAAACCAAGAGTTAGATGCTTAACTAACTGAGCCACCCAGGGGCCTCGTTTTAGATCTTGTCTAAAAAAGAGATCAAACGGGGCAATCTGGCTGGCTCAGACCCTTAAATAACCAACTCTTGATTTTGGCTCAGGTCACGGTCATGGGGTTCGTGGGTTGGAGCCCCATGTTGGGCTTCATGCTGACAGTGTGGAGCCTGCTCCAGATTCATTCTCTCTCTCTCCCTCTCTCTCTCTGCCCTGTACCCCACTTGAGTGTGCTGTGTCTCTCAACATTAAAAAAGAAGATGTCATATTGCAGTAATTTGAGACTCTTTCTGAAGTCTTTCTGGATTTTATTAGGTGGTTGAAGTAAACTTGAAGTGACTTGGAATGGAGCTCCAAAAACCTCATTATTATACCAAGAGATTTTTTTCTTTTTAAAGCTTATTTTGAGAGCGAGCAAGAGGGAGAGAGAGAGAATCCCAGGCATACTCCACACTGTCTGCACAGAGCCCTACGCGGAGCTCGAACTCACAAACTGTTAGATCATGACCTGAGCCGAAATCCAGAGTTGGCTGCTTAACTGACTGAGCCACCCAGGCATCCCTGTGCTAAGAGATTTAAAAAAAAATTTTTTTTGATGTTCATTTTTGTGAGAGAGACAGTGTGAATTGGGGAGGGGCAGAGAGAGTGAGACACAGAATACGCAGCAGGCTCCAGGCTCTGAGCTGTCAGCACAGAGCCCGACACGGGGCTCGAACCCACAAACAGTGAGATCATGACCTGAGCTGAAGTCTGAAGTTGGACGCTTAACCCACTGAGCCACCCAGGTGCCCCATCTGTTTTTTTTTCTTTTAATATTTATTTTTGAGAGAGAGCACAAGCGAGGGAGGGGCAGAGAGAGAAGGGGAGAGACACAGAATCAGAGAGAGAGAGAGGGAGACACAGAATCCGAAGCAGGCTCCAGGCTCCGAGCTGTCAGCACAGAGCCCGACACGGGGCTCAAACCCACAAACAGTGAGATCATGACCTGAGCTGAACTCGGACCCTTAACTGACTGAGCCACCCTGGTACCCCAAGAGGTTTTTTCACCCTGAATTTCTTTTCTTTTCTTTTCTTTTCTTTCTTTCTTTCTTTCTTTCTTTCTTTCTCTCTCTCTCTCTCTCTCTCTCTCTCTCTCTTTCTTTCTTTCTTTCTTTCTTTCTTTCTTTCTTTCTTTCTTTCTGTCTCTCTCTCTTTCTCTCTTTCTTTCTTTCTTTCTATCATGTTTATTTCTGAAGGAGAGAGAGACAGAGAGTGAGCAGGGGAGAGGCAGAGAGAGAGGGAGACAGAGAACCTGAAGCAGGCTCTAGGCTCTGAGCTGTCAGCACAGAGCTGACACGGAGCTCGAACTCACGGACTGTGAGATCATGACCTGAGCTGAAGTTGGACGCTCAACCGACTGAGCCACTGAAGCGCCTCACTGTGAATTTCTTTATATGCAGTTGATGACAAGGAGAGATGGTAAGGAGAGGGAACCCTCCCTTTGAGGTTGCTGAGGCCACAGAGGGGTAGGTGAAGACAAAAGAAAGCAAATTCCTGTATTGATACATGAAGTTGAGTAACTTACCTAGTTTTATTGTGCAAAAGTAAGTAGATAAGGAGGTAAGACCTGTTATACATTAAGTAAAGGAAAACTTGTGCTTGAAAATTTTATACCCAGAAGCCTGGAGCAACACTTCAGAAAATCAGGATGCAGTGAAGGGTTAATGATTCTCACCCTGCGTTGGTGGCGGGAGGGACCGCCTTCGTCCTCGTCCACCTGCCCTGGTGGGTTGGGGGAAGGGGTGGTGATCATGTGTTGTGTGTCCCCCAAGTGAATGTGGTTCAGTGTGAAAGGGAAGGGGAGGGCCGGCCCTGTGGTGCCACCGTCAGGGCGAGGGGCGAGGCTGACACAGTCCACCGGATGCCAGCTCGGAAATACAACTTTTTGAAAGGAGAAACACGTACCCTAAGTTGGAAGGGCTAGGAATTGAACTGGCATAAGTATAGGTGAGCAAGGAAATTTGACTTACCCAAAGCTATGAAGGGCAGGAGTGGTGCCAGGGGTCGGGAACTAGAACTCTCTTCCTGTGGCTTAGCCCTGTTCATCCACCTCCATATTGGCTGCGGTTTCTCAGGCCACCTTTCTTTTCTCCTTGAGATTGGAACTGTGGCTTTTGGCAGCTCTTGGGCTTTTATAGCACAACCTCCCCTTGGGTTGGGAATCCTTTTCTTTAATTCCAGTTTGAAAAGTCCTCTAGAAGATCTCATTCCCCTGGCTTGAATCGTGTTCATTCACTCATTCTTCTGGGCCCGCGTATCGGGGCCTTGTTTGACAGTTCCTACTAGAAATAAATAGGTGGCTGTGAAGTGTTGGATGGGGGGTAGGTAGTATTTCTCCAAACCGCAAAATTCTGAAGAACATTGACTCTTCTTTTTATCGTCTGTGGCCCAGTGAGCAGTTTTAAAGGAAGAGAGCAGGTTTGCAGAGTATGTTGTTTGACTTGCAACACTGTCATGGATTTGACCAGGCTTAAAGATGAGGAAAATGAGACAAGGGAAGGAAAGAAGGGAGGGAGAGAGGAAGGGAAAGGAGAGGAAGAGGAATGAAGGAGGGAAGAAAGAAGGAAAGAAGGAGGGCGACAAACCGGGAGGGAGAGTTGACATCCAGCCTAGGTCTGCCGGGCGTCCTACCACACTCTGTGCCCCCAAAACTGGGGTGCAGATTTTCTGTTGTGACATGAAATTCAAAAGCCCTCCCAAATCCTGTCTTTATAATTTTTTGTCCCCAAACATAACAAAGTAGGTGGAGGTTTGTGTGAAACTGCAGAAGGCGGAGTCAAGGCCTGACTTCGTGTCCTGTGAGGGTAGCAGATCCCGTCGGAGATGAGTGAGGAGGGCACTGCTGTTCTTCGTTTAAGCACAAGCAGCTATCTGCTTAGGACCCCGTGTTCGAGAAAGCTTAGCTGAGTGTGTGAGGAAGATGTCGAGGGGCAGTACTGCAGGTAGCCGAGCTTCCTTGAGCGTTGTTCCAGGAATGTGGTCCAGAATTCTCCAAGCGCATCTTTTCGGAAACACACTGGCAACATCTTTGCGAGAGATGTGATCTCAGGCTTGTTTTGCTTCTCTGCTCCCTATTCCTTGTTTTTGAAACGCGGCAAAAGAAAGTGGTTGGAAATGTTTGGGGTTAGGAAATCACCTAGCTCTGTAGCCTGTGGCATGGTGTAAAGGAAAGAAAAATCTCATTTTAATAAGCAAACCTAAAGTTTGCCCAAATCTGTAAAGATGATTAACTTGATGCCTCTTAAAATCTAGACAAAATATAAAGAAACGGTTGCAGTTTTTTGCTAATACGTTACCCTTGTCAATATTGATTAACTAATGGAAACTTGGAGGAAATGAATGTTTTCTCTGTTAATTTTAAGTGACTTGGTTTGTACTGATCTAAATTTTTAAAATTAATATGGCCGTTTATTCTTATAATAAGGTCAAAACTATTTAAACAAACCATGTTGATACTTAGTATCTGGATAAAGGGTCTGTTGGTGATTTCCAAGGTTCAAAATGAAGCCAGTGTAGAAATCATCACTTCATAGAAATGCACCTCACAGCTATTTGAGGTGTAAGTAAACTTGGCGGGAACACACATTCCCTGGAGCAGGATGCCACAGCCACCCCGACTCCAAGGAGAATCCGTGCTGGGCTCTCAGTACCAGTTTGTGTTTGGCTTTGTTAGCCGGAGGTTTAGTCAACCATTGGGCTTGGCAAAGTGGATTACAGTGAAAGCAGCACGTTTCCCTGAGAGTCAAGTATAAGATGTATAGTTGGGTCTTTGAATGTTGACCTCGTATTTTTGCAGAGGCTCAGTGAAGGTTTATTTTCATGTGATTGATAAAAGAAATGGTAAAACATTATTTTAAAGTACAATAACTGCCTTTTTAGCATTTTTCTTAGCTTACTGAGAGAAATTGTAAACATATATTAATGCTAAAGTAAACTGATGGGTACAGTGAATCTCCATGGACTCACATAGCCTCAACAGTTACAAGGTTGTGAGAAGTCACGTTTTATCCATCCCCTGTGATTTTGAAGCACTTCATAAACATCATACATCATTCATCATCTGTCTGTAAATATTCCATAATATATCTCTAAAAATGGGGTTTAAAGGACTAGCAGATTACCATTACCACATTAAAAGATCAATAATTTGGGGCGCCTGGGTGGCGCAGTCGGTTAAGCGTCCGACTTCAGCCAGGTCACGATCTCGCGGTCCGTGAGTTCGAGCCCCGCGTCAGGCTCTGGGCTGATGGCTCGGAGCCTGGAACCTGTTTCCGATTCTGTGTCTCCCTCTCTCTCTGCCGCTCCCCCGTTCATGCTCTGTCTCTCTCTGTCCCAAAAATAAATAAAAAACGTTGAAAAAAAAAAAATTAAAAAAAAAAAAAAGATCAATAATTATTTAGTATTATTAATGTTATAGTAACGTCTTAGTATTGTCTAATATCCAGTTAGTCTTCAAATTTTTACTTGTTTTAAGTAAATTTGCAAATTTTTTTAAGTTTGAGTTCAGTTCTTTCTTTTGTTTCCCTCATGGTGTGTTTATTGAGTTTCCAGGCCCTGCAGTGTGGTCTCTGCTGGTCATGTGTGTCCGTGGGTGTCCGTAACCATATTTCTCTGTGCGTTTTGTAAATTGGTGATTGTGTCTGGGGGTGTGGACGAGCTCAGGTTGGTAAGTGAGGCGAACATTCCTGAATGGTTTGTTTATCAGGAGACACATAATATCTGGTTGTCTTTCTTTTTTCTTTTTAATTTTTTTTTTCAATGTTTATTTTTGAGAGACACAGAGAGACCGAGCACGAGCAGGTGAGGGGCAGAGAGAGAGAGGGAGACACAGAATCTGAAGCAGGCTCCAGGTTCTGAGCTGTCAGCACAGAGCCTGGCATGGGGCTCAAACTCACAAACCGTAAGATCCTGACCCGAGTCAAGATCGAGAGTCAGAAGCATAACTGACTGAGCAGCCAGGTGCTCCTAGAGCTTTTTAGTTTCCGTATGCTCTCCCCATTCTCCTTTAGTTTTTTCCTTGAATAATGACTCTGTCATAAAAGTCTGCTCGTGTATCAGTTCCCATACTTCTGCCTACGCAAACCCTTTTCCCCAAAGCCTTGGTTTGCTTTTTGTTCATTTTTTGTAGACCACTCTGGCCCACAGTGATTTCCAGAGTCACTACAGGTGTACATAGCTCTCATTTAACAGCGATGGGACCCTCCAGGATTTACTGAGTTTTAAAAAGTGAAGCATAGGAAAACACATACGCATTTTGTACGGCGCGCCATTACCAGGACCCCTGAAACTCTCCCCGCCTGCTACCCTCACTCCCCTTGCAAAAGAGAGAGAGAGAGAGAAAAAAGACAGCTAGTGTCCTGATTTCAGATACTAATCATTAGTTTTGCCTGTTTTATTAGAACTTTAAAATTTTGCTTCATATTCATGATTTGTGGGAAAGAGAGCTCTTTCCAACTCATTGTGTCCAGGTAACGTTCAGAAGGATAAATTTCCATGTTTGCCCCATCGAAAACTTCTCTGATTCAGGCAGAAACCCAACCACGGGCACTTCTGCGAAGTGTGTGTCTTCCGCCAGCCAGAGTTTTGTGTTCTTAGCTGTGTCCTTCCCGCCATGTACTGGTACCTTTTGTGTGTTCCCCTTTCGTTTGTATTCGGAACATTAGCCTTTTACCTGTAATCTTGCAATTAGTCTCTCTGTTCTGGCCTGTGTATTGAGGCTTTATTGTGCTGGGTTTAAAATACTTTGCGTGGTACAATTTGACTGTTGAGTTTTTTGGCCTTTCTGAGCCACCTCCAACCCAAGATTATGTAACAAAATTCTTTATTTTCTTTAAGTTTTGTTGGTTATTTATATCTTGTAGTCCATCTGGATTTGAATGTAGTGTGAAGACGTATCCCCGTCCACACAGATAGGGTGTTGAAACCTCTTTCTTTGGCCTTTCCCATTAAAAAGCTTGCTGGGCTTTTATCTCTGCGTGACTACTACACGTTTCCATCCACAGACTTTTGGACTTCTAGAGAAAGTTTCCACTTGTATCTTTCTCCTTCACCTTCTTTTTGTCAACTCGGTGTTGTTTGCCTGGCCCACATGCTACCATTATACTGAAACCAGTTACGCCTGAGGCACCCTTGACCTTCTTTTTACTGAACCCAGTGGATTTATTTTATTTTATTAATTTTTAATTTTTAAAAAAATATTTATTTGAGAGAGAGAGAGAGAGAGAGAGAGAGCGAGTGTGGGAGGGGCAGAGAGAGAGAGGGAGACACGGAATCTGAAGCAGGCTCCAGGCTCCGAGCTGTCAGCACAGAGCCTGATGCGGGGCTGGAACCCATGAATCCATGAACCCGTGAACCTGAGAACATGACCTGAGCCAAAGTCGGAAGCTTAACGGACTGAGCCACTGAGGCACCCCTGGTTTAGACCTCCTGTTTCCTGTGTAGTGTGTATTTATTATGGGCAACTTTCTCCTTTGGCTTCTTTGATAAAGCTTTTTCTTGGGTTTCTTCCTACTTCTCTGTCTTCCCCTTCTTAGTTACTTTTGTGACCTCTTTTTTTTTTTTTTTTTTTTTTTTTTTTTTAAATCCTCACAATAGTGGTATTCAGTTAGGTCTTCTACATAGGGTTCACACTTAGGCTCACCCATGGGTGATACCATCAGTCTTATGACTTAAGTTATCAATAATATTCTGATAACCCCCAAGTCTCTTTAGCTAAGAATTAAAACAAAACAAAACATACTTGTGGCCGTATGTTTTTGAAATGAATCCTATCATCATTTCTTTCCCTCACCCCTCAAATTAACACAACTTCCTGTTGCTGGCAGGCTGAGTCTGGGGGCCCAGAGGGTCCCAGGCTGCCCGGCATCAAAGTCAAACTTGAGCCGGCAGGAGGGACGGCAGAGTTTTGAAGCTACAGACAGTAAGCGGGTGCAGGCACAGTGTCTGGGAGACTCAGAAAGGAAAGGAGAGGGCATCCTGTCTTTGTTCGGGGCCTAGGGGTTGTTACTGAGGATTGTGGTCCGGTGCACGTGCCCTGTCAGGCATCCGGGAGCAGGTTGGAGCAAAGACCGGGCCCGGGTGTTACTCCCTAGAGCAGCGGCTGTGGTCTGGGGTACGTGTAGATGGCTTCCTCTGGTCGTTCTCCCCCGGTCCTTCCTTCCGTGTGACCTGTTCTGAGAAGTCCCTGAGTCCTTGTCCCCTACGAGGAGGACGTACACTGCATGCTGAGGCTTGTGGAGAGAGGGGGTGCAGGTCCCGCGAACCTGGGTGCCCCGCGAACGCCCCTCGCGCACTCTGCCTCTCTTGTCTCTCTCAAAAATAAACAAATATTAAAAACATTTTTTTTTTTAAAGTAAGCATACATTTCTTTGGTTTGAGATATAGTACAATTTAAAACTTTAGATAAGTCTACTTGGCCTTTTAGGCAAAAATTTAGGCTTATGAAAAAATCTTTCAAATTTTGAGTAAATAATTGTTTTTAGAGAGAGTGAGAGTAACTGAGCTCGTGTGTGTGGGGAAGGTGCAGAGGGAGCGAGAATCTTTTTTTTTTTTTTTTTTTTTTTTTCAACGTTTATTTATTTTTGGGACAGAGAGAGACAGAGCATGAACGGGGGAGGGACAGAGAGAGAGGGAGACACAGAATCGGAAACAGGCTCCAGGCTCCGAGCCATCAGCCCAGAGCCCGACGCGGGGCTCGAACTCACGGACCGTGAGATCGTGACCTGGCTGAAGTCGGACGCTTAACCGACTGCGCCACCCAGGCGCCCCGGGAGCGAGAATCTTAAGGAGGCCCCATGCTCAGTGTAGAGTTCAGCACAAAACTCAGTCCTACGACCCTGGGATCATGACCTAAGCCGAAATCAGGAGTCAGACGCCCAACTGACTGAGCCACCCAGGCACGCTACCCCTCCCCTCCCCCCCTTTTAAAGTAGGCTTCATGCCCAGCATGGAGCCCTGTGCAGGGCTTGAACTCATGACCCTGAGATCAAGACCTGCTCTGAGATCAAGAGTTGGGCACTGAATCTATTGGGCTACCCAGGTGCCTCCATTCATATTTAAATATAAATAAAATGTGACTTTTGGCTCTGTGTTTCACTGGCGCGTTGGGGTGTTAGATCCTAGCTGTTGAAATAACACCACCTGCTTAATTCCTTCACAATTTGAGGTCTTGGTTACTGACACACTGTTCAGTCTCGTGTATAGCATTCTGGTTGCATTACGCTTTCTTTTACCATCAGGCCGAACTCCCGAGTCTGATGGCAGAACACCTGTTCGGGCCCCCAGCACA
Organism: Neofelis nebulosa; assembly: GCF_028018385.1. Classification (NCBI taxonomy): domain Eukaryota; kingdom Metazoa; phylum Chordata; class Mammalia; order Carnivora; family Felidae; genus Neofelis; species Neofelis nebulosa. Next base: position 450,156 of record NC_080797.1, on the reverse strand, counting down.
TCCCTTCCCACCTGCTCTCTCACGAGGGCTTGGCTGCCACTTCTCAGAGCCAGTCCGTGCTCCCCGTCTGAGCTCTCCGTTGGTGATTTCTATATACAGTGTATGTGGATATTTACTGCCAGGATTGTGTTGACTGCTTCATAGGCATGTAGGTGTATCAGTGTGTGTCAAATTTTACAATATATGAATGTGCATTCCTACCGAATATCAGTTATGCCTCGTTAAAGCTGTTGAAAATTCATACATAATATATACCATCAGTAGGTCATTATGAAGCCCGGTGTCTCCAGGAACCACCAGACTGTGGATTCCTCCTCACTTGGCCCACTAAGCTCCCTTCTTGGCCTGCGTCCTCTGGCCTCCCTAGTCCTTCGCTTCCGTCTTCCTCTCTCCAGGCCAGAGCACTCTTTCTGGAAGAGAAAAATCTCACGATGCCGCTGCCATTTCTGTAGAGCCCCAGCTCTTGTTGTGAGACCACTCCTGTGTGCCAGAAGTTCTGGCTGGCCAAAGGGGTGACACAAACCGGACACATGGGGTCTTTGCTCTCTGCACGCTGAGTCTTCTGGGCCACACAGGAACCCCATCTGTAGATGTGCATCCCCAGGGTTACAGAGGGCTTGTCAAACAGACACGCAGAGAACGTGTACATGAGGGTTGGCTAAGCTCAGGGATTCCAGTGAACCGGTGTGAGGTCCTCTGTTGGTGCTTCTAATAGGGCACCCTAAAGACCACCGCGTAAGACTGATTCGACTTCCCTCTGAGCCGGGATCCGTGAGGGTGGGCCTGGATGCCTGTGTCTTTACAAGTTCTGTCTAACACTGTAGGGTTACCTAGAGGGTGAGAACCTAGCTGGAGTCCAGGGTGGGAATAAGAGGTTTGGAAGGGGGTCATGTTTGCTTCCCTGTGGGCCTCCTTGTGCTACAGAAATGGAAACGTTTTGGCCGTCAGGTAGCATTTTGCTGATGGATCCACGTATATCCGTCGAATAGTGTAGAATTTATAACATGGTATTAACGTTCTGTAATTTATCTGTTGGGTGAAAATTATGTGCTTAAAAGTTTTGATCAGTTTTTTTTCTTCCCCCACAGAACTCAACAAAAATCCAGTGGAAGGCTTTTCAGCAGGTTTAATAGATGACAATGACCTTTACCGATGGGAAGTCCTTATCATTGGTCCCCCTGACACACTTTAGTAAGTACCATGCAACTGACACTAAAATAGCTCTCTTAATTGAAGTATAAACTATTTTGGCAAACTGAAGTGAAATTGTTTAGATCGGATGGAGTGGCTGTGGTTAGGTGAACTTGTTTGTATCAAGTGATCATGTATAGGACTTACGTGTTCTGCCTGAAACTCTAGTGTCTAAAGCCTGCTGCTTTCTTAAATAGCTAATAGTTTCTGAAATGTAGATGTTTTTAATACCTGGAATAAATTTATTACAGAAAAGCTATTTTTAAGGTAAAGCCTCTTTTAGATCATGTATTTTTTACTTGTTTCTCAGATACTGGGTTAATATTGGCAGGATAGGAGAAAGAAGAGAATTCTTGACTGAAATGTTTCTGCCTCTTCCTACTGTGCCTCACCCCCAAAGGGAACCCCGTAATTTCAGAGATCAGGCTTTCCCATCCTCAGCACTTTATCCGTTTGATTCCAGTGTAGTGTTAACCTGGGAGATTTCCTTTCGGGACACAGGTCACACATCAGCGTCTTCACGTGGGAGAGAACTTTCAAAGTCATCGGTTTAGTGACTCTTCAGTTGGGTCCCCCCAGAAAACTGACCAGAGCCAAGATGTGTTGACCCTGAAATGAACCAGTGTTTACCTTTTCCCACTTTATAAAAGCGATTGTTTACGGCTAATCACTTTTAGTTACTCCTTATTAACAAATGTCAGTTAGAAAACAGAATGTAGTGGTATGAAAAAAATAACGGAAAAGGAGATGAGATTTCTTAAATATTTTATGTCCTACATTTTATTTTAAGATGTTTTCTTAATGTTTATTTTTGAGAGAGAGACAGAGTGTGAGTGGGGGAGGGGCAGAGAGAGAGGGAGACACAGAATCGGAAGCAGGCTCCAGGCTCTGAGCTGTCAGCACAGAGCCCGATGAGGGAGCCCTTGAACCGTGAGATCATGACCTGAGGTGAAGTCAGATGCTTAACTGACTGAGCCACCCAGACGCCCCTTCTGTCCTAAATTTTAGATTCAAAGACCACATCTGCTCTGAATGTTTGCAGACTAACTTAAAGCTACTAATATTTAATGTTTGTTTTTTTTTTTTTAACAGCAGGTAAAAGTTTATTAGAGTATAAGATCAGAAAGGAAGAATAGTACGAAAGCTCTCTTTACAGAGAGGGGACATTTGAAAGTGAATGCCCATGACTGTAGGCAAGGGTCCTTGTTTTGTAAGGTTCTGGTTGTCCCGCCCCTTCCCCCTGGCTCCTCCTTGGCTTAATAGCACTAGGTGCTGGGTCATTTCCATCATGTGAGGTGTGGTCTGTGTTCACACTTAGGTCTTTTGTGAAATTCCTGAGTCCAACCTGAGGGGAGTAGGCGGGGTCTGTTACATTCTTAGGAACCTTACCCCTGGGGTGGGGAGGGTTTGCTGTTGTCACGGACTCCCAGCCTCCCAGCGTTATTCCAAAATCTGTCTTTCCCCACCCAGGACCTCAGGTCCTACCCTTTCTCTCTCTGCCTCTCTTATCGTATCTTTTTCTACCATAGTCTTCCCACTGAACGCATGACTTCTAACTGCATTAGGAATCGGGGCAACGACCGATCTTAGCTCCCTCCTGCTGAAAGGAGGCATTGAGGGGCAGGTTCCGAGGTTGATCCAGAGGTTCGAGATAATGGCAGGGTGTTTGGAACATCTGGGCTAGCAGAATTTTCTTGGAGGTCTTATTTTTCTGGCATATCATCGGCTTCTACAAATGACATACATAGAGTATTAGACTAACAAGCATTAATATTCCAAACGCAATGCCTCCTAGGGAGGAGACCACACCATGGAAAGGAAAGATGCATTGTAGCCATCCCAAAAGTCCCTGACATGTCTGGTCATTTTTTTTTTTAAACTTAACTACAAGTTCTCCTCTCTCTTCCATATTTATTTGGATATTGTGATATTGTTGGTTAGAATAATTAAGCAAGTTAACTAGTTTTTGGTTCTCGATCCTCGAATCTTCCTTTGGCCATCCAGTTTCCACAGGAACAAACTCCACGAGGAGTATTTAACTTTACCTCTCCAATATCCAGGTTACTCTAAGTTCAGGCAATTATTTATCCGTCCTGGAGCTAGTAGCACCGTCGTCCCGAATTCAGTCATAATGTCCCTTTCTAGCAAGGGAGTGGGGCTCTCTGCCTTTATCAAAAAAGAGGGCAGAAAAAAAAAGTCTGCCCATATGCACCCCAGGGGATGAGAGAAAAATTTAGGCATAAGTTTTCTGGAGACGCCTCTAATAGCTACGCGGCATTTGGATGGTCGGCCGGGGAAAGGACGGAAAAGGCAGCTGAGTGTCAAGAAGGAACTCGAGCGGTTTTCCTTCTGTTTTCCAGAGTTACCCGAGGCTCTGGGTTTTCAGTGGACAGTTGGTTCAGGGGGGCCACCGTGATGAGCCCCAGGACCGATCCGTTCCCTTCAGGGACACTGGGTATCTGAGCCCTTGCAGACTGAGGTCCCCGAGGGCATCCGGATCTCCAGTGACCGTCTCCACACAAGGGGCCTGGCTCACGGGGTTTCGACTTCGGTTGTCCCCTCTGAGAACACTGGTGTTTCCAGTGCCCTGAATGGCCTCGGATATGGCACTTGGTGCCAGGACCTTGGGAAGTCTGGTTCGACATAGTATGTAAGGCCGAGACTAAGGCCTTAGATTTTTTTCTTAAGCCTCCTTTCCTGTTCCTTACTTTTCTCTCAATCTTGGTTGTCATATACCCAATTGGCAGCTTGTAAAAGCTCCTCCAGGGTCCCTTCCCAGCCAACAGCCAACTTTTGTAGTTTTCTCCACATATCTGGGGTCGATTGAATGATGAATTTGTCCTTCAGAATCATCTCTGCCTCAGGGGTCTTACGGGAGATAGCCTTATATTTAATGAGAGCCTCCCTTAACTCTTCCAGGAAGGCCACCAGGGTTTCATCCTGTATCTGTATAATAGTGGCTCATTTAGTGTAATTTAAAGGCTTAACCTTAGTTCTTTTTAATCCTTCCAAAGTACAGGCTTGGAAATGGCAGTCCCACCATTCCCAGTGCGATTATCATAGTCCCAAGTAGGATCTTGGGGTGGGACTGCCTGAGCTTCAGTAGGGAATTCTGGAAAGCCTTTATATACTTATCCAGATCATCAGAAAATGTATCTAGATATCCTTTCGTCCGTCTTAAATCTTAGAGCGAAAAAGGTACTTGTAATCTTATCATGGTGGTGCCTCCCTGGGTTTCTCCTTCCGGCGCTCCAGCTTCTTGTAGGGGAAACACGCCTGTCACGCTACGGGGGAGGGCCTGGGTAAGGTGGGCAGCAGGGAGCAGAAGTGCACGTTTGAGGTCTGGGTATATGGATGGAGGACCCGAGGCGGAGGCTGAGGTGAAAGCCATCGCTTCCTCCCTCTCTATGTCTGCTTTGGGTACAGGCAAAGGGCCCTTAGCTGTTTACCCTCCTGATGACTGGACTTCAGAAAGTGTTGGCCTGACATCTACCTCGATTGTCTCTTAAGGCCCCCAAAACACTGAACATAGGGACTTCTCCCCATTTCCCCTCACATTTGCAGATCAAGTCCAATCGTAGGATGACATTACAATCGGTATTTCCCTCTGGCGGCCAGGTTTCCTCCTCCAATTTGCGTTGGGCCCAAGCCTCGGTGCAAAAAGAAAATGAGTTGCTGCTTCTTCAGGGTTTGTGGATGAAAGTCATCCCAGTTTTTCAGAGTGCATCCCAAAGGGGTATTGGCCTTGGTTAAGGAATTGCCCGTCTATAGGAAAAAGAGAAAAAGGCATCCCTTATAGCTGGCCAGGAGAAACCTCACCTTCTAACCCCGCACTTTGGCTGGCTACGGGATCGGCAGCCAGAAGCCCTGTCAGTCTCTCGAGCTGCTGGGAGTAGTTGCTCTTACCCAGGCTTGACCCTACTTCCGAGAGCTGACCTGGTCTTCCCTGATTTCTCCTACCCCTGTTTCCTGCCCGCGGGACCTTGGGAGTACGGACTGTGACCACGCAAGACTCTCCTGGTTTTGGAAACGTGCACTAATTTTATTTTGACCCAACAGTAATTTACGTATTGATCATCGGCCATTGTGGGGGGCTAAAAGGGCTAAAGATGAGGTCTGTTCCCCTGCCTTTTTCAGCAGTGCGCAAGTAAATGTGTTCCAGCCATGTGGGTATCCATTTTTGGCATACACTGGGCTAAGTTTAGCAAGATGGCCCATGTATCCCAGCAAAAGCCCTTTGTATATCATGGTCATCCCTCGTATGGCACAGGTGTCCATTCCTGTGCTAAATGGGCACAACAAACATGGAGCATTTGGAGGCTGGCACCAAGGGTATCGAGGGTATCGCCATTGTTTTCCAGTCTTTGGATCAAAGGAGGGTCGGTTTTAATCTTAACCCGGTGTACTTTTAAAATCCGTTCATTTTAGGGGCGCCTGGGTGGCTCGGTCGGTTAAGCGTCCGACTTCGGCTCAGGTCATGATCTCGCGGTCCGTGAGTTCGAGCCCCGCGTCGGGCTCTGTGCTGACAGCTCAGAGCCTGGAGCCTGTTTCGGATTCTGTGTCTCCCTCTCTCTGACCCTCCCCCGTTCATGCTCTGTCTCTCTCTGTCTCAAAAATAAATAAACGTTAAAAAAAAAAAAAATTTAAAAAATCCGTTCATTTTAACCTTAGTCCTTCTTGACCACACATAAAATTCCTTTCCAGAGATTTCCCTTCACAAACCTTCTACAACTTTCCTTTGCATTCACATTTTGTCCCAAGCCATTTCTCTCCAAATAACCAGACAAAATTACTTTATTTTGCCTTCCAATAAAAATGTATTTCCTGTCCTTATCTTTCTTACACTTCTCCTACTTTTCTACGTACCGAGTTGCTCTCCTTATTCCCATCAGCCTTAACTACATTTAGCAGAATTTTAACTCTTAGAAACCATAGTCTCCAGTGAAAACTTGGTAACCAGTTGTGAACCGTCACACCAGAATTCTTTGTATGGCAAATTCGTGAGCCACTTAAGCACAAAGCATGTCTACCAACAGACCCAAATAGCCTTAGTGTTTCTGCGATGAGAAGTCAGAAGCTCAAACCTATGTTAAGTAATCAATGCTTTAGCACTCCAGTCTGTTTGGAAAAGACCTGGACATCCAACGAATTGAATTCCATTTATCATGCAAGCAAAACTTTATAACGTTTCAGGGTACCAAAGACTGGAAGGCATCTTAACAATTACCCATGAAAACTTTGAGGCCGAATTTACCGTCATTTCAGTCATCTTTTTGCTAACAAAGTGGAATGGAGATAACATGAACCTATTTGACCTCCAGGAAACCTAGATAGAATAAAAAGTCTTATATTTAATACTGATAAACAGGTCTGTCTCAAGCCAACACACTTAAAATAGCCTAAACATCGAAACTCGAATGAGTTTCACCTGCATTCACCTAAAAGTCAATCAGTTTGTTCTCCGTTGTCACTTTTTATGTGGGGCACCAGTGGGGAGATCCGAAGTGGGCAGTCCAAGTGGGTGCTCTTTGCTCCTTGACAGGAGGGTGAGAGGAGCAGCTGGTGGTGCCTGGGACACTGAGGATGGTTTAGGAGACACTTGGTAGGCTGCACCCGAGGGGGTGCAGAAACGGGGTGGGAGGGGAGGCTGAAGAGGTGAGATTCGGCCGGGAAGCCTGGAGGCAGAAGAAAGCCCAGAGGACAGACAGCGAGAGGACACCTCATCCGAAAGCCTGTCAGCTGGGACAGATGAGCAGATGCACGTTCTTTTTCCACCACTGTGGGAATGGGGAGTCCATGTCGGGCCGTAGAGGACAGGGACGTTCCCTGAAACAAGAGGAGTTTGGGCAGCTGCTAGGGAATATTCCTTCAAGTCCCTGTCCTGAGTAGACTAAGCAGAGCCAGTTGGTTCTTATTCGCATCCACGTCGTGTGGGAGCCTGCCGAATGTCTTCTCTCCCATCACCACCGTGGGCCTCAGGGGCAGGAGGAGGGTGGTGAGCCCAGAAGGCGTTGAGGCAAGTCCTGCTCTCCGCTCCACAAGAGATGTTTGAAAATGAAAGGTAAAAAAATGAGACCTGGGCAGTGAGCCGTGGCCGGAGTGTCGGAAGTGGAAGCAAGTAGAGGGCCACCGTCCACTGCAGTTGGGAAAGCTGTGAGGGAGGACCCTTTGGAAGTCTTCCGGATCACTCCTAGGAGGATATGCGAGGGATCAGTCCTGGGCTTTTCCACTCATTTCCCAAAGGAAGAGGCTGGCCATAGAGAATTCTACCAGCTACCCAAGCGGGGCGGTGAGGGATCCGGTTTCGCGGACGGCCTTCAGGCATCCACCAGACAATAGCCTGGGTCAGGACCCATCGTTTGCTGTTTGGTCTCCCTTGAGTCCCATGCATCCAGAGGGTTTTCTCAAAAGGAAACTGGGGCTCCACCACACCAGTGTTCCCAACTGCATTGGGGGATCAGCTCGGGGGGAGACCCAAGGAGCTTGTCAGCTGAGACTTGAGAATGGCAGTCACTCTATTCGCCCTCAACTGGCGGACGGGTGCCTGTTGTTTGGTTCGGGAACTTTATTTAGGTGGGAAAGAAAGGGGGTGCCAACCGCCCTTTGCTTACAGTTAGAAGACGTCGATACCCCGGACGAGCCCCCAAAGGAATGTTGCAGGATTTCTTATCAGAGTACCCGGGGTTCGTTGTCTTGCTGCAAAGAATGAAGGGGTGGACACAGAATGAGGGGCGGGCAAAAGTTCATGAGGGTGTAGGATCAGAAAGGGAGAATAGTAGGAAAGCCCTCTTTACAGAGAGGAGACATTCGAAAGTGAGTATTTAATGCTTCATAAGATGGATTGTGACTATCTGATGTCAGTGGCTAGTACAGGTTCCGTACTGTTTTTAGAAGTGGGGGTATTGGGACAAAATACTGTGACCTTCTCAGAACCATATACCTGAGGAACAGAGCCATGGGTCCATGTCCGAGTTTCTTGGGGACTGTGCTTCCTTATTCAGCTGTGGTCCTCCATGGCGCTAAGCAGGCGGGGATTTCATTTTAGGTGTTCAAAGATGGGGACTCCTCTGCCCCCTAAAACACCTGGTGGAGAAGAAAATTAAGGCTAATTGTTACCAGAGCTGGTACAGTACATACAGGGTAAGCTGTAGGCTGTAGTGTGGACTTGGGGCTTTCTGTTGTCTGGAAAAGTGATTGTTTTGTCACGATTGTTTCCAGTCAGAAATTTGACTGATGTATTTGTCAGGGCCATGTTGGTATTGGTGATCACTGCACGCCGTGGGAACTCAGTTTGGTCACTCCACAGGGAAAGTTCGGGTTGGTAATAGTAACCCTTGAAGAACATCTTTGAGGCGTCCCCCATTACATCCTTAATATTATTTGAAAGCAAATAAGACCATTACATACAAGCCCGATGAAGTGCAGATTTTCAAACTAAATACGTTGCATGAAGGTTTACTGGGGAGACACAGTGACATTCCCATGACAGAATCTTGTACTCTGGCGATAGAGTATTTCTTCCAAATTGCTGTCTGTGTAGAGGAGTAATTAGCACCCAGGCCCCAGCTTCATCTCTGAGGGCCCCACGGAGCTCTGGCCTTTTCTCTAAAGGCTCTTGGCGGGTCCATATATACATTGTATGCCTTCAGCTTTGCTGAGGGGAACCATTTGTTAATAGTCCCCTCACTAATTAATAGTCCATTTTTTTCCATCAATTAAAAACTCGTTCCTGGCCTTCAGTACACATTTAAACAGTGGTGGCTGCTCCTCTGGAGTGTGGGCTTCTAGATGGGACAGTTGGGCTGTAGTCTAACTTCAGTGTCACGTGCACCTTTTTTTTTGTTTGTTTTAAGTTTATTTATTTATTTTGAGAGAGGCAGAGAGAGAATCCCAATGAGGCTGTGCGTTGTCAGTGTGGAGCCTGACAGAGGGCTCAGTCTCATGAACCATGAGATCATGACCTGAGCTGAACTCAGGAGTCAGGCGCTCAACCAACTGAACCACCAGGGGCCCCCAGAATATTACCCAAAGGACAAAGAGGGGGTAGTTTGTTTGTTTCTTTCTTTCTTAAAAAAGATTTTTTTTTTAACGTTTATTTATTTTTGAGAGAGACAGAGCACGAGCAGGGGGGGGGCAGAGAGAGAGAGAGAGAGGGAGACACAGAATCCCGGGCAGGCTCCAGGCTCTGAGCTGTCAGCACAGAGCCAGACTTGGGGCACGAACTGAAATCACGAATCATGAGATCATGACCTCAGCCGAAGTCGGACGCTCAACCGACTGAGCCCTCCAGGCGCCCCTGAGGGTAGTTTCTTCTTGGTTTCAGGTATTTTATATGCAGTGTAGACACTTTTTTTCCCTGGAAGCTCTCCTGCAGACTGGCTCTTGTCTCATCGGTCACAATTAAGCCACTTGCTCATTTCTTCCCAGGAGCTGGTAAGATGGGGGAGATTTTGCCGCAGTGGGTTTAGAGGAGTTACTCTGGGCTGGAAGGGGTTTCGAAGTGTTAGCAGATAGGGTAAGAATTAACTGGATGGAGAGGCTCCTGGGTGGCTCAGTCGATTGAGCATCAGACTTTGGCTCAGTTCGTGGGTTCGAGCCCCGCGCCGGGCTCTGTGCCGACAGCTCGGAGCCTGGAGCCTGCTTCGGACTCTGTGTCTCCCTCTCTGTCTGCCCCTCCCCTGCTCACACTCTGTCTCTCTCTCAAAAACAAATAAACACTTAAAAAAATTACGAATTAACTGGGCGGATATTCTGGCAAAGGCAGTGAGAGGTGGGGTAAATGGAAGGGGAGTCACAGATGAATAATTTCGTAGGAGGAACAGAATGTAATTGGGCCTAGAAAACAAGGGGTGGGACCTGGAGTGTGGCAACAGTAGTAAAGCTGAGCGTATGGGACCTCAAGAAGAGGGTGGATAGACGGGGTTGAGTGCTAGTTGAAGTTTATAAACACTGCTGAAGAGTTTGGGTTTGTCTTCTGTCCTGACGGCAAAGCCTAACCATTGAGGGATTTTATACCAGGAGTTACCAGTCAGGAATTTGATGCACATCCTAAAGTATAAGCCCTGAGTGTCATGACTTTGGGATTGCAGATTTTATTTTCCTTCACTTTACTTGTGCTTTATTTCTGCAACAGAAACTTGTTTTTCACAGTGTTACTCTGAAAGCTTCTTTGTAGGTGGAAGAGCTGGGCTGGGAGTTGGGGTTGAGCCGGGTGGCAGTAGGGAGGCGCACGGCCTTTGCCCAGGCGGTAGAGTGAGGAGGGCTGAGCAGATTAGCCAGGAAGGGGTAAGGAGAGGAGTCAGCATCCTAAAATGGTACCAGGTACCAAGAATCAAGTATTTCATGTTGTGTGTTGGTTTAGCAGGAAGGAACTTACAGGCGTCCGGCAGCCGAAGAGGGTAGACGCCATCTCGGAGCTGCTGGAGCGGGCGTCTCTCGTGTGTGGGTGCCCAGACCTCCAGTGCAAATCACTGCCCATGGGGAGGGCCTGAGGCTGACAGTGGGGATGTAGGGTCGGAAGTACGTTAATGTGGGCTTAGATGGTGCCTAAACCTACCTGATGGATTCACCACCGGATACATCATTTATGTAATGATGGGAAGAACTAACGACGTCTGACATTTTTTTAGACGCTCTCGTGTTATTTTGTGCGGCGTCATCAGCCTTCCCTTAGTCACTAGAGGGCGCTGCACCCTTCAGAGTAACGAGGGCACTCAAGATTCTGTAAGACTGAGAGTTGCCACGTGGATTAATTTAGCCGCTATATTTATCGCTCTGTTACTGCTCTGTCCATTAATGAGTCTTCCTAGTGGTGTTAGGGATAGATTGTCTCCGTGTCTTTCCGTGAAGGACACCGAGCTGGCGTGCTGTACCTGCTCTTTTCAGCCTGCCGGTTATCAGGCGTGTGGACGGCCAGCCATTTCCACGGAGTGAGAGAGTTCAGGGAAAGGTGGTGGCAGATTTGTGCAGGACGTTAGGAGACTCGGGTATCACCATATAACTTTAAATTGTATACATTTGTGTTAGTGAGTGGCGAGTGTAACCTTTTACCTCTTACTCTCTTTGTCTTTCATCAGCCACGGCTAGTCTGTTCAAAGAGCGTGCTTTATTTTATTCCTCCCCGCTGGCAATGGGGTGGAAACTTTGTAGGCTATTGAGATCATGTATGTTTTGTCATCGTGGATGTAGGACCTGACGGACTCTGGTTAGTACCATTTTACAGTGAAGCATGAGCCATGTGTCCTGTGATGAGGGAACCTTGTGCTGCATGATCAGTGCAAGGCCACATCACTGATCGTTCAGTGCTCAAGAACAGGGGCTCGGGGGCCTTTGTTTACCTCCCCACCTCGGCCTCTTTCATTGGCCATGCAGCTTTGAACAGTGATGCAAACTTTGTCTTAGCAGTTTCATTTTTAGGGTAAAAACCCTATGCCCAGGAAGCGTTTGGAACGTTCAGTGTTCTATTGCTTGTAATAGCAAAACAATTGGAAGCAGTCAAATACCTTATGAGTGTGATAAATTGTTGAATGTGGCAGATAAAATGAACAAGAAACCGGTAACAACAGGAGTGTTGTTTTTTTTTTTTAAATCTTTATTGATTTTTGAGAGAGAGAGAGAGTGAGCAAGCGAGCAGGGGAGGAACAGAGAGAGAGGGAGACAAAGAATCCGAAGCAGGCTCCAGGCTCTGAGCTGTCAGCCCAGAGCCTGACGCAGGGCTCGAACCTGCAAACCATGGGATCATGACCTGAGCCGAAGTCAGACTCCTAACTGACTGAGCCACCCAGACGCCCCAGGAGTGTTTTTATAAGAACAGTGTTGGGGCACCTGGGTGGCTCAGTCAGTTAAGCGTCCGACTTCGGCTCAGGTCACGATCTCGTGGTCCGTGAATTCGAGCCCCGCGTCGGGCTCTGGGCTGATGGCTCGGAGCCTGGAGCCTGCTTCCAATTCTGTGTCTCCCTCTCTCTCTGCCCCTCCCCCATTCATGCTCTGTCTCTCTCTGTCTCAAAAATAAATAAACGTTAAAAAAAAATTAAAAAAAAAAAACAGTGTTGAGCAAAATTTAAGACAACAGCATAAGTATATCATTTATATAAAGTCAATATGGCAGAATGAAAGGATCTGACAAAATAGAATGATGGGATCTGGTCCTGGTAAGATTTTTATAATTTAGCACAAAACAGTAAGTGGGGCTAATGGAAGAAACTTCATCTAGGCTGAGGAAAGGTTCTCAGCCTTTTCAAATGGGAGGTTTGCACCCACAAGCTGGGGCCACACAACTCGGGTTTTAAAAAAACGGGTAGGATTCTATAGGTGAAAGATGTTAAGGAGTCCAGCTCTAGGAGGAAGCCTGTAAGGCGTAACATGGGGTTATTGGTTCAGAATGGGGAGTGATCTGTAGACAGTGAAAATTGTGTGCTTTGAAGCTTTGGGGATAATTGTCAATAAAACCTGACATTTTAAAGATGAAAATAATTTAAGACAGTTTTTCACGGTCGGGATTCCAGTGAGCTGACATAAAGTGGATCCAGTCAGTCAGACTTGAGGGACACAGGGAAGCTACCTTAACATTGAGGAGCAGCCTTGTCGGTGGAACAAAGTGCAGGGCTTTGCGACAGCTCTTTTGATGTCCTTTCACATAGATTCTTGGCTGTTTTCTGTGTTTGCAGCTTTCAAACTGCCCCCCCCTCCCCCCGCCACAACCCCTAACCGGAAATATTTTACATCGTGACCTGATGTATACTTGTGTGCATACGTTTTAGTGAGTAGAAACATGCATGTAGGTGACTTAAGTGAAACAGACTGTTTGTGATAAGCGCCTGTGTTTTCTGTTCGATTTTTATTTGTTGTAGAAGAGAAGTGGTCAGCAACTCACTCGGTTGATTTTGTAGCCCCAGTTTGAAAAGGAGTGCATCCAGCTACCAGGTGCCACGGCCGGTTCTGGCACTGGCTCTGGCAGGTGGGGTAGCACGGGCGAGAAGGTGGCTGCCGCGCCCGTCAGTGTGGTGGGTGCATCCCAGCAGCCGTCCCAGCCTGCTGTTTGCCCAGGTCTGCAGTTTTCCCCCTTCGAGGAGTCCTTCTGGGAGTTTCGCAGATGGAGGTCATGCAGCAGACGTAAAAGTTGTCCTTTTTCTTCCTTTGTACCTGGATGTCTGTACTACGTTCAGTCCGGTTTTCTTCTACTGCCAGGGAAGCGATGTTCTTTTTCTTGATTAAGCCCCCCTTCCCTGACTTTCTTCTTTCTTCCGGTCACTCAGTTACTGTTTCTCTAGTGTCCCTGGTCTTTCTGCCAGCATCTTCCCGTCTCCTTGCAGACCAATTAGTTTCGTTCCCTCCTTTTTAAAGCCGTTCATTGTGCTGTTTCCCCATCCAGTTACCCCGTTCTTTAACTGTTGGGCTTTTCACGTCGTCCTGCTCGTCACGCTTGTACCTCGCCACCCCTCTCTCGTTCACCCTTCGCGGCCTCCTGTTGGCTTTTACTACAGTTGTGTTACCACGACTGCCCTCTCTGCTGGGAGCCCATTGGCCTTCCCTGGGTCTTTAGTATTTGGTATTAATGATCTGCCTCTCTGTTGTTAAGCCCTTCCCCAAATCTTTTATGATCAGAAAGGCAATACAAATTAATACTTGCTTGTGGTTAAAAATTGTCTGTATTGACGTGTCCAAAGCAGTAAGTAAAAGGTCCTGTGACCCTGTGTTCCAGAGTTGACCACTGCTGTGTATTGGTGTCGTGTTCTCAGACAGTTTTCTATTTGTATATAAACATGTCCCCATTTTTTTCTTCTTAAGACAAATGGGCTTATAGTAGATACTTGGTTGTTTTTAAAAATTTAGTTTTCGATTGCTCATATTCCAGGAGTTAGGACGGATATTTTGCTTGATATTTTCTTCTGCCACCAAATGGTAAGTGCTGGGAAGAAAACAATGGTCTCTAACGTCTTCCTCCCTGTTTTATTATTTTACGTAGAACAGTGCCTCACGCAAATAGGTGATCAGTGTGTATTTGTTCAGTCCCGTGTACGGAGCTGACAGTTCCATTTCTCACTGATCTCAAACAAGCATAGTCACGTGACCCTGCTCTGCTGGAGTGTGCGCTGAGCAGTAAAAGAGTCAGAGGTGCCAGTAGCCGTTGGAATAAGTGCGAAGAGGCCAGTGTGCCAGAGGGACACGGGTGGTTGAGGTCTGATAGTCAAAGTAAGGCCTTTGTCAGGAGGGAACGTTGAAGCCGAGCTCTAAGTGATGACAAGGGGAGGAGGGTGTTTCAAACAGAGGAAATGGCCGCGACCGATGACATGGGGAGGAACTTAGTCATGTGCCCCACCAGGCTGACTTGATCTCCTTGGTTTTTGTTGTGAACACACGGCTCGTTGTCCTGTTTTGATGGTTCTTCAGAAACAGTTTTTAAGTAAATGGCGTTGACCTAGGACCGTACTAATTCCGCAGTCACTGGCCACATGTGCTACTGAAATTGAGTAAAATTGAATAGAATTAAAAATTCAGTTCCTCAGTTGAACTGGCCGTATGTCAGGTGTTGTGGACAGTGTGACCGTGGACCAAGCCAGTGTGCAGAAAGCTGTCCTGCGCAGCGCTGTTTTGGAAAGCCACGGAATACAGACTCCTTGGGAGACTTTATACCCTGTTCCAGCTGTTCGTGTCTGATGTGTGAAGGGCGAAGAAATGCTCGTTAAACGACAAGATGAATAAAGGAGTGGAGGGTCCGCGCGTCTTTCCACACAGGGAACAGCCCAGTTAATGTGTGTGAGCTCTGAGAGGGGAGGGGGCTGGTGGGGCTTGAAGAACGGCGGGAGGGCTGGCTGCCGCGGACGAGAGTGATCGTTGGAGACCCCCCAGGCAGAGCGAACCCTTCTGGACGTGGACTTACGTGCAGCGGGCGGTGGTGGTAGGGTTGTTAGCACCGCAATAACGGGACCTGATTGGGATGCCTGCCGTGCACCAACTGTTTCTTTCATTTTCCTCGCCTTCTGAGAGTTCAGTAAGAGGGTGGGCGTGATGGTCTATTGAACTGAGTATTGGAGTAAGTAAATTATCTGCTTGAGACCCAGATTACGAACTCACTTCATTTATAGTGTTAGCACTGGCACCCTTGTTTTATGTTTGTTGTAATAATTGTCTACCGATAAGCAGGAACTTATAGGCAAGAACTTGTTTTTGTTTTTCTTCCAGTGAAGGTGGTGTTTTTAAGGCTCATCTCACTTTCCCAAAAGATTACCCCCTCCGGCCTCCTAAAATGAAATTCATTACAGAAATCTGGCACCCAAATGGTAAGTTCATCTAGCTTTACTTTTACATTTGCAAATATGACGTCCTGCCTCTGAGGTTTTCAAGGTCAATAAGAGAGAGACAGTTCTCAAGGAAATCACTTTGGGATTTTTGTACTAAGCTCACTGTGTTTATTATGCACATGGCCTTGTATTAGTTCCTTTAGGACAGCAGGGGGAATGGACATCTATTTATTTGCTTAGTTTTCAGCTCTTTTCGAGACTCCCGATGTTCCGAACCAGAGGCATGGTTACTGGGTGATATTCAGCGTGAGTAGAGCCCTCACAGTTGAGCAGATCACTTCCATGGTATCGGGTGACTCATTGTCTGTTCCAGAGAGGGGTAATTAAACCTGGATTTTAAATTTCTATTTCTCTTCTTCACTCTTAGACCGTGGGCAGCTCTTAACTTTTACCTTTATTCTTTAGCTGTTGAAAAGGGAGTGTCCTACCTGCCTCGTAAGGTGACTGGTGGGGTCAGAGGAGATGTGGTGCTCTGTGTTTTCACCTTCGGAAAACATCCAGTCCTGCAGTGCCTGAGATGTGGTTGACATTGGCTTTTCTACCCAAAGATGTGTTACCATTTAAAATCCACTTTGCAAGCCAGAGGTTGGGCCGGGTAAAGTATGTTTGCACACCGCCTCCCCTGAACTTGGCCTCGTTTTGGTGATGGAGCTGGCGGGTGTGTCTTCTCTAAGTTGTCGGGTTTTCATTTGACGACTGTGCCCGTCTGCTTGTCCTGGGACTTTGCGTCACCAGGAAGAGAAACTCCTAGGTTAGTCTAAGCAAAAGTCTGTGAGCAGAAATGAATGAATAAACAAAGGCGTTACTCCAGGGGTCTGGAGTGTGGACTCACATCCAGTGGCTTGAGAAACGGGCGGGAGTCTCTCTTGGGAGAGACTCGGGGTGGCCGACGGAAAACTTGCAGGAACCGAGGGGGCCGCTGTATTTCATCACGTCTGAGGAGGCGGTGAGCACGGGGACGCGTCGCCACGTCGGTGGTGGAATGTGCCAGAGGGGGCCCCGCCGGGCGTGTGGATGTGCGAAGCGACAGCGTCCGCCCCCTGTTGTGTTGATGCTTCCTTCCTGGCGTCTGGGTCTGCCAGTGTCTCTTTCCTTCACTTGGATTATTTGGTGTAACGGGCAGTCTCCTTGCACCTGTTTCCAGAGAAGACGCAGCCAAGCTCCGAGTGTTGGCTCCACCACAGATTAGCTGTGTGGTCGCAGGTGAAACCTCTCTGAGCCTCGGTTTCCCCGTGAGAGCACACACAGGCAACACGCGGGACTTGTGAGCCGGAGGAGAGCCACGGCCCAGTGGTCTAAGAGGGCAGCCGTTGACGCGCGTGTTTCAGATGGAAGAGACTTCATTTTGGGGCCACAAGGGGGAGGAGTTAGCAAGCCGATTGAAACATGACTGGAGAGAGGCGGGACTTTGAAGGAGGGCACCTGAGGATGTGGGCGGGGATGGCAGGTGTGGGGACAGAAGGTGCCAGGAAGGTGCCAGAGAGCGGCTGGGGAGGTGCGAGGAGCCCTGTGGAACCAGGTGGGGCCAGGCTGGCACTGGAGCTGGAGGTGGTGAGCGAGCCGCGGGCCCTCCTGCGAGAAGGGAGACACGGAGAGGACCGTGTTGTTGCAGGTAGAGGGGTCAGGGAGTGCTTCCTAGAGATGTGGTGCTTTTTTTTTCTTCTTTTTTTTTATTTTTTGATTTTTTTTTTAATGTTTATTTATTTATTTTTTTTGAGAGAGCACGAGCGAACACAAGGTGGGTAGGGGCAGAGAGAGAGGGAGAGAGAGAGAGATTGAGAATCTGCTTTCAGCGCAGAGCCTGATACGGGGCTTCAACTCATGAACCACGAGAACATGACCTGAGCCAAAACCAAGAATCGGACACTTAAGCAGCTGAGCGCACCCCCCCCCCCCCCCCCCCCCCAGCCAGAGGCCAGCACTAGAGAATGTGATTTAAAAAAAAAAATTTTTTTTTTTTTTTTAACATTTATTTATTTTCAAGAGACAGACAGAGTGCGAAAGAGGGAGGGTCAGAGACAGAGGGAGACACAGAATCTGAAGCAGACTCCAGGCTCCGAGCTGTCAGCACAGAGCCCGATGTGGGGGCCTGAATCCACCAACCGTGAGATTGTGACCTGAGCCAAAGTCGGACACTCAAGTGACTGAGCCACCCAGGTGCCCCTAGAGAATGTGATTCTAACAGGATTTTGAGTGTGTGCATGCCTGGCTTAACCTTTTTTCTTTAGACTTTGGGTTCTCCTTAAATTATGGTGCTTTAAAGCTGTTCGGTAGGTTCATCGTGACTGCGTGATCCGGAGGGAAGGATAACGTCTGTGGAGGAAGGGTTGGGAGGGGAGCCAGACTGATCTTCAGGAGACGTGCAGATGATTTTGTCAGTGCTTCCCGCGAGAGACCGTGAAAGCTTGAACTGACAGTGGTTCAAGGAGGCAAAATGGAGTTGTGGGTGGGTGGTGATTGTGAGGTCAGGGTTTGGAATCGGTGGGCCACATACAAAGTAACCACAGGATCAGAACCACACAGAGGTACTTTACAGCTGCTGGGATGGCTGGACTCAGAAAGGCAGATGAGAAACCAGTGTCAGTGAGGACGGCGAGAATTTCAAGCCTCGTGTACTCCTGGCGAGAACGCGAAGGGCAGCCGCTTTGGAAAACAGACTAGTCTGGTGTTCCTCAGAAGGTTCAACGTGGTCACCTCGTTCGCGGCCGTGTGATTCCGTTCCTGGATGTAGAACCAAGAACGGTGGGAGTATGTCCACGAGACACTGAGGCTTGAGTGTTCATGGCAGCATTGTTCATTAAGGGCAGAAAGTGGAAACAGCCCAGTGTCTATCGGTCGACGAGGACAAAACCAGCATGTAACATGTCCACGTTGTGGGATGACGCACCGGCTCGTGCTGCAACACGGAGGAACCTTAGAAACACTGAGTGAACGAAGCCCGTCACAGAAGGCCACAGAGTGTGTGATTCCATTTACGCCGGACTGTCCAGACTCGGCATGTCTAGAGAGAGAGAGACTGCTAGGGTAGTGGTTGCAGAGGGCTCGGGGGAAGGATGGGAGGGAATGGGGAGTGATTGCTGGTGAGCGTGCGGCTTCTTTCTGGGGTGATGGTCACACAACTTTGGAAACATGCTGGAGACTGTTAAGTTGTGCACCTCAGCTGTGTGAATTGTAGCTGCATAACGCTGTTCTAAGCATTCTTCTGAGGTAAAAATTAGCTTCCTATGGCTTAGATGCATTCCATTTGGGTTGGTTTTTCTTGAGATCTACTTGCCGTGTCCACCTAGAGGGTCGGGTGAAAGTGGCCCATCCAAAGCTCGGCAGTGAGTGTAGGGCCTTGGAAGTTATCGGCATTGAGATGATAGTAACGTCGTGACATTACCTTGTCTTGCATGGAGTTATCCGTCAGTTACAAATCAGTAAAGCGTGGGGACACAGGTGAGAGGTAACATTGCGGTGTAAAGAATGGGTTAATCTCCCCATGAAAAAGGTGGCACGTGTTGGAGAGTGGGATGGCATCAGAAGTCAGGCTAAGGGAGGCTGGAAGGGGAGAGAAGAGTTCACAAGCCTGTGGCAAAAAGTGAGTCACGGAGGTCGAAGCGGGGCGAACGTGTCCGTAGTCGTGGCCCAGCATGGGTGACTTTGAAAGCATCCAGGAGAATGTGGTTCTGGTCACCTGGTGAGCAGTCATGGCACCCTGATAAGGGGCAGAAGCCTGCCTCTCCAGTGAGGGGATGAGAGAGAGAGAGAGGGAGAGGGAGAGAAAGGGAGGGAGGGAGGGAGGGAGGGAGGGAGAGGGAGGGAGGAAAGGAGGGAGGGGGAGAGAGGGGGAGGGAGGTGGGGAGGGCTAGGGTCAAGCGGGTTTGGTCATTCCAGATGCACGGCTTTAAGGGACGGGGTGGCTGGGAGGGTGCACGTGGCTGGGGCTCACTTAGTGGCTTTGTGTGGAGAGTTGAGTTAGAAAAAGGCGGACCAAAACTCCAAATGGACAAAAAGTCGAGTGGCTGGGGCTTGTAAACGAAGCCTGTGCCAGTGAGAGCGACGAGGTCGTCATCGGGTCTTGAAGGAAGAGGGCAAAGCTTTAGCGGCACAGCTTGGTGCGGGGAAAATGAAGCAGTTTGGCCGAAGGAACTAGGTGGGTAAAGGGTCAGAGGGGTCATTGCACTGGAGGAGACGTGTATTTTCTGGCCGTGGAAAAACTTCACCCCCAGAATCATCTGGAAAAACCGAGCTATGTTTCACCTGTATTTCACGTTTTAAAATGTAATTTGGTAATAGGTATGAAGCCTAAAATCTTTACATTAAGAAAAAAAAAAATTAAACTATTGTTAAAATGAAGTGACCCAAGTTTAAAAATGTAAAGGTGCTAGATCGTAACGGTAATCTTCAAAAGAAGGAAAATGATTCAATTGATTGTCGCTGATAGAGTTTTATAGAGGCATTTCATACTCTGTGTTCGAAGACAGTGACTTGGAAAAAAATTCTTATCTGGGGAGCCCTGACTGTAGAAAAGCCCCCAGACGAGGTGTGAAAGCCCCGGCCTGGCCCGGCACGCACCCATGGTCACGGCCTCATTCCAGACACGTTTGTCCAAGTGTGGCAGTGTGAGGGCCCCGAGTTTGTAACAACATGGGAAGTGCTTCCCAAGGTAGGAGATGGAAAGTAAACTTTAAAATCATACCCATCACACATTTCTTAGACTTTAGGCAGGAAGTTAGGAATGAAAGAGATCTACATGTTGCCATTGGTTACTTACGGGATTTGGAAATTTGGTTGGAAAACTTGTTATGCCGAGAATTCTTGTATTTTTCTGTGATTTCCAGCCTTTTCCCAGTAAGTATACTTTTATTTTATTTTGTTTTGTTTTGTTTTGTTTTATTTTATTTTATTTTATTTTATTTTATTTTATTTTATTTATTTTTTTTTTTTATTATTTTTCAGTGGAGAAAATTACTCTGTAAAACATGAGTGATGATTTTGGTAGGTTTACTAATGAGTGTTTGTGTGATCTAAGTGAGCTGGTGGGTTAGAACTGCACCTTTGTGTTGGTCGGGAATTACTTTGTGACTTGCATTTTAAATCTTAGTTTCATAGAAAAGATGGCGTCATGACTGTCATTTTATATTGATGAATTTTCACTGGTGATAGGACATGTTCTTTTGCAAATCCGAGTTCACTCCTTTCCTTGAAGATGGGATTTTGCTTTTATGTGATTTTAAAAAGTGTATTATGAGGTTCGTAGGAATGTCTCTGGATGTTTGACTGTCACCAATTTCAATCAGTAAGTTAGTGGGGAATCTAGGAAATTATACAGACTCGGTTCTGGTATTTCAATCATATACTTTATACAAAAAAAAGAACAGATTGATGGTATTTACTGCATATAAATGCTGGACACCACCTCTGTGCCAGGTATCTTGAAGTTTTGCTTCTATTTCTGTTGTTTTGTCAAATGGATCCTATTTGGTAAAAATCTGTGGTCTTCCTAACAAGTTAGCGGGTTCCATTTTGGAAATCGTCTGTATGTGTTCAGCGTTTATAGCGGACTGTGGGAGTCCGGGTCACTCCTATAATCGGTACTTTATGTGTAACCACGTTGTTTTAAATACCTTAAACAGGACTCTTACTCTCTAATTTTGCAGTTGATAAAAATGGCGATGTATGCATCTCCATTCTTCATGAGCCCGGCGAAGACAAATACGGGTACGAAAAGCCAGAGGAACGCTGGCTCCCTATTCACACTGTGGAAACCATCATGATCAGTGTCATTTCCATGCTGGCAGACCCGAATGGAGACTCCCCTGCCAACGTGGATGCTGCGGTAAGGTGGTCACGCACACACCTCCCCCCCGTTCATTAAACTCGATCGCAGCCGCCCCCTGCGTGTGTGTGTGTGTCTCTGCACTGTGTTCATGTACATTTATTTTTCTCCTGAATCTGTACAAAACTAAGTTACAGATATAGCTAAGTTTTACCTCTTACGCACTTGAACCTGCATCTTTTAAGAATAAGGATACTGTCTTACTTGGCTGTAATATTACTGTCATACTTAAGAAAATTTATTATCAAGTCCCTACTAAAGTCTATATTATTATTCCTGGGGTTTTATCTTTAAATTTTTCAGATCTACAAAAGTTGCATTCGTTAAGTAAACACTCTTCGCCTGGATTCACTAGTTGTGGAGGTTTTACAACATTTTTTTCCCTAAACTGTTTGGGACACTTTACAGATGCCCTAACTCTCCACGCGTAAGCACTTCAGTGGCGTCCCCTGAGAATTCAGGGTGCTTTCTCGCAAGCACAGCACAGGTGTCTTCATCGATAAGGACTGTTGGATGCATACGCAGCTCATAACGCACAGTTCCTAACATGGTTCTTTTTTTTTTTTTTTTTAATTTTTTTTTTCAACGTTTTTTATTTATTTTTGGGACAGAGAGAGACAGAGCATGAACGGGGGAGGGGCAGAGAGAGAGGGAGGCACAGAATCGGAAACAGGCTCCAGGCTCCGAGCCATCAGCCCAGAGCCTGACGCGGGGCTCGAACTCACGGACCGCGAGATCGTGACCTGGCTGAAGTCGGATGCTTAACCGACTGCGCCACCCAGGCGCCCCCATCTAACATGGTTCTTTATACCTGCTCTTTTTTTTTTTTTTTTTTTTTTTTTTTTAATCTGGGAGACCACATTTTATTTTGTGTTCATGTTTTTACTAGTCTCCTAGAACAGTCTAGTTCCTCAGCCTTCTGCTGTCCTTGGGAAAGCCTTTGGTTCTAATTTTTGTTCTTGGAACTTTTGTTAATATGTATTGAAGCCAGGAGATTAAATTCACCTTTTTTCTTGGGTTACTTCAAACCTATAGAAAAACTTGGGCAAGGTATATGCATATGCAGGGAGACACCACATCCATAAGCCCTTTCAAATGTATGGCTTTGACTTTCTGAATTTAGTAACCAAATTGAAGCAAAAACTGGCAGAAAACTGTCCTAGCCTTTTTTTTTTTTTTTTTTTTAAGTTTATATTTCAAGAGAGAGTGTGAGCAGGGGAGGGGCAGAGAGAATCCCAAGCAGGTTCCGCATTCAGTGCAGAGTGTGACGCGGGCTCAGACTCACAAACCGTGAGATCATGACCTGAGCCAAAATCAAGAGTCTGATGCTAACTGACTGAGCCACTCGCGTACCCCCGTCTCAGCCTTTTATGTAGCCAAGTTTCAGTCTGAGCGGTGCAGGAGATGGTGAGGGAGAAGGGAGAGCTGTGTTTTTAAAAAATCCCGTGGAATCATTTCGAGAGGGAATTGTTTGATTCATGCTCAGCTGTAACTCTTTTGAATAAAATGAGAACTGACAAATTTTATTTTAATCTTTGTAAAGATAAAATTAATAATTAAGAGCAGATACCTGAAAGTATGAATATGCAAACGTTAGTAACCCTTCAAAGCAGCTGTGTCCTGAAACAGGGGGACCTACTGAGGAAGGAGAGTCATCGCCTCGAAGCCAGTGTGACTGTCAGGGTGGAAGCAGGCCTTCCCCCCCAGGGCTCCATACGCCAGTGTGACCTCTGATCTGAGCCCCACAGGTCGTGTGCCATCTGTCCCGTTAACGTCTTGAAACCCACGGCTTCTTTTTATGATTTAAGCAGTTGGTTGTCTTGTATCTAAACCAGAACTTTCTCGTCCACATGTTCAGGCAAACTTCCGTATTTGCTTTGCCATTTTCGTGTTTTTTGTTCGTTTGTTTCTCTGACCTCTCACTCGACGGTACCTGCCTGTTCCAGGAAAACCACATTTTTCTTGGAGACCCCTCTCCTGGACCCTCCACCTTTGGCTCCTGGATCAGGGTTGGGCTCAGACCGCTGCACGCAGCCTGCCTGTTCTTCTGGGCAGGATCATCTGTTTCTGCATCCTGTTCCTTGTTTCTTGCTTGACTCCTTCCTGTGGTGCTTCATCTGAGACTCATGTTTCAGAAAGGCTTTGTGAGAATTAACATCTGGTCCTTACCTGCCTGCGAGTGTTTTCGTCTGGGCCCTATTCGTAAGTGACAGTTTGTGGAGTTCTGGGGGACAAGTTCAGACTTCTACAGAATTTGTCTTTTATCATTTATTGTTGCTGACGAGGGAGTTGATGCGAGGCTGACTCTTCACCACTTGCGGTGACCTTTCCTTTCTTTTTCTCCCTGTTCCTTTAGGTTTTTTTCTGATTCTTGGTGTTTAAAATATCACATTGTTGTGTAAGGTGTAAGATTTTCTGTTTCTGTACAGTTGTCCCCCTTGTCGGTGAGAGGTACGTTCCAAGACCCCCGGCGGATGCCTGAAACCAGGGATAAGTACTGAACCCTTATATGTATTATTTTTTTGTCCTATATACATACACACACGATAAAGTTTGATTTATGAATTAGGCTCAGTGAGAGACTTCCAGTGGTTGCTGATGATAAAGTAGGGCAGTTATAAAAGTCATGTGAAAAGCCGGCTCTCCCGGGTCTCAGTGGCCTGTACCTGTCCTCCTCGTGAGGATGGGAGGGGTGTGACGCGGTCGGAGGCTTCTGCTGTTGACCCTGTGATGTCACGACAGAAGGGGGGCCATCTGCGCCACGACGGACGCGGTCGCCTGTGGCGGAGGGGCTCCCGTGGTCGATTTGCACTTGTAGGATGTCAGTTTGGGAAGTTTCCCATTTTCACCACGTTGAGAACTTCCCTGCATATCGCACTCCTTCCGTTTTTTAATTAATTCTTCATGTGAGTGCAGCCGAGCCACAAAGTACACTCCTTCCCTGTTTGGGCTCGCGGCTGCCGCCTGCGTCGGTCCTTGTTTCGTCGGGGCGCCTGCGGGTGGCGACTTCCGCCACCTCCTTCCTCACTGTGGCGGTGTCGCTGTTTAATGAGCTAATAGTTGTTCGGTCTCGCACGAGTTCTAATTAGAAGTGTTTGTAAAGTTAAATTCTGAAGTCTCTTTCTCGGAGGCCCAGGTTTTCTCTTGTGTTTCTCCTGCATCTGGGAGCCTGGGCTCTGGTGGGAGCGGCAGCGTGCGGGTCTGCGGGCACCGGCCTGACCCCAACCTCGAACGTGAAGAGGCCGTTACTTTCAGTCCTGGTACCCACGCGAGGGGCCCTGATTCTAGCACATAAAGTGTAGGTATCACAGTTGGCCGTATTTCAGGAGAGTATTAGCATTTTGGGTATAGTGGGAGGAAGATGCCACGTCTCTGTTTTCATCCCGCGTCTTACCGACTCTTCTCGGGCCGGACGTGTCTAACCTGTGCCCTCTGTTCAGTCGGCCCTTCCCCTCCTCTGCTCTGGTTGCAGGGAGACTTCTCGGGGCTGTGCTTTCTCTCTGCGGCACGTTTCTTACTCTGCCGTGTACTTTTGGTCTTCCAGAAAAAGTTCCCACCCACGTGGATGACTCTCTTGCCATTTCTTTGACGTGGAGAGTCTGTGCCTCACACAGATTCCAGTCTGATCGTTTCAGGAGGGCGTCAGGAGAGGAAAGACATGGGCGCTGTGCCCCCTGCTCTGGTGGATGCACGGGCTCTCCGTGAATACAATGCAGAGAGGACACAGGTGACCTGTGTGCTCGTCCTCAGTGTGGCTGGGGTGGCTTCCACAGTGGCTTGGGGCCCATCACGCACCAGCCCGTCCTCTGGCGGGAAGCCACCCTCGTGCAGTTGTGTGTCACCGTAGTGTCTCTGGGCCTTTCCACCTGTGACCTCCTCACCCAGGCCCCCTACCCGCAGCCTCCGTTCTCTCAGCTCCCTGCTCTTTTGAGGAGATTCTTGTTCCTTGAGCCTGAACTTCCTCTCGCCTGGAATTGCTCTTCTCTATCTTTTACTTAAAACTTGATGCCGAAGCGTTTACAGGTTTTGTGACATTTTATCCACAAGTACTTCAGACACATCCAGGTCTCTACACGTCTGTGTGTGGTTTGTCACCTAAGTTATTCTAATAACTGGCTTCCTGAGGAGGGCAAGGGTTGAAGATTTCTTGTCTTTGCCGTGACTAAAGGAATGAGATCTAAAAAGAAAAAGGCTGGGCATTTTGGTGAGAATTTTCTGCTATTTACATGCTAGATAAAAGCAGCTCAATTTTCACGGGAGACCCTGCTGGTGCCACTTGTGTCTCATTGTCACCTCCCCCCCCCCCCCCCCCCCCCACCCAGAGTGCAGCGCCCCGCTCCTCTACCTGGGGCGGAACCTTCCGGGGGTGGCAGGCAGCCTTCCCAGTGCTTCCCGAGCCTGAGTAGCTTGCCTGTAGGTCGCAGCTGCCTGTCCCAGTGGACAAACCGGTCCCGTCCTCCCCGGATGTCTCCTTCCTCCAGGATACCTGCCTGTGAGGTGACTGGCG
The DNA here is from genome assembly GCF_028018385.1 of Neofelis nebulosa. NCBI lineage: Eukaryota > Metazoa > Chordata > Mammalia > Carnivora > Felidae > Neofelis > Neofelis nebulosa. Next base: position 424,337 of record NC_080797.1, on the reverse strand, counting down.
GGTTCCGACGGAGGGAGTGCCTGGCGGGAGTGGTTTCTGACGTTTCTTCTGCCTTATCGGCTTTTTAACATCTTAAAGGTGTACATGTTGCCAAAGTGTTGCATTCAAGATGAAAACTCGCATTTGAGATAAGAACTTGCTGGCGTTAAGTCACTAAATGCTACTTTGTGTCTATAGAAAGAATGGAGGGAAGACAGAAATGGAGAATTCAAAAGGAAAGTTGCCCGCTGTGTAAGAAAAAGCCAAGAGACTGCTTTTGAGTGACATTTATTCAACAGCTGTGACTTCACTTACTTCAGGGTAAGTTCATCGTAAAATCCTACCCCCCTGTTGCTTTGTTACACATGGCACATACGCTGTTGGAAATTGTGTGGTTTGGGAATTTGAGTCGCCCGTTCTCATTGGCTTCGTGTTTAGTGGGGAGCCCCGTGGTCAGAGACCGTGTAGCCTGCTTGGGCTTTGCTTCAGCAGGCCCCGCTGTTTTCTAGATGCTCTGTGTTAGCTCTTTCTTTCTTTCCACTGGTGGTGACGTGATCACGTATGTGCTGCGGGTCCTTTCTTCCGTCCTGACCACTGCTGGGCCCTGAGGTTTGTGTATCTTAAAGGATGACTGAAGTGTTCATTTCTTAATTTTTTTTTTTTTTTTTTTTTTTTTTTTTACAGAGAGAGCGTATTTTATAAGAAACTGCCAAGACCATTAAACATCTACCTTCTTTGTCTTAATCAGTCTGAATCTCCCTGTTCGTTACTGCTAGGGCCAGTAGGAAAAATTCCTTTTATTGTGTGCTGTCTGTCCACAGGCTTACCTTACATCCAGTAAGGGTCCACGGTAGAAGAGGCCACATGTAGACAGTTGACCAAACGCGTGACATTCCCGTTAAGCGGTTTCTTTTTTAATTAAATGTTGGGGTGGTAAAGTTGCTTATGAAATGTGGCGTGTGAAGAATGACCTGGAACGCTCCACCTACCTGACGAAAGAGGATTGTGTCAGAACCTCTTGCGCTCCCTGTACCCCTCTTCTGCCCCAGTCTTCTCTTCTGTCCTCCAGTTCACATGTACTGTTGCCTTTCTTTGTAATTTCGTCACGTTTGTGTTACCCTGGGCAACGCACTGTATAACGTTGCTCTGTGTATGTGGGATTACCATGCAACATGCACGTTCTTCTGTGACTTTTCTTGCTCCGCATTATATTCTTGAAATTTGTCTGTGTCGGGTGTAGCTAGACTCGTCTGGTTTTCGTCTGTTGTGTGGGGCTCGCTCGGTAAAGGGCCTGTCTGCTCTGTGTGCTCCTTGCAGTTGTGTCGTCCTTTGGGGAGAGGGTTCTCGTTTGTTGGTTTCACTTTGTGTCGGCCGTCACAGGGAGCGTGGCGCACGTCCGTGCTGAGAGCCTCTCTGGGGCGGGTGCGTGGGAGTGCGCTTGCTGACTGGCGGGTGTGTGCCCATCATTGGACTAGAGAATGCCAGATTGTCCCCAAATGCTGCACCTGTTCATACTCTTTTGGCAGGGGTAAGGGTTCCATTCACTCCGTATCCCCCCCGCCAGCGTTTGATCTTCCCGGACCTCTGCGAAGTGTTCCGTCTGGAAGGGTGCGGCGCGAGCCCTTGCTCTGGTACACGTGGCCGGTGCCACAGAGGAAACTCCTGTCTCTGGGCTGTTGTTCCATTAGGTTCTCGATTCGTACAAAGTGCACTTTGTTCGTGGTGTCTGTGGATGAACAGACGCTCTTAATGCAGTTGGATTCGACCTCTCCTGTGTTCCTGTATGGATTTTCCTTTTTGGGGTCTAGTTTCTCCTCTGCCATCAATCAGACAGCTCCCATTGTATCTTGTCCTGTAAAAGCTTTTATAATCTTGCCTTTGACACGCGTGTTCAATCCCCTGAAAGTGATTGGTGTGTGGTGGGAGGCTGGAGTTCAGCTCTGCTCGCCCCCCACCCCTGCCCCCACCAACCCAGGGTAAATCCACTGGCTGCATCCATCGTTGGCCAGCCCTTTCACCACTGATGCTCTGGGGCAGTCGTGCTAGGAGATTACGCTTCCAGGTATGTGTTGGTGTGTGTCCGACCTTTTTGTGTTTTATTGGCTGGCTTGTCTTATCCCTGAATGAGCATCACATTGTCTTAATTTCTATTTATTATTTTCACAATGAAATGCATCAGACGCAAAGGTACAAATCAGGAGTGAAGCGGAGTGGACCCACCGCTTGTTCTGGTTCCATGTTTGATAATCCCTAGCTTTTGAAAAGACTCCTCTGTCTTTCGGATCTCCTTGTAATAACCTGAAATGCTGACAGTCAGCCTTACTTCTTGCCGTTACCACCAGGAACAGCAGTGAACTTGCAGTCTTCAAATTATTCCTGTTTTCCTCCTGTTTGTTCGTTCTGTGTTGCTTATGTTTTGTTAATAATCCTGTCCTAATTTCATTACCATTGTACCTGACCTTCTCTCCTGTCTCCTCGGGGGGTCCTACTTTTCTCCTGTTTGGCCTTTGATTTCCACCGCCTTAAATCAAGTTCTCGCTCAGGGCCTGCTGTCTCAGTCTCCCGGGATCGGGCACCTCTCCTGCTTGTGCTTCATGCACGTGCTTGTGTCCCCACCGTGTCTGTCTTCGGCTCCGCTCATTGACTGGTGCTTCCGTGGGTGTGATCGTGTCTTTAGGGGTCGCTCACCCGCACTGTTTCTCAGGCACAGAAGAGTTGGACAACGACAAAACAATTGCAGGCACTGAAGCCCAAGCACAACATGATTTCGTCTCATAAACAGTTCTCCGTAAATGCAAGAAATGACCGAGAGTTTTATTATATTTACCTTGGTAGTATATTGCCAATTAGTTAAGTAAATAGTAATGATGTGTCACAGATTTTCTAACAGGATTACTTATTCTTCGCTGGTGGGATTAGAGTTAATTTATAGTGGATTGTAACGTACACATGTGTTTTAAAGTATACGTACCAAGACTAAAGTTCATTTATCAAGAACATGGAGGCAGAAAATACGTTGAATCAAAATGCCTCATTGTAAAGAATAGGTTAGTTGAAAAACAGTGTGAACTCCTGTGAATGATGACACTAAACTGAGAGCTTAGAGTTAAAGAGGAAGGAAGCAATAATTGGAAATCTTGACCAACACAGGTCAGCACTGTTCACACGTCGGTGACAAAACACCCTTGTTAAATGTCGCGGGTCCTCCAGGTGCATTCACGCAGGTGGTAATGGCTTTGCACTGTTGCAGAGGCCAGGGCAGCTGCAGCCCTTGGTAGGGCGAGCACGTGAGCGGGGAGGGGGTAGAGAGAGGGAGAGAGAGAGAATAAGCAGGCTCTATGCTGTCAGGGGGGAGCCTGACAAGGGGCTCAGTCCCACAAACTGTGAGATAACATCCAGAGCTGAAGTCAAGAGTCAGACTCTGAACCGTCTGAGCCTCTCAGGTGCCCCGATAGAGCAGAGTTTTTTTTTTGTTTTTTTTTTTCAACGTTTTTTATTTATTTTTGGGACAGAGAGAGACAGAGCATGAACGGGGGAGGGGCAGAGAGAGAGGGAGACACAGAAGCGGAAACAGGCTCCAGGCTCCGAGCCATCAGCCCAGAGCCTGACGCGGGGCTCGAACTCACGGACCGCGAGATCGTGACCTGGCTGAAGTCGGACGCTTAACCGACTGCGCCACCCAGGCTCCCGATAGAGCAGAGTTTTAATAAAATTACTACATTGCTTTTATGAATGAGGAATTGTAGTTACGATCCCTAACTTCTTACCTTACCGTTTAAGCTCAGGCTTTTGTGTAAAAAAGTTGTAACCCTTGAGGTGTGTGTCTTTCATTGATAAGAACGGAATAAAGGGATTTGTGTTTTGTTGTCACTTTGGAGCTCGTCAGGAGGACCCTTGGGCTGGCTGTGGGCAGAGACGCTGTTTGGGAGACACTGATGCACGTGTCCTTCAGGCGGACCTGCCAACCCAGCACTCAAGTGCCTGGTCCCAGGTGCCGTCAGTTAGGGGTTCCCAGTCGTGCCGTCTCCCTCTTTGTCCCTGGGTGTCTGCTCTCTGAGACCTTCTTCCCGGTCACGCAGCAGGTGCCTGACGGCCAGCCGGGAGTGAGCTGGTCTCCACGTCCGGGGTCTGGAACGTGTTTCCTGTTCACTTTGCTGCTTCTGGCGACAGGGCCCACCCCCACCCCCAACCCCACCCCCAACCCCTCGAAGCCTGGCAGCGCGTCACCGATGAGTGTTCTCTGGCTCCTCTTGTCGCCTACGGTACATGCTGGTCGGGACCTGAACCCAGTCCTCCACCTGGATTACGCTGATAGTGACATCATTTGAAAATTGGATTTTTAGGGGCGCCTGGGTGGCGCAGCCGGTTAAGCGTCCGACTTCAGCCAGGTCATGATCTCGCGGTCCGTGAGTTCGAGCCCCGCGTCAGGCTCTGGGCTGATGGCTCGGAGCCTGGAGCCTGTTTCCGATTCTGTGTCTCCCTCTCTCTCTGCCCCTCCCCCGTTCATGCTCTGTCTCTCTCTGTCCCAAAAAAAAAAAAAAAAAAAAAAAGTTGAAAAAAAAAAAGAAAATTGGATTTTTAAAAGTCACATCCAAATCCGTGACTTGTATTTTCTAAAAACGGAAATATTACTGTCCAAGAACTTGACCCAGACTTTATTTCACTTTTTTAAAAATGATGGCGAAACCCATGTAAGTTTGCCCTGTTAGCAGTTTTTACATGCGTTTCAGTGTTCCTTGTATGCGCACCGTTGTACGGCGGGCCCTCTAGGGCTTCTTCATCCCGCGTCACTGGAAGTCACTGGAGGTCCGCGCTCCCTGGAGGACGACTCTCTGGTCCCCCCAGCCCTGGCCCTGGCGGCCACTGTTCCACTGTGTGTGTCTAGGAGTTTGACTGCCGTGATGCCCTCTTGTTACTGGAACCATGGAGTACTTGTCTCTTTATGTTGCTTCTCCTTGGTGGTTATGCCTTGTCCTCTGTGAAGACCTCAGTGGCCTTCCCTGTCTGCCAGTTCAGGTGCGTGACGGGAGGGAGAGAGGCAGCGGGGAGAAGCGAGTCCTCCAGCCCGAGGAGCAGCGTGGCCGCGTTCTGCACCACCAGACAGGAAGAGCCAGTCCTTGTGTTCTGTGCTAGGGCTGGTGGGATTGTTGTAGTTCTCTGGTGCTCTGTTACAAATTGTCTCAAATTTTGTGGCTTCAAACAACATTTGCCGTCTCCTAGCTTCTAGAGCGTGGGGATCTGAGTGTGACTTAGCTGGGCCTTCTGGCCCCGGGTCCCTCACCGTACTGCAGGCAAGGTGCTGGTGTGGCACCGCACTCACCCGGAACCTCACCCGTGGTGGGTGGACCTACCTCCAGGTTCACTCAGGTGGTTGCTGCAGGGTTCTGTTCCTCACTGGCCATCGGATGGAGCCCTCCCTCAGGTTCTCTGCCATGGGGACCTCTCCGTGGGTCTGCTCGCGTTGTGGTGGTGGCTTCGTGGGAGGGAACGGGTGAGGGTAGGGGCAGGTGTGCTGGGTGTAGAGCGTGGGTGGTTGCCCTCCACCAAAAGAGGTGAATTGCTCAAGTTAGTTAGTCCCTTTCCTGGGGTTACCCGCGTCCAGTGACAGGTTGGGGTGAGGGCTCGGAACGCGGGCTCTCTTCTCTCGGTTTGGGAATTCTCCAAGAGGCTGTTCCGGTGCGGGATTGACTAAGGCCTTCGTTCCACCTGCGTGCTGCCCCGTTAGTTCATTTCTCCTTCTGCTTAATCCCGTTTCTTTCACTCTTGTGTTTGGAAGCACTTCCCAGTAAACCTCGTACAAATAAATCCCTGCCTCCGAACCCATCTCCTAGGGGTCCTGATGCACGACTCTGGGCGTTGTACAACCCACCACGATGCAGGAGCCCTGCTGCCTTTGCGTGGCCGCAGGCGTGCGTGTGCGGGTCCAGAGTCCTTTCTCACCGATAGGCGTCTGTGTGGCTCTGTGAATGATGCATTCTGTCTCCCCACTGCTTACTGAGACCACATCTGGAGTAAGTGATCACCCCAAGCGGACCACATTCAGGTCATTGAAGGACCAGCCCCCACATCTCACCCAGGGCTTCTTAAAATGAAGGCTTCTGCCATGGTGAGCCGTTCTGATCTCTTGGGTTGCGGTAAGGTGGCCCGATCTACTACAGGGGCTCCTGTACACTGTTGCACTGTGGCACACTGCTCCAGGGCACTCTCGTTGTTGCAGGCGGTCTGCAGCAACCTTTGTTAATTGCGGTGGGGGGAGACCAGGCCATCTCCAATAAGCCCGAAAACAGACGATAGAAGTATGAGAAACAAAACCATTACAGAACAAGATAAAGGAGAATAGCAAGGTAGAGAAGTGTTTATTAGGCACAAAAAACACACCTGGAGAAGGAAAAAATCAGTAAATCTGACTATGTCAAAACTGAAAACTTAAATATTATGCTAAGACAAAACCGTGGACTGGAAAGAGATCGCTCTATATTCTGATCTTCAGGATTTGATCTAGCACCTACACCAGCTTGTGCAAATCCGCAAGAAAAACAGCACCAAGGAAAAGGATTTGCATAAATAATAAACACGAGCGGGAAGGAAGCTGGTTGTCATGCATGTGAAACATACCTGAATTTGTAATCAGAAATACAGAGCTACAGGGAGATGACGTTTCATCAATCAGGTTGTCAAAAATCAAACTGTCCGAGAGACGCAAGTGTTGGTAAGGGTTTGGGGACACGGTGTACTTGAATGCCGGCACGAGTGAAGTTGTGTCAGCACTGGGGAACAAGTTGGTAGTATCTAGTCGGGTTGGAGAAAGTCTGGGACGTGTGTACAAGGAGACCTGAAGGTAAGGCACAGCGCTGTGCGTGATTTTTAAAAGGCCCATCAGCAAGGATTGATCAGTTAGGGTTGATACACTGGAACGTTATCCAGCAACTAACTGCACTATAGACACATGGTGAGATCTCAGAGATGGTCTTGAGTAGGAAAAGCAATTTGCAGAAACATCGAGTGTGGCGCTGCTCCCGTGAGTTAGCACAGACACTGTCCGTTCACAGCTGTGCGGCAGAGGGAGAGCTTTTTTAAAGCAGAGACTTGAAGAAATACATTAAAAGTCACAACATTCTCAGTGGTACTTCACTTTGGGAAGGAAGAGGGGGCTGGGAAGCAGAAGCCTTTGCCTTTCCCCCTAACCGTCTGTTTCCAGGCACGTTTGGCTCATCTTCTGTCCTCCCCACAGTAAACTAAACCGATGACACAGCCACATCCACAGGCTTAGTATAGTTTTGCGTCTTGATCTCTGTGTCGTTGGACACCGTTGGTCATACCTCCGGTAGGGTCTTCTTCCTCGCCCGTGCGTGCCACGGCTCTGTCGCCGTCCCTCCTCAGCCTGCTGCTGCCTGCCTGCCTCTTTATCGCTGTCCTCCTCCCTCCTCCCTCCTCACTCCTGTCCCCAAACGTCAGGGACAGAGTCTGCAACACAGAAGCCTCTCTCCCTTTCCGGTGGTGGCCCCCAGTTCTGTTCCCAGAGGTGACCACTGGCAGTAGCTTAATCTTCAGAAATCCGACTGCCCCCGACACACCATGTGCACACGCTGATGTGTGTCTGCGCATATAACACAAGCATACACGTGGTGTATGTTCTACACTTTTTAAAAATCACATGGCCTTTTGATATTTTGTTAGTTCAGTGTGATTTATATCTATCAACATGATAATATAGATCAGCTTTCTTTTTAACAGTTGCTTATTGTTAAGGATTAAGATTTGTATCTTGAAATGAGAGGTAACACCAAGAACAGGTGACCCTGAGCTCATTTCAGTTCTTGTTAATGAATACTTGTCGGTTTCCTGCCATTTACAAAGGTGGTGTTCTCTTGGGAGGTGTTGGGATAAATGTGGAGCACCATAGGTGAATTATCCTGTTCATCTGGCCAGTCAGACACATGACTCATGTTGATTGTGGAGGACTGAGGTTGGCATAGGGCTCCTGCTGAGATGGGCGGTCTCCAGGGTAGAGACGAGGGGGGGGTGGGAGGGAGGCAGAAGGAAGAAACGGAAGCCCAAGGGCTGGTTGGTCCCAGGAGGAGAGCCAGGCGGTGGGACGTGCTGCATCCTCAGAAAGGAAGGGGGTGTGGGCGGCCAGCAGTGCCACAGCACGAGAAGAAAGTGGCCCTGTGAGGGGTGCTGCTGTCTAGCAGGACACCGGGTGGCTGCCGGAGGAAGAGTGGGGCTGGGGGACGTCGGGGCATCTGTGTGAACGGTAGTGGGAAACTTCCCGACACAGGCCATTTCCCTCATGGTCGGCTTTCAGTGAAGAGTGGCTGAGATTATTGGAACGTTGATTCCTGAGCGAGGAATTATTTTTATTACCTTCCTCAACATCAGAAGTGTTTGTTATTTGGAAGCACGCCTGTCTGATTCGTACTTCTTAGACTTTTTAAAAAATGATTTTTAATGTTTTATTTATTTTGAGAGAGGGAGAGAGAATGAGAGCGCATGCGTGCTTGCAGCAGGGAGGGGGGGGAGAGAGAGAGAGGGAGAGAGAGAGAGAGAGAGGGAGAGGGAGAGAGAGAGGGGGAGAGAGAGGGGGAGAGAGGAGGAGGAGGGAGGGGGAGAGGGAGGAAGAGGAAGAGGGAGAATCCCAAACAGGCTCCGCACCATCAGCACAGAGTCCCGCTTGGGGCTTGAACCCACGAACCATGAGATCTTGACCTGAGCTGAAACGAAGGGCCAGATGCTCAACCAGCTGAGCCACCCAGGTGCCCTGATTTGATTCTCATTTCAGAAATAAAGAGAATGAGACAGTTATGTCCTTTGGAGGTGAACCACCTCCAGATTTGTAGGTTAAAAATCGGGAGTAATAGTAAGTTTTGAGGTAAAAAACAGATACTTCAGTGATTTCATAGAGACACGCAATTGATACAATTTCAGCTAATATAAAACGCATGTGATTCTAACGAGTGGATGCAGTTTCCGTTGGAAGGGAACTTTGCTTGTGGAATCGGCCCCATCCGCTTGGAGTGCCATCAGCAGACTTGCTTTTCTGCCGAGGCTTTTTGTCTCTTTGGAATATATTTTATTCAGGGGGGTGGGGAATACATTCTCCTGTTTCTGCTGAAGAAGTCTGTGCTGCTAAGCTGGGCTCTTGTGAATGACCTGATTGCCTGATTTCAGGTGTTTACTGACTCAGAGCAGTCGGTCCCCCGTGGAGCCTTTTTCTTTTTAAAACCTTGCACAGAAACCATTTTTAAAGGGTTCTTTCGTGGTCTTGAAATTTCTTGGTCACGTCCTAGGGGAACAATTACTGAATTTCTGCACCCAGGTCTCTGTCAGTTCGGAGGGATTAATTGGCCTGGGACTAAGTTGGGCGTGGTCTGGCCTTCGGAAAAACGTTGCGATAACATCACCAAAAAATTATGATACCTGTTCTGTAACCACAAGTCTTGGTTTCAGTGACGTCTTTAGATTTTCCAGTACAACACGTGTGTCCGTTTGTGTGTCTGTGTGCTGGGGAGGGTGATCTACCCGTTTCGGGAGTGGCCTGCGGGAGGTGGTCTTGGTTAAGGCAATGAGCACAGGCGGGGCTGCGGGCGGGCCCACAGCAGAGCTTGGGTACGGTCAAACGTGGGTGATTGTGAGGTCGATCAATTCGCTTGGGGCTTGAGAAGACACATGTCTGGTGTGACTTCGGTACACCTGGCTTCTTTGTTAGGGGTTTAAAATGACACCCTCGAATTTCCAGTCATCTTCCATTCAGGCTCTTCGTGCCCAGCACTGTGCTTGCCAGACAGCACGGGTCCACGGGTTTCTGGAGCAGCTGACCCGGTCCAGTAAGAATAGGTATCCTCCCTGCTCCCTCCCCTTGCTTCCCTGTGTACTCAGAGCACAAGGCGACTGAAGGAAAGTCCAGTCGTTAGACTTGTTTTTCTAAAACTTGAATCTGCTGTTTTTCTAACTTTATGAGCAGGAAGCCCTGCCCCTTATTAACTGTGTGACCTTGTCTCACTTTTCTCTATAAAATAGGGGAAACTCCTTCATCTGGTGATTACGAACATTGCACGAGATAGGTTTGTAAACTTGCTTGGCACGTAAGTGCTGGGTGACATGGTTGTTTTCATTTAGATGTGGTTCTTCTAGGCTCACGGAGGGCTTGGCCCTGGCAGAGACGAAATAACAGGAATGTGCCGTTGGGGGCAGCTTCACAGACAGAATGGGTTTGGATGGAACCTGCAGGGTTGGATCAAATTCAACAGGTTGAAAGGGGTGGTGGTCTTAAGTTGTTTCTCTGAATATTCTTAAATATTCACAAATTTCCAAATCAATTGGCTTGAAAGTGGTTCTTCAGTGTTTGACTTCAGATGTAATTAATATAAGTTGAAAGACATTTGGGATATTGAAAACAATCTAAATTAGGGAAGTATACTACGACTTTCTACGCTGATGGAAAGAAATCTTCTGTGTCTGTACTGTCATCCAGTATGGTAGTCACTAGCCATATTGAGCACTTGAACTGAATTTTAAATTTTATTTACTGTCATTTAAACTTGAAATAAAACGGCCATATGCGGCTGCCATGTTGGAGGAGCACAAAAGTGAGCTTAAAATGAAATGAAGAATTCGTTTCCAAAGAAATAGAATACAAATAAAAATTTCTAATCAGTTAATTCTTTTGTGATTTGTAAATTCATCATGTGACGCTCTTTGCTTTGTTGTAGGGTCTCCAACTGAGAAACACGGCACTGTTTCCCTGCACTCTACCCACCTATCGCTGGACTTCTGTCGTAACAAGTTGGCAGACACTGGCTGGAAGTGGGCTGCGATAGAACATGCCAGTATCAGTGCTGACACAAGAGCCTAACAAGTGCCAACTTACAGATGATTACGCATTTTGAATTCTAATGAACTGTTTTAACCTTCAGGAAGAATTGTAAAGACCTGTACATAGCACAACATGATCCGGATAATATATATACTATTCATGTACATCCACAGATACACCTTGTACCAAATAATGCTTTCTTGTAGTAGAATAAGAATCGTGTAAATTCTAAAAGATTTTAGCAGGTTTTCTTTCCCTATTCATTGCTTCTTATCAGTTTTAAAAGACTCCTTAAAGCATGTCAGATGAAAAACAATTAGGATTACAAGTTTCCATTTAATTTCCTTTAAACCATTGAGGCTTCATTAAACTCTTTTCACTTACTAAACTTTTGTATCTTCTTTGTTTTGACACACTCCCCTTTGCTTTTATCTCTTCTATCTGCCAGAAAGTTTTCAAATCATTTAGTTCCAATACTGAAATACTTAATAAGCAACTACTTGATTTTTAATGATGACTTCAGAGGAGTGGTCATCACCAGGTGCTTTGTCCTTTTGTACCCTAGTTGTACCGTCTCTTGGGTTGGTTGTAGCAATAACATGTTTTGGCTGTTGAGAGCTCTTGAACTCAGTCATTATCCCTGAGAACTAAAAAGAGTCAGTTCAGAATCCAACTTAACTGAAATTTGCCCCACATGGTGCAGAAGTCTGGTTTGGTTTTGCTTTTGCCCCCCAGTTCCCTGCCATTAAGGTCGGGTGGGTTACGGTGTGCACTGCGCAGGCTTTCTGCGTCACTTGCAGGTTTGCGAGGACAGACGCTGTTGACCCCGTGTCCCCTTCTCCTGAGCCCTTCGTGTTTCTTTGCCTCTACTCTTCTATACTGCAGGTTTTTTCTCACTTATTGTACAAAGAAATTGCGATGTATATTTTCATGTAATTTGATTTTGGAATTCTGTCACCTTATGTAGTGAGTTCTTCCAAAATACAATTTTTTTCCAATAATTGTCAAGTTGTTGGCTTTTATTGTATTGAATGAAGGTTATAATACTGAATGCCAGAGAAATGCAGTTTAGAAAAATCTCAGGTTGATTCCTTATGCAAACAGACTTATACTTGAAAATCCCTTGGCCGTGGCAGTGGATGTATTGGGCTCTATCTAGGTTCTTATGTGGATCTCAAAGCACTACAGGGGTGTGAATGCTTTGCTGTTTGACATATAGATTCTGTCACTGATATAGTGCACTTGGATTTTATTAATGTTTGAGCATAAGCATATTTCATATCATGTTTTCCAAAAAAAGCTTCAGGAAATGATGAAGTGAACGTGTGCAGTGTTAACGGCGGGCCCAGGTTCCTCTATGTTGGGTGTGAGGTTGGGATTGGGAAGTAGTAGTTGGCCTGTAAGAGACAGAACTCGAGACGGTACCAGATGGGACACAATTCTGTGAGAATTGGTGCGTCTCTGCTCTGTGGGGCTTGGAGAGACGCTTTGGCAGAGAGTGAAGGGATCCCTATGAGTAGCCCCATCCTCTGTGGACTCTGCAGGTCCTTTTTGAAGCAGAAGTAAAATGGTTGAGGATGTAGACACAGTAGAGAGTGATTTTTCTAAACACCTGTCTGTTCCCCACTCTGAAGCATTATAAAATCCCATACATGTGTAATTGCTGAGTGTGAAAATTGTTTGATTTGATTTACTGCAGCCGGTTTTCTTCGAGAACTTCATTTGGGACTCCCCCTCCCAACCCCCAAATTCTAAAACTTGTTGCCCCAAAGTGCTGGTAGTGCACACGCGCCTGGGATTTGAATGCAGTCCCTCTTACTCTTACATCAGAAACTGTCCACATGGTGGCTGCTTGTGGCAGAATGGAGTCTGAACTTTGCTCTCCCGTTGCTGTGATTCTGCTAGTGATCTGTCAAGTTAAAACCTGGGACTTGACTCTTCAGGGAGCGGCAAATGACCTAGTAACTCAGGGACAACTCTTACTGAACTTTAAGTGCCACTTAAATGCAGGTACCTTGGAGTAACCATGTGTGTTTTGGGGCTAGATCCTGGGGAGTCAAAGGGGGAGCCAGGAACGAGGGCCCCTCCCTTCCTGCTCTTTTCCACCCGGCGCCCTGGCGTGCTGCATGTGGACACACAGGCCTCGGGGGGGGGGGGGGAGGGGGTGTGTTGTGTGTGACTTCTTCTCTGCCGGGGGCGTCACCTGTGCCTTTCCCTGTGTTCATCTGACAGTGTGAACTTAGCGCCTCCATATTTGATATTAAACCACTCTCAGGTGACACTGATCCAGGTGGCTTTTGCCCCACCAGTGCCTCATCACTAGTGTGAGGTGAGTCCTCTCTGCTCTAGGAAAAGGATTTTCTCCCTAACTCTGTGCCAACTGTCAACAACACCTACACAGTCTTACGGGTTTTAGGACTGTTGGCTGTTTCCTAAATTGATTCCAAGTTCTTGTAAAGGCTTCCAGATTTCAGTCTGTGCTCATACGGGATGTATGATCTCAGTGGCTTTCTGGCCTCCTTCCGTGAGTTTAAAATCCACGAGAGATTGGTTCCCTTGTCATTACGAGGCACTCTCTCTGTGAGGGTATTCCACTCGTTCTGTGATCACGTGGGTGTCCTGGTATCCTTAATGGCCTTCATTCTCGGTTGTGAAATTTTATTTCATATGCTCACCACCCTCTACGAATCTGCACACTTGGGGTTGTGGTGCCTGTGGATCTATTTTTGCCCGTCTGGTCTCCAGTTGGTGGAATTGCCTTCTTTGTACTGCCACTTCTCAGCATCTCTGAAATCTGACATAATGTTGCGTCATTCCAGTTTTTTGTTTTGTTTTGTTTTGTTTTGTTTTTTTTTTTTAGTTCTGTAACTTGTTGATTGTATTTAACTATGTGAGTTCTGTTGTGATGTTTGCTGTATTGTAAAGCACCTCCATCGTGTGGTGGATGCTGTGTAAATCAATAAATGATCACTTAGAGGCTGTATCACGAGCTATTTTGGTTTTAGGATGCAGGTCTCAAAAGCAAGTTGTGGGATTCTTTCGAAACAGCACATGATACCAAAAGGTCCACAAGGGAATCTTGATAAAGGACTTTTAAAACTTCATTTAAACAAGGAACCAGAGGGTGGGAAGTTGACTTCTGACCTGCTACAATGGTCTTAAGATTTCCAGTACGGGGCCAAGCAGCATCTTTCACCAGCCAGGTACCTGCTGATGAAGGGCCTTGAATGAAACGAGCATGTGTTAGCGTGTTTTGGGGACTTCGTCTTTAGCTTGAAGCGGCTCTACCACAGACATAAGCTAGAAGGCGGGGAACCCAGACCTGAGCGTGGACTGGAAGAGCCCACGGGCACCACCTCAAGCCCACCACCTTCCCTCCTCCACACGGATGGGCGAACGTGGCTCCAAGTAGCACCAGGCTCACTTAGCAAGTTAGCGTAAAAAGGGGCAAGACCGAGCACTCTTTCCCGCCCTTAAAAGGGTGTCCCTGTCTACCTTTCTACCCTGTGCCCTCACGTGGAGTTCACGTGGATTTACAGTGTGAGGTAGTGTTTGTGGTGATAAATGTTGCCGGTGGCCGCCAAGGCCTCCTCCTTGCAACCTGAGAAAAGAACAAGAAGCCAGATCTCTTAATGAGAGCTGAGTTAGAAACAAGAAGAAAATCCTCCTTGAAAGCAGTCCGGGGAAGGTTCGGGGTCATTTTCAGAGTTGAATTTTACTGATAAAAAATTTTTCTGGAGGACTGGAAGCCCCAACAGGGTTCAGTTTGCAGAGAAAATTATTTCCAGGATAAGCTACTTTTGGTTGCTCTGTTTCAGATGTGTGTAACATGACTGCCAACGCAGGGGTAACTTTTTTCTTTTTTGGTCTCATTTAGTCTGCATGCCCCGCTGAGCCATAGTGAAATGATGAAAGAATTCCGCTTCCTGTTCACACAGGTGGAATCAATCAGAGGAGAAGGAAGAAGCTTTCACAAAAGGCAGCAGACACAGCTTAGACCTAGGAGCTGCGCAGAGAATCCTAGGCGAGACCCTTGATATTTCCCCCTTGCCGGCAGCATCCATTAGGAGGAAGCATGAGAGCGCTCCGTGTGCCCAGCAACACCTCGTTTGTTCCCAAGGAGCACCAGAAACCGTATTCCTACTGATGGAGCTTGCACTTTATGGCAGGCTGGTGCAAGGCGCATTCTCACGAGGGTCCTCCAAAGTAGTGGTTTCTCATGAGGAAAACGGGTTCGGATCAGCGTGGCAAGGCTGCAGAGCGAGTACGTTTCTGGCGAGGATTCGGTTCCAGGGCCTTGCTTCCTCGCTTCTGTGCTGGGTGCTGCTCCCTCCCTGGCAGGCGGTTCTTCCTTCCCAAGGTCACCCGGGGGCATACGTGTTGAGGCCCGTACTGGAACCTAATTCGCTGGCCCACGCGTCCAGCGGTTCCCTCCCTTCCCCTCTCTACCAGGACCTGGCACCTCCTCCTCGGGAAGAGCCTGTGCCCTTGTGCCCTAGGCGGTCTGTGGTGACCCTTCACGCACCTCGTGTTCCCCGTCCCGGACAGCTCCATGCCGAGTTCCTCCTTATCTGAGCAAAACGCGAGTCACATCTAAAGTGAACCATGTTCAGGCGCTCAGACATCTTGCCTGACCTTGCGAGCTGCCGGGAATCCTGTCGGGTGCTGGAGTTCAGTCTGATGCTTTGTTTCACAGGCTCTGTAGCTCAGGGGTTTCCAGCCAGTAGGAGTCCCCTTGGAAGACAAGGGCCCAGATCAGGTCAGAGATGGAGTCCTGGTACCAGCATCTCTAGGAGGAGGGCTCTCACCTCTGAGAGAAGGCTTGGTGAGGGCAGCTCATGGTCATGACAAGGAGGCAGACAAGCCCTTGAGTTGACTAGGCCCCTTAGGGGAGCTTTCATTCCCTGCAGGCATCTAGTCCACGCAGGCGGGAAGGGCACAGATTTGTTTCTTCCTGCATGTGTGCTGCTCTCCCTGGTTTCCATCACGTTCTCAGGGGTTCGTGACCCTCCGGATGTCCTGTCCCCCTGTAGAAACTGCTGTAGGACCTGAGAGGGCAGCTTGCAGGGTCCTGGCCTGATCAACACAGCAGGTCAGTTGCAGAGCCCGATGTGAACCCCGTCCCCCTGACTGCTGGTGTAGCTCGTGGCGGGAACGACTCCTCAAACATACCGAGCACCTGCTGCGTGTCACGTGCCAGGGTGGTGCTGGTGGGACAAAGACACGTGGTCTGATGCAAAAGCAGGCACCGGCTGTGGCAGAGTCCCCAAGCACTTTTAGGTCATCGGTAGGGCACGCAAAGCAGACGAGCTTGGCAGGCCACACTCATGAGCCCAGTGGCCCGCCGTGTGGCACCTCTAAACCACTGTTGACAGACTAGGAGGCTCTGAACCATGGCAGCTCAGTAGCCTGGCAAATTCTCCCCTGCCCACGTGCCCGCCCCAGCTGGACATCATGTCCCTGAGCACACCACTGCCCTGACACATTCGCCCTCTCCCCTTCCATCCCCTGGGGACCTCTGCCAGAACTCCTCCCCCTTCCTCAGAACCCGAACCCTGGGATGGTGTGGACTCCACATTGCTCCTCTGCCAACCTACAGATGCTAACCCTCCGTAGCACTCAGGCTTCTCCCCCTTCGGACACTCCCCCTCTGCTGTTCTGACCCCTCCTCTAACCCACGCTTCTTCCTCAGCTCTTGTCCCCGGTCACCACTTCCCCTGCAGTCCTGGATGCTTCTAGGAATGGGGACCATCAGCCTTCCTTGGCTTCTCCTCTGTATGACAGTCTGTTTAGAAGGGTCTCCTGCTGTCTGCTTGCGATAGCCTTTAGCCCTCTCTCCTGCTGTTGGTCACCCCATGTTCCCTGAAGGCTTTGGTTCCTTGGCTCCCTACCTGTCCATCCCAATACTGAATCTGGCCGGCTTCCCGGCTTCTCGCTTTCACTGCGCTGGCGGGTTCCACGCCCCGTCCTGGGCCGTGTCAAGCCCCAGCACTACTGAACATAGGAGTCCAGTTTGCCACCCCAACAGGGCCCACCCGGGTCCTCGACATGGCCGAGACCCAGGTTTCAGGTTTCATGACCCCTACTACACCAGCCCCTGCGGTCTGCACCTGAGTTGCCTTCGCAACGCACTCCCCGCCTGTGTGGCAGGAGACCCCGGGCACCGGGGGACACGGTCATCTGCACTCTCAGCGCCTGCAGCCAGGCGGGGTTCTGCTCGGAGGGTGCCCGTCCACACGCACAGGAGACACGCGGGGCAGCCCCTCTGGCCCGACGCCTCTCCCAGATCTCTGGGCTCTCTCCGTCCCGTGCCACCAACTGATGTCATCGAGCGGCGTCCTGATGTCTCTCCGCCTCTTCCGTCCGTCTGCCTGCACGCTTGTCCTTGGTCCCAGGGGTTTACCCGAGTAAGCCCCTGCCCCGGGGTCCGCAGTGGGGTCTGCAGGGAGGCCTGGGGTGTGGTGCGCGGTGGGGTCCAGAGTGAGCTCCGCGGTGGGGTTCCCGGTGGGAACCGCGGTAGGGTCCGGGGTGAGATCCGAGGTGAGGTCCAGAGTGAGCTCCTCGGTGGGGTGCGGGGTGGGGTCCGCGGTGCACTGCGCAGAGGGTCTTCTGAACTCCGTCCGCGGTGGGGTCCGCATCGAGTCCCTGGCCCGGTTCCCGCCTCCTCTCCCGCAGCCTCGGCCCCTGCCCGTCGCCCACGCGCCGCGAGATCACAGAGTCACGCTCTCGACGCCTCCCCGCCAGGTTTCTCCAAGGAGCAGGGTCCGCTCGCCGTGTGCATCCCGTCCAGGGCCCTGCCTGGGCCGCGGCCACGGTCGGCTGCCGGCGCGCACCCGCGCCTCGAAGGTGTGAGGAGCGGAGAGGCCTCCGCCCGCCCGCCGGCCGCCGCCCGCCCGCGCTCCCTCCGCCCTCCCGCTTCCCGAGACTCTCGCGAGACCCGCGGCCTCGGGTTCGCGCCGCCCCGCTTGCGCGGCGCACTTCTCGCGAGGCTGCAGCAGGGCCGGCCCGACATGGCGGAAGGTAGGGTGTTGGGGGGCGGCGCGGGAAGGCGCGCAGCGGTGGCGGCGCTGCAGGCCGGGGCGACCGGGCCTTGAGCGGGCCGGCCGGCCGGCCGTGCTCGCAGGGCCGCGGCGGGGCTCGCGGGCCGTCCTGCCCCGCCCGTGTGAGGGCCGCGGAAGGGCTGGCGGGTGGGCGTCCTGAGCGCGGCTGCTGAGGCGACGCCCCTCGGGCGCCCCCCACCCCGCGGGCCGCGGCGGCTGCCGGGTGGGGGCCGGGCGGGGCGCGGCGGGCGGCCCTAGGGACTCGCCGCGCCGGCGGGGACGTCAGCTTCTCGGGAAACCGAAACTGCTGTCCTGGCACGTCCCGCATCCGGCCGGGCTGGGCTCGGTGCGCCGGCCGGGAGGCTGCCCCCGGGTGGCGGAGGGGCCGGCCAAGGTCACGCCGCGCGGACCTCCGCCCCGTCGCCTGTCCTCGGGTCCTTCCCTTCTCCTGGTGCGCTCTTTAGGGCGCTGCAGGCCGGCGATGGGGCCTCTCTGGCGCTGCCTCCCCGAGCCCAGCAGAATCGGAGCCCTCCTTGTCAAAACCGGGTCGTGCAGGTGCAGGTGCGGGGCGAGAGGCCAAGATGGGCACCGTCGCTTCGCCCATTAGCCTCATTGTCGGAGGAAAATGCTCCTTTTGTGCTTCACGCTTAACGAGTGACCGCGGTGTGCTGGTCCTGAGCTGAGCTTTGTCTGAATCCATCTTTCCTTGGATCTTAAAATTGGGCGGCGCATGGCAGTTTGCAGGCTTTTCTCATTTTGGACTAGACTTGCGCACAACCTTGTGAAGGAGGGCTGCGTGTGTGTTACTTACACTTCGTGGACAGAGAGACTGGGGCCAAAGCTGTGGAGACGGCCGGGACTGGCACCCGGCTTTTGCCTTGGGTCTTTACCATGTTCGACGTAGTAACTCGAGGCGAATGTCGAAGGCAGAAGAGGCATAAAAAGCAGAAAGAAAGTTCAGGTATCCCACGAAGCTGGTTTTTGTTTGGGTGAATCACAGGATGTTGGGCGCAGGCAGCCAGTGGAATGGAAGGGCAGGATAGACGGCAGGAGGAAGGCCTTAAGTGGGTGCTTCTGTGCTGGAAGAGAAGTGGGGAGTGTTGGGGAGCACCTTACCAGGACTGAAGTGCGCGGCTGCAGGCTTAGCACTCAGCAGGTTTGCTGAGCACCTGCTCTGCTGTGCAGTCAGGTTCCAGCCACGGGGATCTCCTGCAGGCCGAGTGTGACGATCGGTCATCTTGCAGGCGCCTTGAGGGTCGTTTAGCTAGCGGAGGATGCACCTGACCCAAAACGTCCTTTCAGGGTTACATTGGCAAAGAGATCATGGGTAGGTAAGAAGCATAGGCATGGGGTTCTGACTTACAGTTTTTCTTGTGTTCCAGTTTGTTCTGGTTTCAGCTTTTGGCAAACAACGTTGCAAAACTTCCGCTAGGAAGAATGACTGAAGCATTCTAGTCCAGTTAGCCCCTTGACCTGAAGGTGTGTGTTATGTGGAAGAGGGCAAGTGTAGCTAGAAAGGGCTTCTCCTTGTGTGTTGTTGTTTAATGCTGCTTGTATCTTAATCAGAATTTGTCAGAACTGTCCACGCTTGTTCTGAAATACTCATTTAAATGTAAACAAATAGCAAAAATCTCTGGCCTGTAACAGGTGGATTATCTGTGAGCACATCCTATGGGAACTTCCTGACAGTGGGTTTTGTTGGTGCTGCGAGTGTGTGAACACGCGGGAGATGGGGCCTCGGGATAGTAAATCGAACCTGGAGGGACGGAGCACAGTTTTCTTGCAGTGTGACTCTTTGAGAAACCGACCTTTTTCCCTTCCATCTGTCCGCGGGTATTGGTTTGACCAGAAATATTTAGCTAAAATCTGTCCTGAAACTGGTTTCCATTTCCGCTCTACGCGTGTAGCTGTAGTGCTGATTTAAACTTGCTTCGTCACTCAAACAAGTCCTTCCGGCTCTGCTTTTTCTCCTTGATTGTGCTTACTCACAGCCTCCTTTTACAGCTTCCAGCGTTCCCTTTAAAACATCAGTCAGATCCCATCTCTTTCACTCCTCTCCATACACCTGCCCTGCACACCCCCTCTCCACTCCCGTGGCTCTCCATGATCTTAAAATATCTTCCAGAGCCTTCCAGTGCCTGTTCCAGCAAGGTCTGCCCCCGGTTAGTAGAGCAGCCTCGTCCCCCGCGTCTTCTCAGCCACCGTGCTCCAGCCACGCCAACCCTCGCTGTTGTTTGTGCGTTCCCAGCATGCTTCTGCTTCTCCATCTCTGTCCTTGTGGCCCCCACAGCCTGGCACGGTCTCTCAGTTTCTGCACACAGCTAACTGATCTATTTGGGTGTCTGTTCGGTTCTCACCTCTTTGGAGATCTTCCTTAGTTATTTTTTAAATTGCTTTACTAGAATATAAACCTCACGAGGGCGGGGACTTCTGTCTTGTTCACTGCTGTCTCTCCCGACTTGGAATCACACATTGGAAGGAACCGTCGACCTATTGAGCGTCATTTACCGGACATCAAGGGGAGTTGCCTGGATACATCCTTCGTCTCTTGGCAAGGAAGCTGGCTGGTCCAGCTTTTAACGTGCTCTGAATAACATTAGTCTGCCCGGAGCTCCCTAACCTACTTCTCACCCAGCCCAGCCTGTTTAAGTTTTAGCAGTTGAAGTGTAATGCTTCGAGCTCAGTCAGCTCAGTCTGCAGTCGGACGAGGGTTTGAACCCTAGTGTCACCAAGCTGTGTCCATGGGCAAGCTACTTAACTGCTCTCGGTCTCTGTGTCCTCACCTTCAAAAGAGGGGTCATTTCTGCCTCAAAAGTAACTGAGGGAGGATCAGAATAAATGGTACAGGGAGGACACTTGCGGCCAGTGCCTGACATTTCGACCCTGACTTGCAGCCTGTTTCTTGGTCTCCTGTTGAACGGGCTCCCTTCCTTCCTCAGCAAAATGAAGGTGAAAGTTGGAAAAAAATGTAATGGTTTATTAAACAGAAAATTGATCATGGACTTTTATTAGCTTACTGGAATTTGGTCAGGAATATATTCTTGACAACAATGCAGTTAAGGTGAAGACATTGAATATTCTGGACAATCACTGGCCAATACAGTAGTCACCAGCCACATATGACTAGTTAAGTTTGATTAAATTAAGTAAAAATAAAAATTCAGGGGCGCCTGGGTGGCTCAGTCGGTTAAGCGTCCAACTTCGGCTCAGGTCATGATCTCACGGCTCGTGGGTTTGAGCCCCGTGTGGGGGGCTCTGTGCTGACAGCTCAGAGCCTGGAGCCTGCTTCGGATTCTGTGTCACTCTCCCTGTCTCTGCCCCTCCCCTGCTCGTGCTCTGTCTCTCTCTCTCCGTCTCTCAAAAATAAATAAACATTAAACAAAAATTTAAACAAAGATAAAAATTCAGTTCCATAGTCACAGTAGCCCAATTGCAGGTGCTTCGTAGCCGTGTGGTTTGGGGCTCCCACCCTAGCAGACGGCACAGATGAACAGGACACTTGCATCATTCCAGAAAGTGCTGTTGGCTAGCACTGTTCCAGAAAATGCTTCATCAGTATAGGCTGTAGAAATAGGGAAACAAGAAACTGCTCTCTCCTCAGGTTTCTAATTTATCCCTTTGCTTCTTATTTTACTCATGCAGCAAGTGCCTGTCCCAGGCCTTTGACAATTATGTACCCTCTGGAGACCTCTCAGCCTCTGTCCCTTTCTGTACCATTCCTGCCTGTTTTCTGCCTACCCTTTTGCTTGCTTCTGTCACCAGCAGTGCCTGTTCCCTTTCTCCTTGAGCTGTTTTTTTTTTTCCCCCCCACAAAGAAAGTTCGGGGCTCCTGGCCGGCTCAGTCGGTAGAGTGTGTGACTCTTGGTCTTGGGGTTCTAAGTTTGAGCCCTGCATTGGGTGTAGAGATTACTTAAAAATAAAATCTTGAAAAAGAAAGAACGGAAGGAAGGAAGACCCGTTCACTGCAGTGGCCGTGGATGTGCCGGGAGAGAGATACAGGTTCAGTCACTGGCAAGGCAAGTTGCTGTGGTCGAGACATGGTCATGATGATTGCCATCATGCCCAACAGAATGAGAGTTCCTAGGGTCAGTGTCTCTTGCTGAATGCGGTAGGCCCAGGGCCTGGGGCATTTATTGAACTCTTACCTGGCAAGGCACGGCGGGGTGGAGGATGGGATGAGTTTGGAGGGGAGGGGGGGGGGAGTGGCGGCACCGCAGCTGGCGAGAACTGATAGGAGCGACGTTGACAGAAGGCATGAAAGACAGGACTTCTGAAACCGGTTTGCATGTTGACAAGAGACGGAGTAAAGATGACTGACTCGGATTACGGCTGGGCTGTGAACAGGAGGAGGAAGAGCAGGTTCGAGGACCAGCGTCTGGACCTCAGGTTTGGACACACTTCGCCGTGTCCGGCGGCTCTGTCTTCGCAAGGAGTTAGAAGCGTTTGCAGTCAGACTGGCATTTGGGTGAGAATTAGTTAGCTAGTATTTGCCGAGTGTCCCTGTGATCAGGGCTGGACAGAGTGAGGTTTCGAAAGACGTATGTCATGCCACTGATTTGTGGCGTTTGTGACAAGATTTCACAGAGCTGGGTTACATTCAGGGAAGCGTATCTCCTTCCTCTTGGGCGCAAGCCACTGTGCTGGGGTGACAGTCGCAGCCTTAACGGGACTGTGGAGCGGACGGGGCGGCACAGCCTCTCAGCAGCGCCTGCCTGTTGCGCTTTGCGGTCACTGATTTTCTCTTGGTTGACGACTGACGGCACCACCGTCCAGCCACATCGTCAAGCCAGTGACCTGCATTCGGTCACCAAATCTGTGCGGCTCTGACGCGTTCCTCTCTGCCGCCACGCCTCCATCCGCGCGCACTAGTGGCTGTCAACACGGAGAACCCTGTGCCCTAGAGTCCCCGGGAGCTTTTAAAGACCCAGGTTTGTGTATCACTCAGCTTCAGTGCACAGCAACATGCCCCACAAAACGTCTCTCTCAGGCTGAGGCAGTATTGAATAAAACATGGTTTCATTGAATCCGTTTTTATGTTTTTATTTTTTTAATGCTTATTTATTTATTTATTTATTTATTTATTTGGGGTGGGGGCAGAGAGACAGAGAGAACCCCTAGCAGGCATGGAGCCCAATCGAGGCTCGATCTCGACTGTGAGACCATGACCTGAGCTACAATCAAGAGTCGGATGCTTAGCTGACTGAGCCCCCCAGGCGCCCGTAACAGTTTACTAGATATGTATGTGTGTGTGGATCCACCTATCCATGTGGAGATACGTGGTGCGTGTGTGTGTGTGTGTGCACATATAAATACATGTATGTTAAGGTAATCTTTCCTACCTAAGGAGTCCTGGTTAGTAACTTTCATCTGTAACTGGAGTAAAAGGAGGTTTTATTTTATTCATTATTTAAAAATTTTTTATTTTAGTTTTTAAATGTTTATTCATGTGCGAGTGGGGAGGGGGCCGAGAGAGAAGGGGACAGAGGATCCGGAGTGGGCTGTGCACTGACAGCAGAGAGCCCTATGTGGGGCTCAAACTCACGAACTGTGAGATCACCACCTGAGCCAAAGTCGGACTGTCCACCGACTGAGCCCCCCGGGAGTCCCCGAAGGAGTCTTTAAAGCAAACTTTGGTTAAATAATGGCTTTTGGACTTTGTCAAAACATTCAAGTTATGACCGTTACAATTGCTAGGTTTTTTTAAAGGGCAAAAAGTCAAAATATTAGATATCTCTTAGCACCATCATATTTTTCATGATATCCAGACGGTGGAAGAGAGAAGTAGGAAGGTGCAGACTGGAAGGGGTACCATGGCCCTGACTCTCCCTTTGTGTGCTCAGGTGGTAATGACCTCTTTGCCTTTTCCTTTCCTATAGGGTATATTGTGAATCTGAGTTCCCAACAGTAAATATACTCACTTATTTCATATTCTCTACTAAACAGTTGTCCTACATTTAGCACTTAAAAATTTTTTTTTAACATTTATTTATCTTTGAGACAGAGAGAGAGAGAGAGCATGAACAGGGGAGGGTCAGAGAAAGAGGGAGACACAGAATCTGAAACAGGCTCCAGGCTCTGAGCTGTCAGCACAGAGCCCGACGCGGGGCTCGAACCCACGGACCGCAAGATCATAACCTGAGCCGAAGTCGGACGCTTAACCGACTGAGCCACCCAGGCACCCCATTTATCACTTTTTTAATGTTTTTTATTTTTGAGAGAGTGCAAGAGGCGGAGGGGGGGCGTTGGGCAGAGAGAGGGGGGGACAAAGGATCTGAAACGGGCTCTGTGCTGACAGCAGTGAGCCCAATGTGGGGCTTGAACTCGCAAACCATGAGATCATGACCTGAGCCAAAGTCAGACGCCCAACCCACTGAGCCACCCGGGTGCCCCTAGTTTACTACTCTGGATTAATGAATGGCTACTAACCCCTGTTAGAGAAAATTCCCATGTGCATTGGGACAGGTACAGAAAAGTCATAGTGGTGGGTAATTTACCACCAGTGAGGAACTTAACTGTTTTAATGCCAAGAAAGATGATAGCATTTTCTGAGTTGATATTTTGATGTAGAAAACCTGAAGATACGCCTGAAACAAAAATTATTCTTGAAGTCCTCAAAACAGGATGTTACCACAGTTTTATAATTATTTTTTCTTTTAGCTAATGGACATAAAGAGTAGAGATAAAGTCACTTAGTCATTAAAGAATTATACAAGAACACTAATTCATTGGTAAAATTGAAGCTGGAGTGTAAGAACGATAGAAGTATGATGATCGGAAATATCAGTATTTTGTTCATCTAAAAAGACTTGATAAGCACAGTTTGGTTTATTTTATTTATTTGTTTTTAAAGAATATTTATTTATTATTTTTTTAATGTTTATTCATTTTTGAGAGACAGAGGTAGAACATGAGCAGGGGAGGGGCAGAGAGGGAGAGAGTGACAGAATCCGAAGCAGGCTCCAGGCTCTGAGCTGTCAACACAGAGCCCGACGCGGGGCTCGAACCCATGGACCGTGAGATCATGACCTGAGCCAAAGTCGGACGCTCAACTGACTGAACCACCCAGGCGCCCCCGCAGTTTGGTTTAGAATTGGAGTAAGCAGAGGAGCATAGAAATTGCATTTAAGATGGGGAATGGGCTGAACACATTTAATTCCTGCTTAATGAATTAATAATGTGTTTGCTATCCTGATATTGGAGCTGAAATTAGGCAGCATGGAACAGTGGCGTGAACATTGGCTTTGGCTTAAGATCTTAAATCTTGGGTTGGCCTCCTGCTAATTGTAGAATTTTAGGCAATCCACTTAACCTAACTGAATTCTGTTTGTTAAGGACTGTGCTATTTGGGATATGTTGGTCAGACTATGAGATGATGAAGAATTAAGTGGTATAGGAAATGTCAAAAAATATCAATTCCTCCTTTTTATTGCAAAATGTTGCGAGCAACTCGATTTTATTCACTATGTAAAACTTTGCCGTTGACATGAATGTGGCAGGAAGCGGTGAGGGCTTTAAAATCTTTTGCTACACAGAGTCTTTTGTTTGTGAAGGTGAGTGTGTTAGTTTCCTACCGCTGCTGTAAAAAATTTCCCCCAACTGGGTGGGTGGCTTGAAACAACAGAAATGTATTCTCTGGTGGTCCTGGAGGCCAGAAGTCTAAAATTAGTATCCTGGGCTGAAAGGAAAGAGCCCCTCAGCTCGTAGTCTCCCTCTAGAAGAGAATCTTTTCCTTCTTCCTGCTCCCAGTGGCTGCCAGCATCCCTCAGCTTGTCAGTCTCCAGGGCTAGCATCCCGAAGTCTCTCTCTGTCCTGTCTTCATGTGGCCTTTCCTCTGTGTGTCAAAGCTTTCTTGGCTCCACCCCCCCCTTTTTTTTTAATTTTTAAATTTAGTTTGAGTGGCAGAGGCGCATGTGAGCAAGGGAAGGGCAGAGAGAGAGGGAGAGAGAGAATTCCAAGCAGGCTCCGTGCAGTCAGTGCAGAGCCCAACACAGGGCTCGATCCCATAAACTGAGATCATGACCTGAGCTGGAATCAAGAGTTGGACACTTAACTGACTGAGCCCCCCAGGCCCCCCCTCCCTCTGCTCCTTCTTACAAGTTCATGTGTACTTGCATTTAGGTCCTGCCCGCATAATCCAGGGTAATCACACCCGTCTCAGACTCCTCCATTCAATCACATCTGCAGAGCACGCTCCCTGCCCCCCCCCCTTTTTTTTTGCCAGGTAAAGGTCACATCCCAGGCTCCAGGGATTGGGACGTGGACATTAAACGGGGCATTTCTCAGCCTAGCGCAGTAGGCAGTGCTATGTAGTTTGCTCTACTAAGTCGTAAGATTTCTAAAATTTCTCCATTCATGTGCGTTTCTGAAAGCTCAGAGACTGTGCCACACCGTTCAGAGTACTGCTGGATTAGTGTGAATAGCAGAGCTGTACAAAGTAGAATGCAAAGATGAGCAAGACACGTCCTACCCTCCAGAAGCTTCTTAGAGGAGCCTGAATGCCCCAGAGGGAAGCTTGTACCTTTGTCGCCGGTGGAGAACCGGCTGAAATTGTTGGGCTGGAAGATCGGTGGCTGTGTGTGGAGCGGTGATGAGGGAGGTGTGAGAAGGGTGGTGGTTACGTGTGTGTGAATGATGCAGGCCTCCGGGAAATGTTGGTGTGATGGTCTGCAGAGAGAAGCGTGTCAGGGTGCATCCCGGAGGGAGAGTGTGGTTAGTTTTATGAAGGCATGATCGACAAATGGTAAAAGTCACCAGTTTTAACTTGTCAGTGAACAGATATTTCTGGTAGTGGAACCACCCTGCAGTCCTGATGCAGAACATTCCTGCAACTTGACAAAGTTCCCTTGGGCTGCTTTAATCCACTCCATTCCTGGGCCTCCGGCAACCACTGGCCTGCTTTCTGTCCCTGTGGCTCGCCTTGTCTCCACCTCCCTCTGGAATTCTGTGGCCTGTCGTCTTTGGTCTGGCTTCTTGAACTCGGCACGCTGCTTTCGAGGTGGTACGAGTCCGTGGTCTGCGTCTCCTTGTGGAAGCGTGGTATTCTGTTACATTTCCGTAGTGTGTTTGTGTCCATTCGCCAGCTAGACACTTGAGTTCTTCCCTGTTTGTGGGGACATGTTCTCATTTCTCTTGGGAACTTAACCTGGGAGTGGAGCTGCTGGGTCACAAGACAAGTGTATGATTAACTTTCTGAGAACGCGTGGGACTCTTGCAAAGCGTCTGTGCCGTTGTGCGTTCTCACCTCTCCCGTCTCTGCCGACACTTTCATTGTAGCCGCCTGGTGGGTGCACAGCAGCACGTCAGTGTGAGTTTAATGTGCGTTTCTTTCCTGACTCATGGTGCGCGTCGTTTTATGTGTGTGTTTGTCTTCTTCGGTGAAGTGTTCAAATCTGTAGTCCTTTTTTATTGAGTTGTTCTATTTTAGTGGGTTGTAAGAGTTCTTCACACAGTCTGAGTACAAGTCCTTTGTTGGAATACACTACCCAGGTATCTTCTGCCGGTCTGCGGCTTTCTATTCATTTTCTGTATGTTCAAAGAACAGCGGTAAAGATTTTATAAAGTCTAGTTTATTTTTTCTTCCATCGTTAATTCTTTTTACCATTTTAAGAAATCCGTGCCTCATCTGAGCTCACTAATGTTATTTTTCTGTTTTTTAGTGTAGAGGTTTTATACTTTCAACCCTCGCATTTAGGTGAGTTAACTTCTGCATAGTGTGGTGTGCAAGAGGTGTTCAGTTGTTCTGAATGGATGCTCGGTTGTGGCTGTCCCGTGGCCTCTCCTCATTCCCTTTTGAAGTCCGTGGCACGGTTGTCAAACCACCTGTCCAGGCCGCCTGCTGCCCTGAATGTCCTGATGCCGGTACAATGTCCCAGCCACCGCAGGCACGTGGCAAGTCGTGAATTCAAGTCACGGAAGTGCTGCACCTGTCTTATCCCGTCCACCCCTGCAAGTTGTTTTGGCTACTCTGGGCACTTTGTGTTTCCATGCAAGTTTTAGAATCATCTTATTATGGTCTACCAAAATCTCTGCCGAAATTTTTATTGGGATGGTGTCGGAGGGTAGATCGGTTTGGGGAGAGCTGATGTCTTAACAACACTGAACCTTCTGCTCCGTGAGCATAGTATAACTCTCCGTTCATTCAGGGTTACTTAATTTCTGTCAGCAACGTTTTGTAGTTTTCAGTGCGCAGGTCTTGCATCTGTTTTTGTTAAATTTATCTCTAAGTAGTTTATATGCATTTATTATGCTATTATAAGTGGATTATCAGAGTTTATATATAGATAGCTCAGGGATTTCAAATCTGGATAACAGTTGAAATGGAAGTAGGAAGAGGAGTTTGATTTGAGGAAGATGTTAAGTTTGATTTTGGGCTTGCTGAATTTCTAGTACCGGTAGGTTGTCTTCCAGTGGAGCTGTGGAGATATTTGGGGCCATTTACAGGGAGGTGACAGTAAAATGTGAGTGTGCACGAGACCTTTAGGAAGGAAAGTTTAGTTCTAGGTCTGAACCTTGTAGGACTGCTTCCTACAGAGCGAGTAGGTAGTCGGACTAAAAGGTAAGAAAGGTAGGGAGACGTCGAGTGCCGGGTAGGGAGCCGGAACAGAAGGGTTCCAAGAAGAATGGGCTGATTGAGAGTCGGACGCTGCAGACAGGTGGAGAACCTTGAAGGATAAGGAAGAGGTCGTTGAGATGGGTGACTCTGTCATTCTGATTGGGACCGCTTCCGTGCAGGGGTGTGTGGGTAGAAGCCGCATTTCAGAAGATTGGGGAGGTACAGGAGGAGGCAGTGAGTCAGGCAGACTCTTCAGAAATTGGCGCATTCAGTCCAGAGTGTGGCAAAGTGTGTTTGGGATGGGCTAGGAGAGCGTGTTTTTGAGGGTGGGAGGTGAGCCTGCAGAGCGGGGTGTCTTGAGAAAGGTGCTGTCATCATGGTTCAGGGCTTGGTCAGGGGAGGTCAGAGGACGTAGACTTCTAGGCTTTGGGACGGATTAATGCTTTCTTCTCTTCATTTGGTTCTGGGCACCATTTTGATGTACTAATTCTTTCGAAGTCGTCCAGAACAGGGGTTGGTAAACTATGGCCTCTTTGCCAAATCTGACCTGAGATGATAGCTTTTTGGACAGTCCTTGAACTAAGAATGAATGGATGAAAATGAATGAATATTTATTTATTTATTTTTTTAAATTTTTTTTTTTTTTTTGCAACGTTTTTTATTTATTTTTGGGACAGAGAGAGACAGAGCATGAACGGGGGAGGGGCAGAGAGAGAGGGAGACACAGAATCGGAAACAGGCTCCAGGCTCCGAGCCATCAGCCCAGAGCCTGACGCGGGGCTCGAACTCACGGACCGTGAGATCGTGACCTGGCTGAAGTCGGACGCTTAACCGACTGCGCCACCCAGGCGCCCCAATGAATGAATATTTTTAATGGCTGAAGAAAAAACTCAAAAGACTATCTCATGGCATGTGAAAATTAGAGGACATTCCATTTTCCGTGTCCATAAACAAATTCAGGGAGAACAGCCATGCTTGCTCATTTGTGCTTTTGTATTACAACAATGGAGTCGAGTAATTGCCCCAGAGATCATACGGCCACAGAGCCTAACATAGTGTCTGGTCCTTCACTGAGAGTTTGCCAAGTTCTGACTCAGAAGAAGAGTCTTACACGGACCAATGCTGTTTTCTTTTCTGACTGTCCCATGACTTTGCTGATTAAATACACACGCACACACACACACGCATGCATATAATTATTTTAGCCTCTTCATCGTCAATGCAGATTTTTTTGTCACAAGCATTTTTGATTAAGTCAAGACTGATGAACTGTCAGAAAGCTCATCGAGATGCCTGACCTCAGACTGTACAGAGCAGATGGGTGCTTATTTTCTGGACAGAAACATAAAATTATAATGCAAGCTGCTGACAGCCTTTACCGGTACTTAGCATAGCTCCGTTGGTGAAACCATTATGTGTTACGTACATTTCTAGGCTTATTTTTTGAAAGGAAAGTTGGAGGAAGAGAAGGAAGGAACTTCTCCTGAAAGCAGCCACGTGATGAATCAGAAGTAGATAGTAAACCTTTCAACCAGACACTGTTCTAAAAGATTCAGCGTGACTTGATTTCTCCTTGGCAAAACTCTGAGATACTATTATTATTCTGATTTCTACCAAGAAAACCAAAGTGCAGAGAGTAGTAACTATGCAAGGTCACACGGCCAGCAGGTGGGCAGGCTGGGGCTGCAGCTCAGTCGTCCGTGCTCATGAGGACTGTGCTGTGGTGCCTTTCTAAGGATCGTAACAGCAGCAAAATGTTTGCTGACCACACATTGCAGGGCGGACTCATCTGGGGTCGTTACAGTGGTCACGACATACGTACAGGTAAGAATGAGGCATGTGGCTAAGGCGTCCCAAGTAGAAAGTGTGGGACCAGTTAGTCCTGCCCCAGAGCCTGTGCCCTCAACCTTGCACTGTGCTCTCTTCGTCATTGCTCAGAGTGCTGATCTTCCGCTTCTTCCTGCGAGAACTCTCACGGCTGGGTGGCCCTCCGAGGACACATTTGCACGTGTGCAGGCAGACAGTGTTCCCACGGAATGACGTCTTGGCCGTTAGTAAGAAATGGTGTGCTGCTTGTGATACCACTGATGGGTGTGCTTGTGGCGTGGTGTCCCTGCAGAAGATTCTGGGCAGGGGAGCATCTGTGATTTTGCGAAGAAGAGCCCTAAGTCCCCCTGTAGCCCTTTTTTAATCTTGCCTCTTCTCTGCTGATAATCTTTGTCTCTTGTGTGAGTGTCCAGGCAGCCAGGATTTTTGTATCAACAATTCTTTTTTTTTTTTTTTTTGAGTATTTATTTATTTTGGGGGGAGTGTAAGCAGGGGAGGGGAAGAGAGAGGATCCAAAGGGGGCCCTGTGCCAACAGGCTGACAGCAGTGAGCTGGACACGGGGCTCAAACTCACGAACCATGAGATCATGACCTGAGCCGAAGTTGGACGCTCAACCGACTGAGCCACCCAGGCGTCCCTGTGTCAGCAGTTCTGGAGAGAGATTAGGGCTGTTGCTGTAGATTGTGGAATTGTGTGTGGGTAACTGATACCCAAAGAAATTTACAGGGATTCCTTGAGAAAATGATTGGAGTGGAACTTGGATGACCTCCTTATCTATGCATTAGAAAAGGAATCAGCACCTTTCTACTCTTAAAGACAGATGTCCTCATCATTCCCCCCACAGTGTCTGGATTCTTGGTGACTGATTAGTTTTTGCCCCTCTGGTCTGAGTCCCTTGTCGGTCCTGTGCCGGTGCTGCATTGTCTGGAAGAGGTACAAGTGAGACTCCCTTTCCAGAACTCTCCAAGAGGCAGTTCCCGATGTGCTATATATAGTGCTTAGCACGTAGTAGGTGCTTCATAAATACTTGCAGATTGCTAGTTCAGTGAAACAGAAACACGGTTGTTTCCTGATGCCATAGTCTGGGAGGGTTGGTGCTCTTGAGGAGCGTTGGCTAGGATACTGTGTGGCAGGTGACAGGGTCCGTGCGCTCTGTGAAGGAAGAGTCAGCCGTCCGCAGGCCCAGGCCGCCCCGCCTTTCAGGCAGGTGAGATGGGACTGTAACTACCAGATGGAACTAGCAGGATGAGGTGGCCATCCTCTCCAGGGAGCTTAGGCGGAGGCTGGGGGAGCCAAGTACCCTGTCTGTCCTACAAACCTGTTGCCTGAGAGTGGTTTAAAAGGAGACTCTGACCAAGAAAGTAGGAGACCGAAGCCTCTTCCTTGCATTCTCTGGACCCAGTATGCTACAGACGCTTGCAGGCTCGACTTCAAGTAAAACACCCCTTTTCTGGGACTTCTTCCCTTGCTCTCGCTTAAGCCAGGGACTCTTGCTTCGTGATCTGCTTGTACCCCTGTCAGAGCCCCAGGACAGTGTTACCTTGGCATTGGCGCTACCTGGGCGCTTCGCCCGTTTTAACAGGTGAGACACGTGACGCAGCTGTCTTATTCAGGGTGAAAATCCCCGAACAGGTCAGTGAATGATCAGAACAGTGCGATTCAGCGGGCCTTGTATCTTACCAGTAGTATTCCTAGAGCAGTCTGTGTGCGTGCGACTTGGGCAGCTGCTTGCTGGCTGCTCAACCCTCTCTCCAGGGAAGTCGCTCCCATACGGGGGCAGCCCCCCCCCCCCCCCCCCCCACCTCCTGAGTAGTTCGAGCTCTGGCTCTTGCAGACAGCCTGGGATGATGTCATTGGGCAGAGCCTGGGAGGCGGGGTGGGTGGGCTTCTGCTGCTGGCTTTGCCACTTCTGCCCCTCATGTGTATCGTGTGGGAGCTGAACTCAAAGATGTGGTCTTTTTTTTTTTTTAATTTTTTTTTTAACGTTTATTTATTTTTGAGACAGAGAGAGACAGAGCATGAATGGGGGAGGGGCAGAGAGAGAGGGAGACACAGAATCCGAAACAGGCTCCAGGCTCCGAGCTGTCAGCACAGAGCCCGACGCGGGGCTTGAACTCACGGACCGCGAGATCGTGACCTGAGCCGAAGCCGGCCGCTTAACCGACTGAGTCACCCAGGAGCCCTTGTTTTCTGTTTCTTTTTAAATGCTGACAATCTCTGTATTTTATCTTTTAATTTTCAAAAATTTTTTAATGTTTATTTTTTGAGAGAGAGACAGAGCATGAGCAGGGGAGGAGAGAGAAAGAGGGAGACACAGAATGTAAAACAGGTTCCAGGCTCCGAGCTGTCAGCACAGAGCCTGACGCAGGGCTCGAACCCACAGACTGTGAGATCATGACCTGAGCCGAAGTTGGTCACTCAACCGACTGAGCCACCCAGGCGCCCCTCAGAGATGTGGTCTTGAGGCTCCTTCCCACCAGAAAGTTTTGTGATCCACAAAAACCCTTATCCTTGGGTATTAGGGGTACCTAATCCTTAAAATGTGCATAAAACAATATATTTTGTTTCATAAGTGCGCAGAGATTTAAAACTCAAATATTACATGATTTATAGCAAAAAACAAGTTCTGGGGCACATAGGTGGCTCGGTCAGTCAAGTGTCTGGCTCTTGATTTCGGTTCAAGTCATGATCTCATGGTTCATGGATTCGAGCCCGAGTCAGGCTCTGCTCTGACAGCACAGACCCTGCGTGGGATTCTCTGTCTCTGCCCCTCCCCTCTCGTATGCGTGCTCTCTCCCTCTCTCGCTCTCTCTCTCAAAAATAAGTCAACATTAAAAAAAAAAAAAAAGTTCTGCCCCACAGTCCTGCTCCCCAGACTACTTTCTGCTCTCACATGTTTATCTCTAAGGGGTGGCACTTCTGCTGCTGTTTCTAGGTTGGTCCCTGTCGACCCCACTGACTTTGTGCTACTGTTATAAGTCAGGAGTTGCCTTTTTTTTTTTTTTTTTCAACTTTTTTTTTTTGTTTTTTTATTTATTTTTGGGACAGAGAGAGACAGAGCATGAACGGGGGAGGGGCAGAGAGAGAGGGAGACACAGAATCGGAAACAGGCTCCAGGCTCCGAGCCATCAGCCCAGAGCCCGACGCGGGGCTCGAACTCACGGACCGCGAGATCGTGACCTGGCTGAAGTCGGACGCTTAACCGACTGCGCCACCCAGGCGCCCCAAGGAGTTGCCTTTTTGAGAATTTTGTTTAGAGCACAGCCTAACTTGCACCTCTTCCAAGTGAATAATAGTGAGCTTTTTTTTTTTTTTTTTAAGTTTATTTCTTTATTTTGAGCACATAGCACAGCAGGGGCAGAGAGAGCGAGAGTGAAAGAGAGAATCAATCAATCAATCAATCAATCAATCAATCAATCCCAAGCATGCTCCGAGCTGTCAGCAGCACAGAGCCCGATATGGGACTTGAACTCACAAACCATGAGACCATGACCTCAGCCAAAACCAAGAGTCAGACGCTCAACCAGCTGAGCCACCCAGGTGCCCAATAGTGATGCTTTTTAAAGAATGTTAGGCTTTGCTTTTTGGTGTGGGAATCGTCGGTGCAGACTTGCTGTCTGAGGGGGCACAGTATTTAAAGTAGCTCGTTGGTATTTGTGTTCAGTCGTCTGGTTTTCCTTTTGTCACTTCACACTTCTCATGATGTCCTGTGCATTTGCCATGACTTTCATTGATCAGTTTTAGTTCCCAGTAAAACATTTGCATTCCTTTCTGCTTTTCATGACTCAAAATACAGTGTGTAAACTGTTAAAATATTTTAAACTGTTTGTCCAGTGATTAAGTGACTGTGCAGGCAGGTGGGGACGTGCTGGCGACTCTGGTGCTTGTGCCAGCCACCTGCCTTGCGATTGAGTCCCTCCCCCAGCGTATGGATAGACCGAAGCTCTGAGTGGTGAACTTGCCCACCGCCCCGTGGCGCGTTGCTGAAATGATTTGGACCCCTATCAGTTTGACTCCAGAGCCCACTATGGGCGTGTATCAGTTCGGTTTTAACTTTTTAATTGAAGCGTAGGGTATATGTGGAAAAGAGCAAATCCTAAGTGTAGAACTCAGTGAATTCTCAAAATCAAATGTGCATTTAACTACTAACTTGTTGAGGATGTTACCAGCACCCCAGAGGCCCCCATGTTCCCTGCAGTGACTGCCCTCCTACTGTTCCTTCAGCGGTGACCAGACCGTGGCCTCTGACGCCACAGGTTCGGGTTCTACCAGTGGTGACAGTGAACAGAATTTTCTGTGACTCTTACTTAATGGTGCGTCCTTTTACGCTTTGTCTTAACACACCTGGAAATTCATGCCAGCTTTTCTATTTCCTTCTCTGCAGAAAAGAGTATAAATTTCGTACCTTACATGAAATTTAATATCTTACTGCTTTGCGCTACATACTTCCCCCTTTGAGGTAAATAATTGCAATTCTTGGTTTGTTTAGTCTAAGTCACCGTGAAGGACTCTTCAAAATCAGTGACTGTACCTTCGTCACACCAGAATAAAAGGGTAAAACAGAGTCCTGCCTACGCGGGTTTGTGTACTTGTAAATGCTGCTTGCTGAGATCATTGCCGTGTTGTAATAGGATCGTTGTAAGTGCCGCTTTCCTTTAGCCGTTGGCTTTTAAAGCAGTATTTTGTTTCAATACGCGTAGGCCAAATGATTGTAGTGTTTTGGGACGAAGTGTTATTTACGGGGACCCTCATCCGACATGCAGCTCACGAGCGCACTGAGCAGTTCGGCAGCCGGAGGCGTATTTTCATCTTGCAGGTGTCTGCTGCTTTGTTTCTCCAGGAATAGTGATCACATCTGAGACTCACACCCAGCTTTGCGACTCCAGGCATGTGTGTAAATGTGGAACTTCTGGGAGAGAAGAAAATGTTTCCTACTTTGTACGTGAAGAAGATAGTCTGTTAACATTTGTACAGATTTCTCTGAAAATACTTGTTCTAATTATGAAAGCAGAACACGTTTGTTCTAGAATACCTGAAGTGTGCGGAGGAGGCGGTAATCCCGCGTCTCAGTGAGATCTGCTCATGTTTCGTATTGTCTTTTACTCCTCATACATGTGAATATTTACAATAAAAATTGGAATGATAAAATACGCTTAGTTTCAGTGCCTTTTTTCTGTTAATGTATTCATCTATGAGTATGCACATTTTGAGTTACATGTTTCTTTGGAAACATTAGTTGCATAATAACTTCAGAGTCAAGTACCACACTTAGCTTATTTAATGACACTTGTGTTTTTGAACCAGTTTTTGATGGTTTCCATGTTATAAAGAATTAGCTTTTAGGCAGCAGGTGGGGAAGGGATGAAGTTGAAGAGAGGAAAGGAATCCTCTTTTATAAAACTGAATTGATCAAACATTTAGTGAGCCTTTCTGTATCAGGCCCTGTGATAGGCTCTGGGATGCGGTGGTGACTCTGTTCACATTGGAGATCAGATATGACGAGCGAGAGCCTGAATTTAGTCATAGTGGGGGTGGGGATAGAGATGACCTGTAGGGTTCCAGGGTCTTTCCCAGGGAAAGATGATTTTTTTTAAGTCTATTTATTTATTTCGAGAGAGGGGCAGAGAGAGAGGAAAAAAAAAAAAAAAAAAAACAAGCAGGCTCTGCACTGTTAGCTTGGAGCCTGATGTGGGGCTCGAACTCACAAACTGTGAGATCATGACCTGAGCTAAACCAAGAGTCAGATGCTTAACCGACTGAGCCACCCAGGCACCCCAGGGGGGAGCTGATTTTGGAGTTGGGGTAGGGTTGGGGCCATGTGACTGAGGGGGAGACGTTTACGATTACTCCCGCATTTCTCCTTCAGATAAAAGGCTGCACGGTGGTGTTGTGATTAGTATAGGGACAGTACAAAGGCAGAGCAAATTTGCTTTGTGTTTTGTTCTGGGCATAGTTAACTGGAGGTCCCTCTGGGCCACTAGCGAGCAATGTCTGTTAGGCAGATGGACGGAGGAAGCTAAGAAAAGAACTATGGGCGTGGGTCTGTGGATCACTGGCACTTAGATTGTGGCGTCAGCCACAGACCCTGACCTGGTGGAGCTGCCTCGGGAGGGTGTACAGTTGAGAAGAGGGTCGGGGTAGATCCCCGGGGAGCATCGGTGATCAGCGGTGGGAGGGAGGCAGAGAAGCATGGGAAAGGCCGAGAACCAGAACTGGAGAGAAGGTGGGGTGTTGCAGTCGCAACAGAGGTCGCAGAGAGGTGGGGTGTGCAGGATGAGAATCATGGCAAGTGTCTGTTGGATTTGGCAGTTAGGTCATCGGTGAGACGACTGTCAAGGGAGTGGTGGAGACAGGGCAGGATGCCTGGGGACTTGGGGTGAGGAAGTGGCGAATGGCACCTGGGGACAGAGGGCGGAGGCGGAAGGACGGCTTTGTCTTAATAGAGTCTTGCACGGGCTTCTGTGCTGAGGAGAAGGACCCAGTTGAAAGGGACTGAACTTGCAGAGGAGGGAGGTTGATGCTACAGCAGAGGATCTGAGCACCGTGATGGGTTTGGAGTTCGTCATCGGGGGGGGGGACCCTACTTGGGCAGGGCGGAGGTACTTTGTCCCTGGGAAGAATTGCTGGTAAGGGGCCCGCCTGAGAATGAAGTGGGCTGGGGGGACGGTGGGCTCGAGGGCAGTGCCTGGTGAGAGCAGAGGGGTGAAGGCGCCGAGGCTCAGAGAAGGGGGCCGGCAGCCCTGTGGTTCCGTGGCTGAGACCCGGATTTATAGAGGTGCCAATTGGCACGGTGCTGTGAATCCCACCGAGGCTCAGAGCCAGGAAACGAAGGAGGGGGGTTTCCTGACTGTGTACTTGGTCTGAGAATCCTCCCTGCGTCTTAAGTTAAATTGGTCACAGGTTCTCACACCTCTGTTCTTTCCTTCTAGGGCTCCCTGGAGTTCTTGATTGTTAGCATGGTCATTATGATTACAAAAGTTTACTTCCCCCAGAAACTCAAAGCTCTGAGGAAAGATGTGTGTGAATTTGCTTACCATTGCGCAGTCTTTAGGACCTGGTGGTCACTCGGCAAATATTTGTTGAGCTTAATGAATCCAGTGCAGTGGTTCTCCACCTGTTCAGTGCGCCCCAGCACGCCTACGGAGCGGGACTCGCTTCTATCCGGACCATTATGACTGCCCCGCTTCCTTCCTGAAGGAGGGGGTGTCGGGTCGTGCGGGGGAGCGGCTAACACTGGCCCTGGGCTCTTACCCAGCCCCACATCTCACCAGCCTCAGGACCACGGGCAAACTCTCAGTGTCTCTGTGACCTGCGCAGTGTGGCTTGTGACAGTGCTGCCCTCGGGGGGCGGTCCTGCAGCTTGTGCGAGAGAGCTCACGTAGAGCTTGTAGAACGCGTGACGTATAAAAATCAGGTTTCGCTGTAGTGGTTTGAAAAAGTGTCCTAGGTGATGCTGACAATCTTTCCTTGAGACCTCTGGCTTTACGGTAAAGGGTCTGCAGGCCAGGTACCTGTTAGCGTCTTGTGTGCGTCTGTTCCTTGTCATTTATTGGCTCTTGGTCTTCAGAGAAACCGAGAAGAGAAAGCCCTGGACTGGGAGGGTCTTCCCGGCCCGGGGACACAGTGCCACCATAAACAAAGCCATTCCGGGTCCTGAAGGAGCATCGCTAAGACATTGTCACCTTGCCCCATCCTCCCTGTGGGGGGAGAGCTTCGTGAGTACTGTTTGCTTCGCGCCCGCCACGGTAAACGGGGATCTCTGTCTCCCTTGCAGAGGAGGTGGCCAAGTTGGAGAAGCACTTGATGCTTCTCCGGCAGGAGTACGTGAAGCTGCAGAAGAAATTGGCGGAGACGGAGAAGAGATGCACCCTCTTGGCCGCGCAGGCGAACGGCGGGAGCGGCGGTGAGTCCTTCATCAGCCGCCTGCTGGCCATCGTGGCCGACCTGTGCGAGCAGGAGCGGTACAGGTGAGCCCCTGGACACACGGCCCTGCCCCGGGTTCCCCGGGCCACTGCGTCACCTCTCCTCTTCCCGACGCTCTTCCCAAGTTCCTGTCTCTCCAGCCAGGATACTAGCAAAGCTCTGGCCCCTGGGATGTAAGCTCTTTGGGGAAAGATCCTGCTGCTTTTATTTCCTCCTTAGCTCCGGCACAGAGCGTGCACATCGCGGATAGCACTGCCGATGCAGACGGGGATTAGCCCGCATGTCCGGGGGTTCCGAGGGGAAAGGTCACTTTGTCTCGGGAGAATCAAAGAAGGCGGCTTGGAACCAGCGGGCAGGGTAGCACGATGGTCGAGGGGGGACCTGGAGCCACACGGCCTGCGTTCGAAGCTCAGCTGTGTGTGACAGGCTTCAGGCTCCTAATCTGTATAATGGGCATACTGCTGCATACAGTAGTGTTGTTGCGAGGGTTCAGTTAGAGAGTACGTGTGTTAAAGCCCTCAGACCAGGTTCTGGCACCTAGTAAGCGCTCAGTCGTTAGCTGTTGTTATGAAGTAGGTTTTGGGGTAAATGTCAGAGGCTGGGCAGGGCTCAGTAGATGGAGACAGTGATGTTGCTGGTCGAGGGAGGCTGAGAACAGGCGGGGACATGGCCACGTGTGCAGGATTTAGAGGACGGGGGTGGGGGGGGTGCCGTCTTGGGTACACGTCACACGTCAGGCCCTGGAGGAGGCGGGGAGGTTGGGTGGTTTGCGCTGGGAGGCCAAGGGGAGAGATTTGGACTTGAGCCTCTAGGAAGTGAGGAGCAGGCACTTGGCTGTCGGGCCTCCAGAGCCGAGATGGTGTTTCGGGAAGACAAACCTGGTAACATCGTGTAGAGAGAACTGTGAAGAGAAGGGCGCAGGGGCGCGGTGGGAATGTTGTGCGGACTGCAGACCAGAGATGAAGATGGGCCGGGTTGGAGTGGTGGCAGCGGGAATGGAAAACCGGACTTAGCTAAGCCTTCGGGAAATTCCAAAATAGGTTAGGGCATTTAAAACTGATCAGAATCCAGAGTCGCTATCTTCCGTATCACTCGTTTATAAGACAGAGAAAAACTAAATGCCGAAAAGATAGGACGTGTGTACTCTGAGGGAAGGACAGCCCTTTAGATTGAACGGATGTCACTACTTGTAAAATATCATTCGTTCATTGTCTCTTTTCTTCCCCTCTTTTTTCCGTGGACAAGACAAAGCCGTGTTTCTGCTGGCACCGGGAAGCCTGACCTATTTCTGGTGCACGTGTGTGTCCCCTGCCCCGAGGCTCTTCCCTCACAACTCCCATCATTCGCTTTCTCTCACTTACCCACGGAGGGTACCACTATCCTGTGGTCCCTCTGGGAGACCGTGAGAGTGAGCCTGGTCAAGGCTCCAATGGGCCCCTCCTGGGCTTCGAGAGCCTGTCCCTTACCTGGTGCGGGCCGGATACCAGATGGGGAACAGCGCTTTCAGAAAGGACTTGAGCTTTTGAGATGGGATGCCTGAAATTGGAAAATCCGTTTCTAAAGCAGATGATGCTCTTTTACCAAAATAAGAAGAAAAAAACCCAAAAAAAACCCCACAAAAAATTTGTCCTATAAACGAACATTTTGTTGTATTTAAATATATGTATTTTTAAAGTAGGTTTCACGCCCAGCGTGGAGCCCATTGCAGGCCTTCCTTGAACTCATGACCCTGAGATCAAGACCTGGGCTGAGATCCAGAGTCAGAGGCTTAACCGACTGAGCCACCCAGGCACTCCCCCCACCCTCCCACTTTGAATAGTATTTTGGTGCATCTCAGTAAGTGGAGTGATTAAAGAGTAGGTATTAACAAGTGTTTAAATTGAGAAATGTGGAAGAAATTGGTACGTTTATTTTTACTTAAGTTCAGGAGAAGGCTTTTGCCCCTTAAGATAGTTAAAAATGATCATATGTAGTTACTTACTATACCCTTCTTTTAGATCAAGCTTACAGTTTTTTCTGTTAATGTGTTTGAGAAACTCTAGCAAGAGCTCTTTATGCCTCTTTAGCAACAACATTTGTATTTTACAAGGAAATGTGCTTTGATTGGAATGAGAATTTAAAAAAAAATTACTGGCCTCCTAATTGTTTCTGTGTAGAGTGCTCAGAAAGTTAGCTGTCTTCCATTTTTGAATTGCGTTTTTAGAAATTGTTATTATTAGAAATTATAGTGAAATCCTTGTCTGTGTTTCCCTTTGGCATGTTAGACTACAAGAGAGAAAACAATTTGACCTGATATTCATGAATATATAGAAACATTCATTTTGATAATTTTGTGGCTAAGACAGGAAACAGTCTTCATTTAAGTTAATGGAATTTAATACTTTATACATGAATTTAGAGCTTAAAAATTATTTGTGCTTTGTAAACAGCTTCCTGTTTTCATTGAATTGTAGAAATTTTATCACAGGATGTGATTTGTTCTATCTAAAAGTATTTTTTTAATGTTTATTTATTTTTGAGAGAGAGAGCACTAGCTGGGGAGGGACAGACAGAGAGGGACAGAGGATCCAAAGTTGGCTCCTCAGCTGTCAGCACATAGCCCAACGCGGGGCTTGAACTCACGAACTGTTCGTGAGATCATGACCTGAGCTGAAGTCGGACATTCAACCGACTGAGCCTCCCAGGCGCCCCAGATTTGTTCTGTCTTAAATAAAATATCAATTCCATTTCTTTTTTTATTTATTGATTAACAGTGTTTGGTGCTAACAGTAGTTTGTAATAATTTGAAATACTGAGTATCCTATTTTTCTGGTCCTATTTTCTGGTGATGAGTTGCAGCTTGGTCTTAGAAGTACAGTTGCTGACATGCTTACATCACTATAAATACGTTCTAGACACAGCACTCATGGAGTAAACTGTCTCTGCGTCACGCATTATATAGAAACAGTATTCTGCTTGGGTTTCCTTTTAAGTGGATGCATTCGTTCCTATAATAGATATTTATTTTATTTTATTATTTTTTAAAAGACTTTTCATTCCTCATTAAGTAGTTTTGTCACTCTTTTTTTATGTTTATTTATTTATTTTGAGAGAGCATGTAAAGGTAGGGGAGGTGTGGAGGGAGAGGGAGAGAAAACCTTAAGCAGGCTCTACTTTGAGCACAGAGCCCAACTCAGGGCTCGATCTCATGAACTGTGAAATCATGACCTGAGCGGAAATCAAGACTCAGACGCTCAAGTGACTGAGCCACCCAGATGCCCTTAGATTTTTTTTTTAATACAGTAATTTTTGTATTTAGTTTCTTTTTTTTTTTTTTTAATTTTTTTTTTTTTAAAGTTTATTTATTTTTGAGACAGAGAGAGACACAGCATGAACAGGGGAGGGGCAGAGAGAGAGGGGAACACAGAATCGGAAGCAGGCTCCAGGCTCTGAGCCATCAGCCCAGAGCCCGACGCGGGGCTCGAACTAGCGGACCGCGAGATTGTGACCTGAACCGAAGTCGGACGCTTAACCGACTGAGCCACCCATGCGCCCCTGTATTTAGTTTCTAAAGATTCCCAACCTAATGCATTTTTGGAAGGGAGTATGAAAATAAAAGAACATGTGAATACACAGAATGATGATAATTAAGGACTTCGGATTGCT
The DNA here is from genome assembly GCF_028018385.1 of Neofelis nebulosa. Lineage (NCBI taxonomy): Eukaryota > Metazoa > Chordata > Mammalia > Carnivora > Felidae > Neofelis > Neofelis nebulosa. The sequence goes on along the minus strand of NC_080797.1, from coordinate 382,557 downwards.
GCGAATGAAACCATATGGCACATTCTCGTGTCAGCCCCAGTGGGTCATCCTTAGGAATTTGTTAAATGGCCAGACGCTTTCCTCCCTCAGCAGTTGACATTTCAGAGTCAGACATGTTAACTGTTTGGAAAGGTCTATTTCATGTAATGGCTTGTCATAAATATGGAAACGTGTTTGGAGAAAAGGTTTCTCCTACCCCATTTCTTTATAAATGGTTGAGTGAAAATGTCCAGTAATAGGTCTGAATGTTTCTGTGGAGGACAGGAATGTAGACAGTGGGCCTCATATCCTTGACTGCTTTGTCAAAGCCAATTTGTTTGTGGTTTTGCTGCACAACCTCGATTGTGGGCTGGTGCCACACTGCGTGCAGCCCCCTGGTCTCCAGGGCTTCTGCACAGTGTTCGTGCTTTCCGTCCTTCTCTCCCTGAAGACCTGTCTTGATCTGGTCTGTGTGAAACCTCTTCTATGTTCGCCGAATATTAATGATCCTGTTTAACTGATAGGTTCACCGCCCTGAGAATCACATTAGGGAATGTCTTTGAAGCAGAACATCCCATGTGAACTGAAACCAGAAGTTAGAAATCTAAAACGTGTCTAGCAAGATAGTGTAAACATGACCCATTAGAATTCAGTGCTAACACAGAGAAATAACTTTGCCGTGATTCTTTTTGCAGATATATGTTGAGCGGTCAATACCCATACGTTTATCATTTGTGAATCCCAGCTATATGTAATTATGATGACGTCTTTCTTTTTGTGTCATCAGCGATCTGAAGATAAAGGTTGGGGGCAAGCACATCAATGCTCACAAGTTCGTCCTGGCGGCCCGCAGTGACAGCTGGAGTCTGGCCAGCCTGTCTTCCACCGAGGAGCTGGACCTGTCAGGTGAGCCTCTGGCCTGCTCAGGGCTTAAAACCACCAGCACGAGAACTGTTGGCAGAAGATGATGTGTGTCATTTTGAAATAGTGGTTTAATGAAAGTAGAAAACCTTTTTTTAACCACAGGGTTTTATGTTTTTTTTTTTTTTTTTTTTTAACCGTTTCATGGTTATTTTTTTATTTTGAAAGAGAGAGGGAGAGAGAGAATCCCAAGCAGGCTCCACACTGTCAGCACAGAGCCTGACACGGGGTTCTGTCTCCGGAACCGTGAGATCACGACCTGAGCCGACATCAAGAGTCGGACGTTCAACTGACGAGCCACCTCGGTGCCCTGAAAGGAGAAAACTTTTCTTATCAATTGATGGCGACTGTGAACTAGTTAAATAGTGAATCAGTGGGTTGGACTTAAATACTTCTGCTTAATACTTGACTAATAAATTGTAAATATTTGAGTATCTGCAATATTCTTACAATTTATAAAATATAAATATCTGTCCAGAAATTCTTTTCATATAATATTATAAATACGGGAGTATGTGCAGAAAAACATTTTTCTCCCACTCCTAGAAAAAGTTCTGGTGTTCAGTTGCTTAAAATTTAATCCTTGTTGCCAAGTACTTTTCCTGATGTTCAGGAATTGGACTCAGAATTAAGAGTTACTCCAGAAAACAGGGGTTGTCTTTCTCTAACACTGAAGGGTGACCATTAGGCTTCAGAATTTGAACAGGTGCACTGAGCTTTTTAACGTTCGATTTCATTGTTTTATTCCACGTTACGCTGCTTAGAATTTCGGTACATGTGGTGGTGAGTAGACTTTAAAAAAATCATTTTCAGAAGTTTACTTCAGAATTGCATTTTCATTTAGTATTTACCTAACTGCTTTAAAAAAAAAAAAAAAAGGAAATTTTACATTTCAGTCTGTTATTAATAGTCATGAGAATTATAACACATGGTAAGGAGATACCCAGGCAGTAAGATGATGAATCACTTGCAGAAGTGATCGGCCGTGTGAAAATTCTGAATTACGTCTTCGTTTGCCGGTTCAGAAGGTACTGTTTGCCCAGCAGTGCCAGAACACTGAGATGGTTGTAACAGAGTCCTCGTCCTGTGGAAATGGATCGTTCGAGGCCAGGGCGGGGTGTTAATTGCTTTGTCTGAGGTAGAGAAGACCAGCGCGGGCTGACAAGGAAGGTGTCCGAGGGGCTGACACGTGAGCAGTGCTCAGAGGTTAAGTGGACATTTACCTCAAGGGTTTAGGGGAGCAGGTGCTCGTGCTTCTCCACTGTGAGTGAACTCTGTCTCTGCAGGGTCATTTCTAGGGTTTAATCTGAGGTCCGTAGTTCAGAGTAGCAGACACACACAGATCTGTGCGTGTGTACACATGGCCGTGTGCATTTGTGCCTGTGACAACACGTCTGCTTGGGAAATGGTCTTCACTGGAAGGACCATGCGATTGAAATCTCTGCGCAGAGAGCTTTTCTCTGAGGCCATAGCTCTTTGATCCCATATATAACAGAGCTGTGGATAACTTTTTTTTTTTTTTTAATTTTTTTTTTTTCAACGTTTTTTATTTATTTTTGGGACAGAGAGAGATAGAGCATGAACGGGGGAGGGGCAGAGAGAGAGGGAGACACAGAATCGGAAACAGGCTCCAGGCTCCGAGCAGTCAGCACAGAGCCCGACGCGGGGCTCGAACTCACGGACCGCGAGATCGTGACCTGGCTGAAGTCGGCCGCTTAACCGACTGCGCCACCCAGGCGCCCCAAGCTGTGGATAACTTTTGAAGCCCATTAGATCATGAAGTGTTCTTTACAAGATGCATGATAGGATCTTAATCACATGACCAGATAATTTACAAAGACCAGAAGAAAGTATATGATATGGGCAATACTCAACTTGGGTAGAAGAAAAGTTCAGAATAAGTTGCCATCTTTTGGTATCTATCAAAACATTATCAAAAATTGATGATCCCGGTAGCTTGAGCTTGTGAAATTGGTACCCTTGCACATGGCCAGTCACATTATAAATGACTCTGATAGTTTTGGAAAACAGCTGAGCTGTAGAACAGTCTTACTTTCTTTTAACCTCATCATCTGACTTTGTCAGATGGATTCTGCCTTCGGTAATTCAGACAGCGTAAGTGTTTATCGTAGTTTCACGTGTCATCATGAAGTGCTGAATGGAACCAAATGAGTAAGCATGGGAAAATGAGATATGACTGCTTTCCAGAACAAACAAAACTATGTAAAAACGCAGAAAATTGCATTAAGTTATAAGAAGCCTAATGCAGACTTTTAAATTTTAAATTTTAAATAAAATTTTACATTTAAAATTTTGCTTTTCTTTTTTTCGTACATCGTAACATTTAAGAGCAGCTGTAACTCAGCGACTGACCACAAGATTGCATCACTGAGAATCAGGAGGTTAGAAGAGTTTTAGTAAATGTCCCTGGACTCCTTCCTTCCTGTTATAAACCGTAAGCCTGGTTTGGTCCCTGCTATGCAGTCAGCTGTCAAGAGCTTTGGTAGATGAGGCACTTGCCAGGACAGCTGACAGTTAAGCCTGTGTCATCGTGACTTTCTACACACGGTTTATCCATGAAGCGTGTCCTGGGGGTGGGTTCCAAGGAGGTGGAGGCGTGGGTGGACTGGTTCGTGTTCACGTGTGTGTTTTGCCCAGCAGTCCTGCTGCGTGGCCTGGGCGGGGCATGGGTCCGGTCGCCCGAATCAGGTTATAGGCAGCAGCCAGTGCCCCCGAAGCCTGTGTGTTGTGCGGTACCTGAGGTGCTAACCCTGTGCCGCTGGCCGGCAGTTTGAGGGAGACTGGGCGTAGGCTCTTGTAAACACGTGCGTAAATAGCAAGCAGGCGGTGTTTTTGTGGTTGAACTTTTCCACACTAAAGGAGTTGATAAAATCATTTTACGAACTTACTGGTGTTTTGTTTCTTCAAAATGATTTCATCCGTATCGCAGAGGGCAGACACTTTTCAAGGTGCTAGGGATACGGCAGCGAACAAAATCAGATTCGTACTCGGCGTGGAACTGACGTTCTTAGATGGACTTTCTGAGCTCACATTTTCTTTTGAAGTGCTTATGTAATTGGTAGTTCTTAAAATTCAAAGCAAGCACTTGACTTGTGTGAATCACAGTAAGAATTTCAGCACGTGTTGGTGAAGATACAGTAGGGCATTAAATGCTAAGTATTTAAAAGATGTGTGGATATATGAGTTTTCTTGACTCATGCCTTGTTCCAAAGAGTACAAGGTTTTGTGCCTGCCACGATGTGCTCATAAAGGCACAATGATTTCTGTGGGATTTGCCGTAAACACATAACCTCAGTGTAACTGTGAGAGAGTATCAGACAAAGCCAAGTTGAGGAACATTCCACAAAATAACTGGCCCGGGTACCTCAAATCTGTTAAGGTGATGAAAGACAAGGTAAGAATCTGTTACAGATTGGAGGACAAGGAGACAATGAAATGCAGTGTGGATTCTGAACCATAAGAAGGACACTAATGGGGAAATTGGCAAGATTTTTAAAGGTCTGTAATTAGGTAACAATATTGTATCATTCCTAATTACCTGGTTTTGATTATTGTACTATGAGTACATAAGATGTCAGGACAAGGGGGAGACAGGCAACGTGTGTCCGCGAACTCTGTAACTTTTCTGTTAGTCTGAAATTATGTCAAAATACAAAGATAAAAGGGTACAGATTTACTTTTTCTTTCTTTATTTTTTGAAGTATAAAGATACTGACTTGGTAAAGGTACTGATTGATCAGCTCGAAAGAGAAAGACTGTAACCAGTAGCTAACATGGTGTAAAGAATCTCAGGACCAGGAGGAAGAGCTTTGTGAAGTAAAACGGTTTGTTTCTGGCAAAGCGACTCAGCTCACACTGTGAGAGGCCCCAGTGCATTGGATCGGCTGTTTTGAAGACAGAGTTTCCTGCGTGCTTTCTGTAGCAATGACCTTGTGTTTCCCTAGCGTCAGTGTTTATGGGGAGTCGCTCAGCTGGCCTGGGGTGTGTCCAGGGTCACAAGCCGTCCAGAAACCAGAAGGCATCCTCCTCCCTCCGGTTTGGTCTGGCTGGGCGAGCTGGGCGGGAGGCGGCCCGTGCAGTGGCGCGTGCACCGGGCCCCAGGCTCTGCGCGAGGCTCGCAGGGGCCCTCAGCCGACCCCCAGGGCCCCGCGTGCCGTTCTATTTCAGGAGAAGGACGGCAGTGCTTAGCATGTGCTGGACACCCTGTGAACCACGGTTTCCTTCCTGGTGGCTCTGTCGCAGTATTAGGGCGCTCCTTCAGACGATACCCATGGTGGTTTTAAATTTTTTTTTTTCAACGTTTTTTATTTATTTCTGGGACAGAGAGAGACAGAGCATGAACGGGGGAGGGGCAGAGAGAGAGGGAGACACAGAATCGGAAGCAGGCTCCAGGCTCCGAGCCATCAGCCCAGAGCCTGACGCGGGGCTCGAACTCACGGACCGCGAGATCGTGACCTGGCTGAAGTCGGACGCTTAACCGACTGCGCCACCCAGGCGCCCCTAAATGTTTATTTTTGAGAGAGCATGAGAGAGAGAGAGAGACAGAGCGTGAGCAGGGGAGGGGCAGAGAGAGAGGGAGACACAGAATCGGAAACAGGCTCCAGGCTCTGAGCCATCAGCCAGGAGCCCGACGCGGGGCTCTAACTCACGGACTGCGAGATCGTGACCTGGCTGAAGTCGGACGCTTAACCGACTGTGCCACCCAGGCTCCCCATGGTGGTTTTAAAGTATGTCCATAAATTATTTGATATTCCTCCCTTGAGAAGCGGCGTCCGGGGCGCCAGGCCGGCTGGGCCAGTGGAGCAGGTGAGGCCTGATTGTGGGGTTGTGTCGTGCCACACATTGGGTGTAGAGATGACTTCAAAATAAAATTTTAAAAATTAAAAAAAAAAAAAAGGTGGGGTCCTAATTCCCCTCCCCCTGGTTTAGGCTGACCAAGCTAAATGGCTGACCAAGGTTGTGGCAAAGTGACAACACGTTACTTGAGAGGCAGGCTTGGGGAAGGCGTCCTGACTTCCTCTTGGGTCTTTCAGAGAAATTAGCTGCTGTGTGGGCAGGAGAGCACACGGCCTGGCGGGCTCTTGCCAGAGATCTCTTAGAGCCTCAGAAAATCTGTTTTGTCTGTGGTTCTATCCCCTTACCCAACCCTCGTGTTGCTTTTGTGTTTTTCTAACTCTTGGTTCTGCTAACTCTGTGTGTTTGTTTCAAGTAGCCTTTTTTTTTTTTTTTTTGTAATAATTAAAGTAAACCTTTTTATTCTTCCTGTAGTTTTTCAGCAAATTTTGCTCTCAGTAGCATTTAAAAAAAAAATATTTTTTTTTAACATTTATTTATTTTTGAGACAGAGAGACAGAGCATGAACGGCGGAGGGGCAGAGAGAGAGGGAGACGCAGAATCGGAAGCAGGCTCCAGGCTCTGAGCCGTCAGCCCAGAGCCTGACGTGGGGCTCGAACTCCGGACCGCGAGATCGTGACCTGAGCCGAAGTCGGACGCTTAACCGACTGAGCCACCCAGGCGCCCCTCTCAGTAGCATTTTTAAAGACGTAATTAAAATCATAAATGGCACAAACATGGCTTTTTAAGTTATTTTATGACATTATGTCAGGAGTGAATAGCACTGTCCTTGTTCTTTATGCATTTTCCATTTGGGGGTGAGGGCTGCTCCCTGAGGGGAGACGTCTTGTTCCCTCACCCATCGTCAGGTAGACTCAAATACACTGGCCCTTCCAGATTCTAGTCCTTGTGAATAGGGCTTTTTTTTTTTTTTTTTTTTTTTTTTTTTAATTTACATCCAAGTTAGTTAGCATGTGGTAACAGTGGTTTCAGGAGTAGATTCCTTGATGCCCCTCCCCCATTTAGCCCATCCCCCCTCCCACAACCCCTCCAGTCACCCTCAGTTTGTTCTCCCTATTTATGAGTCTCTTCTGTTTTGTCCCCCTCCCTGTTTTTAGATTATTTTTGTGTCCCTTCCCTTATGTTCCTCTGTTTTGTCTCTTAAAGTCCTCCTGTGAGTGAAGTCGTATGATATTTGTCTTTCTCTGACCGACTCGTTTCACTTAGCATAATACCTTCCAGTTCCATCCACGTAGTTGCAAATGGCAAGATTGCATTCTTTCTGATTGCTGAGTAGTACTCCATTGTGTGTATATACACAACACCTTCTTTATCCATCATCCATCGGTGGACACTTGGGCTCTTTCCAGACTTTGGCTCTTGTCAGTAGTGCATGTGCCCCTTCGAAGCAGCACACCTGCAGCCCTTGCATAAATACCTAAATGTAATTGCTGGGCCGCAGGGTAGTTCTGCGTTGAACTTTTTGAGGAACCTCCGTACTGCGCTCCAGAGCAGCTCCACCAGCTTGCACTCCCAACGAATAGTCTCCGTGTCACCACAGCAGCACTGAGGCGTAGTGACTTCGGTGTGGGAGCAGAGCCCCTCGCGCCCGGCCCGTATTCGCGCCCTGTCCGCGTTCACGCCCGTACCTTCAGGGTGGCATCGTGGGTGAGCACCGTCGTGTGCCTGCATCTCACAGACAGAAACCGAAGCACGGCGACGCTGAATAACGCACACCAGCCGCACGCACGGTAGTAAGTGTGCGGGCCGCGGTTGGAAACCCATTTGGCTTGGCTCAGAATCCACACCAGTAACCACAGTGCCTTGCCGCCTCTCGCTTTGGCTTTCTTTTGCTTCCAACTTCATGGAGGTGTAAAGGGCGTGAAATAAACTGCCCACCTTAAAAGTGTACAGGTTGATTACTTTTGATAGAATTGTGAAACTGTCAGCAATGGAATGACAAACATTTTCACCTCCCTGAAAGTTCTTCTTGTGTCTTTTTAATCCATCCTTTTTCCATCCACATCCCCAGCCAACCACCTATTGGCTTCCATTCATTGTAGATTAGCTTGCATTTTCTTTTCTTTTTTCTTTTTTTTATGTTTGTTTATTTTTGAGAGAGAGACCAAGAGCGCATGCTGGGGAGGAGCAGGGTGGGAGGAGGACAGAGAATCCAAAGCAGAATCTGGAGCAGGCTCCATACTGACAGCAGAGAGCCCTATTTGGGGCTGGAATTCGTGAACCGTGAGATCATAAGCTGAGCCAAAGTCAGACTCGCAACCAACTGAGCCACCCAGGCACTGCGATTGGCTTACGTTTTCTAAACTTTTGTAAAAACAGAATGGAATACATAGGATCTTTTTTTTAAGTTTATTTATTTATCTTGAGAGTGCGCGGGCACACACGAGCAGGGGAGGGGCTGAGAGAGAGGGAGAATCCCAAGCAGGCTCCACGTGGGCAGCGTCGAGCCAGATGCGGGGCTCAGTCTCATGAACCTCAAGATCATGACCTGAGTCAAAACCAAGAGTCAGGTGGCTTCATTCCCCCAGCTTAAAGATTGAGAGATTCGTCCAGAATCTCCATATGTTATGGTTTCCATTGTTCGTTCCTTATCACTGCTGAATAGTATTCCACGTGTGCACACACCACAATGTGTTGTTCGATTTACCTACGTTTGGCTGTTACAAAGATCAGTATGCTCAATTGTGTGTCTTTGTGTAGGCACTCGTTTTTGTCCCTCTTGGGCAGATACTTAGGAGTGACTGTTTGATTTTAGGAAACAACCCACCCATTCTGGGAACAGACGTATCATTCACACCCCATCAGCATTGTGTGTAAGAGTTCTGGTGGCTCCAAGTCCTTACTGACCCTTAGGCAGGTTGTTTCTTGTTTATAATGTTCACCATACAAAGGGATGTGGAGTGCATTGTGGTTTTATTTTACATTTCTCTGAGGACATTATCTCACGTGTTATTGACCATTTGTGTGTCTTCTTTGTCAGTTTGGTTCACATCTTTGGCCCTTTTATTTTATTTTTATTAAAAAATATAGTTTTAGTGTTTATTTCCGAGACAGAGCATGAATGGGGGAGGGGCAGAGAGAGGGAGGCACAGAATCAGAAGCAGCTCCAGGCTCCGAGCTGTCAGCACAGAGCCTGATGCGGGGCTGGAACTCACGAACCGTGAGATCATGACCTGAGCCGAAGTCGGACGCTCAACTGACTGAGCCACCCAGGCGCCCCTCTTTTGCCCTTTTAAAAATTGGGTTGTCTTCTCAGTTTTGAATTGTAAGCATTCTGTATGTAATCTGGATACAAGTTATTTGCCTGGAAGCGAGCATTCTTGCCTTGTGTCTGATCTCAGAGGGAAGCAATGAGGTCTTTCATCGCTGCATGTAACTTAATTGTTGGGTTTTCATAGATGTGCTTTATAAATTTGAGGATTCCTAGTGGTTTGAGATATTCTAGGACTTGGATTTGAATTTTGTCACTTTTTTTGTGTGTGTCTACTGAAATGATTCTGTAGTTTTTCTCCTTTATGCAGTTAATGTAGCAAACTGCATCCCTGGTCCACATCCCTTGTGGTCCCTGTACTGTCGTCCAAGTTGTGGACTTTGCAGCTTTCTCTTCTTATCCTCTTAATGTGGACAGCAGTGGTGACTGGTTTCGTTGCTGGTATTGGTGATTTATGTTCTCTCCATTTTTTCCCCTTGATCAGTCTATTTAGAAGTCTGCCAGTTTATTGATCTTTTCACAGAATCAACTTTGGGCTTCATTAATTTTCTCTTTTGTCTGTTTCCTGTATTTTTAATTTTTGCCTTTTCCTTCCTTCTACATACTCTGGACTTACTTTATTCTTTTTTTTTTCCCCCTAGTTTCTTAAGGAAGAGCCTTAGATCATTTATTCTTTATCTCTTTTCTGATGTAAGGATTTAAAAGCTCCACAGTTCCCTCTAAGCACCGTTCTAGCTGCATTCTGCAAATTCTGATACATTGTGATTTAGTTCAGGCTGTGTTCTCATTGTCTTTGTGATTTTTTTTTTTTTTTTTGACCTGTGAGTTATTTGGAAGTACGTTGTTTAATTTCCAGATATTTGGGTTTTCCTGCATACTTCATCATGACTGATTTCTAATTCTGTTATTGTCAGATAACATACTTTATATGATTTTGATCCTTTTAAACTTATTGGGACTTGTTTTATGGCTCAGCACATGGGCTGTGTGGTGACTGTAAGTGAACTTGAGCAGGAATTGTACTCTGAGATGCTGGTAGATAGTGTTCTGCATGCGTCTGTTAGATCGGGGTGTTTGGGAATACTGTTCAGACCTTCTGTATGTTTTCTTTTTTCTTTTGTGTCTACTTCTGTCTGTCCCGAGAAGGCGGGTGTTAGCAGCTCCTGTGATTTCAGGGTTGTCAAGGTCTCCCTTCAGTTCTGTCCATTTTTTCTTCATATATTTTGGGCCTTGTCATCATACACACGACGTTTCCGATTATAGTGACTTTCTGATGCAGTGTGGCTTTTATCATGAAATGATAGTTTTCATTTCTGGTGATGCTCTGTGTCATGAGATCTACTTCTGATGTGAAATGGTCCCTCTGGTCTCCTTATACTTACTGTTCACATGGTGTATCTTTTTGTATTTGTTTTGCTTTCAGCTGTGTCTTTATATTTCCATGTGTCCTCTGGGCAGCGTCACATGAGGGCTTGCCTTTTTATCTCTGCTTTTTAAGTGGAGTGCTTAGACCGCTAATATTAATGTCATTATTTTTATGAAGAAGGCTACCATTTGATTCGTTTTGTTTGTCCCATCTTTTCTCCTGTTCTCCGGGGTTCTCATTTTCTTGCTTCTTGTGGATAATTTGGACATTTAGTATTCGATTCAAATTTGTTGACTTCTTGACTGCCTCTCTTTGTATTGTTGTTTAGCGACTGATCTAGGGCCGAGTTCCTCAGCCTCAGCATTATTGAGATTTGGGGCTGTTTAAGTCTTTGTTGTGGCAGTCTTCCTGTGCATTGTGGGATAGTTAGTAGGACCCTTGGTCTCTACCCTCTTGATGACAGTTCTACTCCCCCAGTTTTGATAACCAGAAATACCACTGGACGCTGTGAGACATCCCTCGGAGGGCAGACTCGGCCCTCGTTGGGAACTCCTGCAGGGCTCACATACGCCCCTCACTTTGTGTGGAGGATTTATAGTCTGTTTGTACTACATCAGGTAAAGTGTGAAACTTGTGCAACCATACAGGTCCCATTAATGCCTTTACCACGGACCTTTACTTCCAGCTGTCACACGTGTCCTGTGGGCAAACATTGAAAACCCCACTGTGAACAGTGGTATGTTTTTCAGCAGACTTAGGAGTGAGAAGTTTATATTTGCTCAGATATTTCCATTTCTTTAGTTCTTCCTTCATTCATCAAGATCCATGTTTCCATCTGGGATCATGTCCCTTCACCCTCAAGAATTTCCTTTAACATTTCTTCTAGACCAGGTCCGTCAGTGAGACTCTTCCCTCATCCGAGGATATCTCTCCTTTGCTTTCACCTTCCCTTCCCTCCCCTCCCCTCCCCTCCCCTCCCCTCCCCTCCCCTCCCCTCCCCTTCCCTTCCCTTTTTTGAGTTTGTTTATTTATTTGAGAGAGAGAGAGAAAGAGCACCAGCAGGGATGGGGCAAAGAGAGAGGGAGAGAGCATCCCAAGCAGACTCCGTGCTGTCAGTGCAGAGCCCAGCACGTGGCTGGAACCCACAAACCTTGAGATCATGACCGGAGCCGAAGTCAGACGCCCAACCGACTGAGCCAAACAGGTGCCCCTAGAGTTTCTTGATTTTAAATGTAAAACCTCATGTCTGTCACTGAATTTGCAATAGTCTTTTTTTTTTTTGGAATATTCTTGACCATCATTTATTCAAACATTTTTCTTCCTTCATCTCTTCATTCTCTCCTCTGAGGCTCCAGTGACACACACACGAGACCAGGTCTCCTCGATGCTCTTTTTTTCCCCTCCCAATTTTATTTTTCTCTGTTCTTCAGACAGGATAATTTCTGTTGGTCTGTGTTCAAGTTTGCTGACTTTTCTGTTGCCATTTTCATTCTGCTGTTGAGGACATTGAGTTTTCAATTAAATATGTGTGTTTTTCATCCTATAATTTCCGTTTGTTCTTTTTATAGTTTATATGCTGAAAATTTCTAAGATTTTTAAGTGTGTTTTCCTTTACCTTCTGGAGCATAGTTATCCCAGATATTTTCATGTCTTTGGTAAACTCAATATCTGGGTCATCTTGGGGTTAGAATATGTTGTCTCTTCCCTTGAGAAATGGTCATATTTTCTTGATTTTTTTTTTCCCTATATCAAATGATTTGGGTTGTATCCCAGACATTGTGGTTATATTTTGTAGTTTCTGGGTCCTGTATCGTCCTCTGGAAAATACTGGCTCTCCTTAGCTGCAGACTGAAAGTCTGTGGGCAGTGGCTCAAATCTCACTTCAGTTCTTGAAGCTGGGCTGGGCCGGGCCATCCGTGCTCCCAGGGGAGCCCAAGGCCGTGTGCATTCATATGCAGAACTGGATCCCCTTTACTCCTCTGCTCCCCTGGGCCCCTTTTCTGCCTGCATCTGGCCAGAAAGAGGGTGTTTGTGATAGAGGGTCAGGGGTCCATATGCTCACCGCACCAGTGTTGATCTCTGACTGGGGTCTGTCCTCAAGGCAAAACCATAGGGAAAACATGGCGACACTCATCCAGTGCGGTTGCCTCTTCACGTTTGGCCTCTCTCTGCAATTGTACAATTTTGTGTGCTTTTCCGAACCCTCAGGTGACCGTTTTCTGGTGCTCTGTCTAGAGTTTTTAGCTATAATCAGTTAAAATAGGACAGGTTGTTACCCTGCCATGACAGAACTAGGACGTGTAAACTCTTATTCCTTTTGACACAGGGATTATTTACAAGTATGGTTTGGAGTTTATTTCCAAGAAATTATAGTTAAGCGTATATGGTTAAAGTGACTAAAGAGGATGCTTTTACTGGGGCACCTTGGTGGCTCAATCGGTTAAGCTTCTGACATTGGCCCAGGTCATGATCTCACAGTTCGTGAGTTCGAGCCCCGTGTCAGGCTCTGTGCTGGCAGCTCAGAGCCTGGAGCCTGCTTCGGATTCTGTGTCTCTGTCTCTCTTTCTGCACCTCCCCAGCTCGTGCTCATACTCTGTCTCTGTCAAAAATAAATAAACTTAAAAAAATTTTTTTAAAGAGGATGCTTTTACTGATGAAAGATGCAGTCTATCACAATTTTGTAATTTTATGAATCAAAAACTTGGGTAAAGTAAATGAAGTAAAAATAGTTGGCAAGTTGAAGACAGTTCAGTTGGAGTCATAGGAGGAGGATATTCAAAACACTTGGCCGTTTTTTTTAAGTTTATTTTGAGAGATGGAGAGAGCTTGGGGGAGGGAGAGAGAGAATCCCAAGGAGGCTCCACACTGTCAGCACAATCGGCCGCGGGGCTCAAACTCACGGAATGATCTGTGAGATCATGACCTGAGCCGAAATTGAGTCTGCCGCGTAATGGACTGAGCCGCCCGGGAGCCCCAGTTTTTTACAGATTAAATACCGGATTTAAGTAACGAAATTAATTCCCTCAATATGCTTCATTTAATGGCTAATTGCCTACTGACAAGTTTATTCCCATTCTTTTCAAATGTCTTCTAAAACATTTATTTAAAATAAAATCAAAACAAAAAAACGGGGCCACATAGAAAATCTCCAGTTCTCTACAAAGTGTGGCTCTGCGCCTGGACTGCCGTGAGGTCAGAAGTTTCGTGCGTGCGGTCACCGTTTCAGCAACCTGTGTGCTGGGCCTGCCCAGGGGTGAGTGGCTCTAGGGGCAGGTTTGCCGTGCGGGTCGCTGAGCCCACCCCGCACCACCGCTGCTCTGTCCCAGCCTCAGCGTGGATCTGTTTCCAGTGTAGTTTGCAGACTGAGCAAAGAGTCAGGGCCGGACTGGGAACACTCGGAGATCACTTGAACTTTACTTCGTGTGAAATTTTGAGGGCGCCCAGGAAATGCCTGCTGATTGTGGGTTTTAAGAAAATTGTTTGGGTTTTGGTTCATCAACTGTCGGGTTTATTGGTTCGGACGATTGAGGGAGGGTTATTAAAGGAAACCAGCCAAACTTCAAAGCAGAATCGAATTACCACAGGGAGGTTCGAGGCTGTGTTTGGGCTCTGGTCGGTAGGCTGAGCTGTCGTGTGCAGCGAGGCTGTGTGAAGAAGGCAGTGGGGATGCGGTTCCAGCACGCTGGCGACTCTCGACAGATCGCATGGCCCACACGTCTTTCCTTGAAGAGCCCGCTGACCTATTAAGCCCAGTTTATGAAGCCAGCCTAGAAGCTGATGCTGCTTTGGAATACTTCAGACATAGTTGAAGGACTTCTTCAAGTAGATTAAGTAAATCTAATTAGATTTTCATGTGATTTAAAAATGTTTTTTCTCCCAAAACATCTTAAAAGTGCTATCATTCCTTTACCAGGTAAGAGAGAAAGGAAAAAATAAACTGTAACATAATCATGGTTAGAATTTTGGCATGTTTCTTTCTTTTTTTTTTTTTTTAAACATTTATTTCTTTTTGAGAGAGAGAGAGACAGAACGCACATGTGAGTTGGGGAGGGACAGAGAGAGGAGACAGAATCTGAAGCAGGCTCCAGCTCAGAGCCCAACACGGGACTCAGACCCACGAACCATGAGATCATGACCTGAGCTGACGTTGGACGCTTAACCGACTGAGCCACCCAGGCTCCGAGCTTCAAGCCCCTCTTCTTTTTTTTTTAAGATTTTATTTTTTTAAGTAATCTTTACACCCAGCATAGGGCTTGAACCTATGACCCTGTGATCATGAGTCACACACCCCACAAGCTGAGCCAGCCAGGTGCCCCGGGGTGTATTTTCTTTCAGATTTTTTTTTCTTTTTCAATTCTTTTTTTTTTTTTTTTTTTAATTTTTTAATGTTTATTTATTTTGGGAGAGGAAGAGAGAGCACGAGAGCATGTACGAGAAGGGGAGGAAGAGAGAGACGGGGAGAGAATCCCAAGCAGGCTCCGTGCTGTCAGTGCAGAGCCCGTTGTGGGGATCGATCCCACGAACTGCGAGCTCATGACATGAGCTGAAATCAAGAGTTGGGACGCTTAACCATCTGAGCCACGCAGGTGCCCCACAATTTTTTTTCATTATGCCTTTTTTTTTTCCTTTCCATATCAGGCTGTTTTAGGGAATGATGGGTAAATCAGTGTGGAGCAAAGAAGTCAGGAGCCTCTGGTTCCATTCGGCATTGCCCCCTTCAGCCCTCTCCTCCTGCATTTGGAAGAGAAGGGGTTAATAAGCGCTAATCATTTGTTGCCTAATTACCAAGTTAATAAGAGGTTCCTGGCTTTTGCTGCACCTTTCCTAGACAATCAAGAACAGAGCTCTGATTCCTTAACCTTTAGCCAGCCAGAATCACACGGAGGACCTGTTAAATAAAAGCCAGATGCTGGCCCCTCCCCAGACTTTCCGGTTCAGCAGGTCTGGGCAGGGCCCAGGACCTTCCGGCAAGTTCACGGCTAGTGCTGATTCTGCTAGCTGAGGACCACCATGATTTTAATGATCCTCTCATCTCCACTGCCCTTACTCTAATTAAGGCTTGCCTCTAGTGGAAATCATAGTTTTAGATATTTTATACTACAGTTTTCATCCCAAGAGTTTCCCCAAGTTTCTGTAGAGTCTTTTATTTTAAAAAATTATACAAGTAATGCATGTTCATTAAAAATCAGGAAAATGAAAAATAATCTCAAAGAAAAGTTAGTCATAGGTTCTACCAGGGTTATCTTAGTCTGTCGTTCTATTGTCTCAGTAGATAGACACCTGTCCAGCTCAGTCAGTGGAGCGTGTGATTCTTGACCTTGGAGTTGTGAGTTCAAGCCCCACACTGGGGGGTAGAGATTACTTTAAGAAAATAGGTTGGTAGTCTGTTTATGGCCATACCTCCCTGGATGTCCTCAGTCTTGTCTGACCTTAGAGGGTGAGCGAGCGAGCCCCAAAGCCGCATGTGTATGTGTATGTGTATATGCATACTCATACGCATATACACACACATATATTGCAAAAAAAATGAGATTTACGACATGTATTTTTAGCTTTCTTTTTTATTTTATTTATTTTTTTTTACATTTATTTATTATTTATTAGAGACAGAGTGAGACAGAGCACAAGCAGGGCAGGGGCAGAGAGAGAAGGAGACACAGAATCTGAAGCAGGCTCCAGGCCTCGAGCAAGTGTGCAGCACAGAGCCTGACACGGGGCTCGAACCCACAAAACGTGTGGTCATGACCTGAGTCAAAGCCAGTCACTTAACCGACTGAGCCACCCAGGCGCCCCTTTAGCCTTCTTTTTTAAACCAATATAGTGAGTATTTTTTTTAGGTTGAATACAGATCTAAGTAATTTTAATTGATGCAAAATTTTCCGTTTTGAGTATTAATACCATAATGATTAGCTTTCCAGGGTTGGACTCTTCAGATTCTTGTTCCAGTTTTTTGCTATTAAAATAATACTGTGTTGACTGTCTTATTGCATATATTTCTCTGTATTTGCTCAGTTATTAGGATTATCCTAACCTATGTGTATAATTCCTGTGTAACAGTTTATACATTTTTAAGAATCTTTGCTTGCTGAGAGATGGAAAAAATGTATTGTAGTTTAAATTTGTGTTTGTAGTTACTGGTAAGGTTCACTGAGCATGTTTACTTATCTTTGTGAATTACCACTTCTGTCCATTGCCCATTTTCCTGTTGGTTGTCCATCCTTTTATGTTTTTTTTTAAATTACTTATTTATTTTGAGGGGTGGGGGTGACAGAGAGGGAGAGGGATCATCCCAAGCAGGCTCCGCACTGTCAGCGCGGAGCCTGACGCGGGGTTTGATCCCACAAAACATGAGATCATGAGATCGTGACCTGCAGCGAAATCAGGAGTCGGACACTCAACTGCCTGAGCCACCCAGGCACCCCCATCTTTTCGTGTTTATTTGTAAGATCTTTCTTGGAATGTAAGCTCTTTGTGATATGTTTAAAATATGTCCCCCAACTTATTTGACTTACATCTTTAGTAGTTCACGTCTCCTACTTCCTTCCCTTCGCAAAACAACATTTTTCTGGAGTCAGATGCTGCCCAGAATGCTTAATTGCCATTTTTGATGGCAGCATGATATTTATGTGAGTGGAGGGTACCAGCATTTGCTTTATTTGCTTTATTAGCCTCAGGGTTTAGGGACCCTCCAGTAGGCTCAAGGCTTCAGTGCGCCATCGGTGTGTTGTATTTCAGCCTCTCTCTTTCCCTCCCCAGATGCTAACCCTGAGGTGACCAGGACGATGCTCCGCTGGGTCTACACGGACGAGCTGGAGTTCGGAGACGACGACGTGTTCCTCACTGAGCTAATGAAACTGGCTAATCGCTTTCAGCTGCAGCTCCTCAGGGAGAGGCAAGTCCCGGCTGAGCTGGTCACGCGCCCCCGGTGGTGGCTGAGCTTGAATTATGCCAAGCTCTGCTAATGTAAATAACTTTTGCAAGGTGTTCCTCTGAAAGCAGTAGTGGGGAGAGGACTTCACCTCCCTTGCTTTGTGTTCTTGTAAGCTAAATTCTGCCAAAGCTTTAGGTATTCTCTTTCCTTTCACTGATTTATTTTTTTTAACTTGAGATTACATAACTGTGTGTATATTAGGTAAAGAATATAAGAGAGATTACGGTGTCCAAATGCTCAGCTTTCCCTCCCGTATCACTTCCTGTGACATTTATTCTACCTTGTAATAATATAGGGCCTTGGGTGAAGTTCTTGGTCATGTTCCTTGTGTTAGAAACACATTAACGCCTAAGTCGGGGTGCCCGGGTGGCTGGCTCAGTCTGTTGAGCGTCCAACTTCGGCTCAGGTCACGATCTCGCAGTTTGTGAGTCCGAGCCCCACGTCAGGCTCTGTGTTGCCAGCGCAGAGCCGGCTTCAGATCTCTGTCCCCCTCTTTTTGCCCCTCCCCTGCTCACGTGTGTGTGTGTGTGTGTGTGTGTGTGTGTGCGCGCGAGCTCTCACTTTCTCAAAAACAAATAAAAACATTAAAAAGAAAAAAAAGAAACACATTAATACCTAAGTTAATACACAAGTATACCATTCAGGGGGTTTCGTAGCCAGTGTTTGGGGGCTCTTCATTTATTCCTGCTTTTTAGGTTCCCAAGGAGGTAGTCTGTGTTTTTTATATTGTATTTTCTCTGCTGCTCTCCCAAGTTGGCCTTCTCGAGCAACGGGTAACAAATGTCACCCCAAGTGATGTCAGGCAAAATGCCCTTTAGTTTTAGTTTCTGTTGGGGATGTGCCCCTTGGTGGCCAGTTTGGCTGGTGGAGTGTCTTTTATATTATTTAGTGAGCTTGTGTATTCTCTTGGGGGTTGCAAGAATGGCTTTTCTCCCGGGTGAGCGAGGCCGTGGTTTTAGCTGACAGCCTGCTGTTTGCCCTGCGGGGCTGGTGCTCCGGGCCCACCTGCCCATGCGAGTTGGTCCACAGGTTCCTCCTAACCCTGGGTGCCTGAGGTCAGCTTACGAGCATTCTACTGTCTAAGTCCAGTTACTAGAAACCCCAAACAGGTCTAGGCTTTGTAGGCACGTGCGGTGTTAGGTCAGCGAAGCCAGCCTGACCGTGGGGGCCTCGCGAAGAGCTGTTCCGTTTGTCGGCATGTTGCAGCATCTCAGGGGGACCTGGGAATGGTTTTAACTAGACCAAATGTGATTCGTATCCTTTTTTTTGTTTTCTAGATCTCGTGAGCTTTTTTCCATTGATCTTGTCAAACTTGCTTGTAAATTAAATTGCTTTGATAAAAATGTCCTGGGGTTGGAGTAGTGTAGACACCTGTAATCAGTGTGATGGATTCTTTAATTAAAATATTTGTTGCTAATTGACTGGCTTAGGCTTCTTTACCATCAGTATTACCAGATGCTCAATTTTGTATTGTTGGACGTGGGCATTGAGTTTTATCTGTCGTGGCTTTGTGGAGGGCTGGGCTGCCAGACTCGGAAGCGTGGGGACCAGCGTGGGCTCTTAAAAGGTCGCAGAGCGCCTACTGCTGTGCGCAGGGGAAATCACACGTCCCAGGTAGTGCAGGGATTGGGAATGTCGCAAGTGTGTGCAGTTCCGTGTGGGGCAGCGGTTGCTTGGTTTTGTAACGTAGGGATCTTGAAGGGTTGGGAATGCTGTCACGCATTTGATGAAAAGGAAGTTTTGGGGGGAAGTGTTATCAGAAAGATACTTTTTTTAAGGAAGAATTCATAGTATATGCCAAAAATTGACAGTTAATATAATCATTGTTTTCCTGACTGAAATACAAGTTCAGTGTGTGTCGTTTGGGAAATACAGAAGTCACCTATAATTCCACCAGGCAGTGCTTTGTTGTTTCTCCTGTCAGTACGTTTTCCACGTCTCCTATTCGTGCATGTGGGAGTGGTGCTGAAACTAGACAGGAGTTTGTGAGATGCTGAAATATATGCTTGATTTTGTACTTTAAAAATAGTCTGCTTTTCTGCATCTGTATCCTTTTCTGTGCTGTAAAATGAAAAACACGTATTAACAACCACAAAATTCCTCTGGAGGAAAGTTTGTCTCCGTACTTTTGCAAGAGAAGACATGCATTGAGGATCTGAATTTTTAAATAAGATAACATGGTCTTTAGCTGTGTAAATCGTGTCAGTTACTAGTTCTAGGCCATCCAAATAGTGGCTGGCTTTCTGGAGATCCCAGAGTTAGGCGGAAACGAAGCGTCTGCCAGTTGTAAGGAAACGTCAGTGTCCACGAGACGCATTTGAGTCTCCTGATACAAATGTCGTTTGGCAATAGAAAGCAGGAGAGTGGGATTTTCAGACTCAGCATTTGTCTGCGAAAGTGCTTTGCAAAGGGCTCTGCAAACGTGCGTGCTCCCTGAGGTTGAGCGTTAGAGCGGCCGTCCGGGGTGCTTGCCGCCGTAAAATCGAGAGGTTCCATACGTGCGCCACAGAGGACTTTGCCCCTGGGGCACTCTGATTTCACAGCCAGGTCAGACTTTGCTGAGGTGCGACGGGCACGGGCAGACACAGCACAGACGGTGGCTAGCGGCTCCCAAAGAAGCGTGGTTGCTCATCGCGGTAACTTGTTTCGGTGCCGTGACAGTTGGGCTTATTACAAAGTGCCCGGGTGCCTGGAGGGGAGATGCTTCTTTACACGAAGTCATCGTGTCTCTTGGAAACAAAGGACTCGAGCGCTGGTCTTGGAATGAAACAGGTGCCTGCATCGACTACTGGATGGAGAAGGACTGCGAGATCGTTCCTCATTCCTTCCTCCTTCCTTCAGTACACAGTGTGTACTGTGTACTGTGTGTGTACCGCGTGTGTACCGTGTGTGTACGGGGTATATACTGCGTGTGTACTGTGTGTGCTGCATGTGTATTGGGTGTACTGTATACTGTGTGTACTGTGTGTGTGCTGCGTGTGCTGTGTGTGTATGGTGTACTGTGTGTACTACGGGTGTAATGTGTGTGTACTGTGTGTGTACTGGGTGTACTCTGTGTGCTGCATGTGTATTGGATGTACTCTGGATGTACTGTGTGTACTGCATGTGTACCATGTGTGTACTCTGTGTGTACTGCGTATGCACTGTGTGTGTACTGTGTACTGCATATGTACTGTGTGTACTGTGTGTACTATGGGTGTAGCATGTGTGTACTCTGGGTGTGCTGTGTGTACCGCGTGTGTACCGTGTGTGTACTGTATACTGTGTGCAGTAGGTGTGTACTGCATGTATACTGCGTGTGTACTCTGTACTGCGTATGTACTGTGTGTACTGGGGGTGTACTGGGTATACTCTGGGTGTGTTCTGTGTACTGCATGTGTACTGTGTGTGTATTCTGTGTACTACATATATACTGTGTGTACCACATGTGTACTGCGTGTGTACTGTGGGTATACTGTGTGTGAACCGCGTGTGTACTGTGTGTGCTGCATGTGTATTGGGTGTACTGTATACTGTGTGTACTATGTGTGTGCTGCGTGGGCTGCGTGTGCTGTGTGTGTACTGTGTACTGTTTGTACTACGGGTGTAATGTGTGTGTACTGGGTATACTCTGTGTGTGCTGCATGTGTATTGGATGTACTCTGGATATACTGTGTGTACTGCATGTGTACCATGTGTGTACTCTGTGTGTACTGTGTGTGTACTGTGTGTGTACTGTGTACTGCATATGTACTGTGTGTACTGGGTGTGTACTGTGTGTACTATGGGTGTAGCATGTGTGTACTCTGGGTGTACTCTGGGTGTGCTGTGTGTACCGCGTGTGTACCGTGTGTGTACTGTATACTGTGTGTACTGAGTGCGTACTGCATGTATACTGCGTGTGTACTCTGTACTACATATACACTGTGTGTACCACATGTGTACTGCCTGTGTACTGTGGGTATACTGTATGTGAAGTGCGTGTGTACTGTGTGCATAGTACGGGTGTATTGTGTGTATACTGCAGTGTTCTGTGGGTGGACTAGGTTGTACTTGATGAAACTCAGTTGTCTACGTACATGATCCATTTGTGTGTGTGTGTGTGTGTGTGTGTGTGCGTGTGTATTTATTTTTGGGAGAGAGAGAGTGCATGTGCGTGGGGGCAGGAAGGGTAAAGAGAGAGAATCCCAAGCAGGGTCTGCACCCGCAGTGTGGAACCTGACCTGGGGCTCAAACTCAAAAACCGTGAGATCGTGACCTGAGCTGAAATCAAGAGCTGGATGCCTAACCAACTGAGCCTCCCAGGTGCCCCTGCGGGATCTATTTGGTAAGTGGGGTTGTAAAAAGCAGCTTTATCGAGGGACGCCTGGGTGGCTCAGTCGGTTGAGCTTCCAGCTTCGGCTCAGGTCACGATCTCACGGTCCCTGAGTTGGAGCCCCGCGTCGGGCTCTGTGCTGACAGCTCGGAGCCTGGAGCCCGCTTCGGATTCTGTGTCTCCCTCTCTCTCTGCCCCTCCCCCACTCACACTGTCTCTGCCTCTCAAAAATCAATAAATGTTAAAAAAAAAAACTTTTTTAAAAGCAGCTTTATCGAGTGATACTTCACATACCATATAGTTCACCTCCGGGAGGGGGGACTTCCAGGGGATCCTTATCGAGGCCTAGAGCTCATGTCTGCAGCTAATCCTAAGCCTTGCTGGATGTGTAACGGAGATGTGCTGGTGGGAACTGCGCGCCGGTCCACACGATACAGTTACATATCAAAGGAGCGAATGTGACCCATCGAGTGTGTGATGTTGCAGGTGCCTGTGTATGATCAGTGAGTTCCATGGCATTACTTTCGAGGCAGCTGGGGGCTGGGGTTGACTATTTAGAGGTTATTTTGATTCTGACCAGAACGGTCAATGTGATACAACGAGAGGCTGGTACTTCTAACACACGGTACCTCTGCTGGAACCGATCCATCACTCCTCTGCTTCTCCCTGTACTTCAGGGTTATTGGACACGGCTGGCCAGGACTCAGATTGCAGCTTTGGTTTATTAACTTGTGACTCTCTTTGTCCCAATGACACTGTTCCTCACTAACATTCTCTCGTAGATGTGAGAAGGGTGTTATGTCTCTGGTGAACGTCAGGAACTGTATTCGCTTCTATCAGACCGCGGAGGAACTGAGTGCCGGCACGCTGATGAACTACTGTGCGGAAATTATCGCCAGCCACTGGGTGGGTGAGAGATGGAGGGCTGTGAGCAGAGCAGCCTCGCGGGAAGTCAGAACGTCCGTTGTTGTTGCTGTTGGTCTGTTGGGCCTGTTCTGCTTTTCACTGGCCTTCTGTCCTCAGGACGACCTACGGAAGGAGGACTTCAGCAGCATGAGTGCCCAGTTGTTGTACAAAATGATCAAATCCAAGACTGAGTACCCGTTGCATAAGGCTATCAAAGTAGAGAGAGAGGATGTGGTCTTCCTGTATCTAATTGAAATGGACTCACAGGTACCGTAGCCGCTTTTTCCGTTTTTCCTACCTTTTCTGAAAACCATACGTCGCTTGTTTTTCTCTGAATGTCCCCCGCTCCCTCCGAGCCCTCAGCGGCGCACTCTCTGATGTGCACGTGTCTCCCAGGAGTCCCTTCAGCACAGTCTGTGCTTTTTCTGCTACGCTCCTCAGAAATCTTCCAGCCTCTGCCCATGCCCACTTGCAGAGCCGCGTCCACATGTTGAGGTAGTGGCTGCAGCGGTACCTGACTTCCTTCCGGGCACCCACATCCACCTTTGTTTTCTTTTGCTGCTCTAGGGAATTGCCACAAGCTAGTGGTTAACAGCACAGATGTGTTACCCTACAGGTGTTGCAGGTTGGAAGCCCGGTCCAGGCATCGCCTGTCTCAAACCCGGCTGTCGGCAGGAGGCTCTAGGGGAGGGTCCCATTTCCTGGTTGTTTGGGGGTGTTGACAGAATTCACTTCCTTGTGGTTGTAGGACCAGCTGGCTTAACCTGGGGCTCTCTTGACTTCTGGAGGCCACCACATCCCTCCCGTCTCAGAGCCAGGGGCAGCACAGCCAGTCCTCCTGTCACCTCTGTCTCGTCTGCCCTTCCGCTCCCCTCTTTCACTCTTAAGGACACGTGGGATCTGACAGGTAGTCCAGGATGTGGTCCCCACTCCAGGGTCCTCAATCTTAGTGACATCTGCAACGTCACTTCTGTTGCGGACGGTGATGCAGGTTCCAGGGGCTGTGACTGTGCGGACTGCACTGCCCAATGAGGAAGTGAAGGTGCCAGTGAGGGGTGCTGGCTTGTGGGTGTCCCGTATCTGCGAGGGGAGTTCCATACGGAGCCGTAGTCTTTGCGAGCACGTTAGCTGTTCCCATCCTCTCTGCCCTCTGCCCTGGCCTTTGTGCTGCTCCCGCACCGTCCTCCTTTCCCTCTTGGCCCTGCGTTGTCTTCCATGGTGTTGTGTCCGCTCTGTGACCCCCACTAATCCTGTGCTCCCTGAACGGCGTGTGCCCTTCAGAGGCCTGGCAGAAGGTGGTCAGTTCAGTGGAATTTGTCGAGCGAACAGTTAACGGCATTAGAATTTGGCATTTATGTGAAAGAAGGTGTGTAAGGGTCCGGTGGGGAGACGTTAAAATCGCTTGTATGGTCTGCCAGCCGGGTGCTGATTTACAAACCTACCTGTGCAGCTCCCTGGGAAGCTGAACGAAGTGGATCATAACGGACACCTCCCCTTGGACCTGGCCCTGTCACGGCGACTGGAGAGCATCGCCGCCACGCTGGTTAGTCACGGAGCCGATGTGGACATGGTGGACAGGAATGGCTGGAGCCTGTTACACAAAGGAATCCAAAGAGGTAGGAAGAAGCATGTCCCCCCGCGAGCGAGCTTACTTTAATCCAAGTAACTCTTGAAGCCTCTGCCCCTGTTGCACACATTCCGAAACGCTGCTTCAGCCCGCTCGTGACGTCGAGTCTGTGGTCGGTGGGCAGGAGAAGCTGCGCTGCGCCTTGTCTCTTGGGCTCTCCTGCTGTCGGCCCTGCCGCAGAGGACCCTTCCTTGTAGGCACGTGACGTGTTCGCATCTCCAGTGCATCGTTTCTCCAGGATGGCGTCAGTGGCGCTTGTGTTTGTGGCTGGAAGAGAGGGAAAGCATCAGAACCACGCGTGTTGAAACATGGTCTTGGATTCGGAGTTTTCACTTGTCCAGCTTAGACTTCTTTCATGGCAAAGGGATAAAGTTTCGTTCCGTCGTAGGAAGGTTAGTTGAAATCGTAGCTATGTTTTGAGCCTGTTGTTGTTAATAGTGGGAAGAATATGGAAGCGATAGAATGAAGATCAAAACACTTTACTCTTAATTAAATTACAAGAGAAAAAGAATATTAGTCTTTTTTGTTTTATTTTTCCCATGGCGTCCTCAATTGTTAAGTCCCAAGTGGATCCTGCTTGACTCTCCTTTGCGGTAATCGTTTTTGACAGAATGAGAAGCTGTCTAGGGGCAGAGTTCCCGCCCCTGGAATGAGAGCTTCCAAAAATGCCAAGTCTTAATTTTGTAGAGGGATAGATGACTTGGCTGGAGTACTTGGCCATGGCCGTTTTTGTGTTTACATGCAGACGTCAAAGGCAGGATGTACCAGGGGCACCTGGGGGGCTCAGTCGGTTAAGTGTCTGACTTCAGCTCAGGTCATGATCTCGTGGTTCATGAGTTGTAGCCCCGTGCCTGGCTGACAGGCCAGGAGCCTGCTTTCGATTCTGTATCTCCTCTTTCTGCCCCTCTCCCACTCACACTCTGTCTCTCTCTAGCCCTCAAAATAAATAAACATTAAAAAAAAAAAAAAAAAGACAACGTACTGATTTCCCCACCTCTTAATCCCGTGTATTTACCCTTCCAACTCTACAGCCATTTTTATCATTATGCCTTGTTGCTATACTGTTATCGTGCTGGTGCACTGTCACTCCTGTATTTACTCTCATTGTTACACTGTCGCCATATATATGCACTCACTCATTCACAGGTTGCTCCTGGTTGGTGGAACATAGTTTCTTCAAATACAGTCCTGTAGGCGGCTGTGGCTTTGCTCTTTTTGGGCAAAGGTTTTACCATAAATCTCCCCCAAAGCCCTGCATTAGGGCTTCAAGCTTGCTGGCTGATGGAGAGGAAAATGTTGCTCGTGGTCGGGAGGGAACTCTTGGGATTATGTCCGCGTCCAGGGCAGATGCATTTCCCAGGCGCCACCCTGTGCTGTGCACAGCTGTTAGCACACTGGGTGTGTGTACAGTGGGAAGAGTTCCCACCGCGTGGGGAGTTAGCTTTTCCTGGCGTCTAGTGTCTGAGATGTTTATTTTGGAAACAAATCTACTTATTACTTAAAAAAAAAAGTCTCAAGAATTATGTTTCTTAAGGAGTTAAATTCTTACGTGCGACGAGAAAACATCTTTGACGAGATATTAAATACTTTGGTGATTGCTTAGTTGTGAGAGTTCCCACGAATTGGCAGTGCATTTTCGATGCTTGTTTTCAGGCGACGAACCTTCCACTCTGAGTCGGTCGGTTGCCTGCGAGTCTGTGCAGTGGGGGTGTGAGGGTCTACACTGCTGCCGGCCCTGGGCGGCGGGACGGCGTGGTAGGCGGAGCGCTGATGTCGGGGCTTGGGTGGGCCAGGGTTTCAGTCCTGGCTCGTGCGCTCATTCAGTGCCTTGGACGGGCCACTTGGTCCCCTCTGGGTGTCCTTTCCCTCACGTGCAGGGTGGGAGTCCTTCTGCTTTCCAGTGTTCCCAGCACGCGCGGCGCCGTCCTGACAGGGTGCGCACTGGCGCACCGGGACCAGCTCCAGTTCCCGAGGGAGGGCTGTCCCTGTCACTTCTTCAGCTCCAGCTGTCGTCCGTGGACCTTCCCAAGTGGTTGAACTGAGTAGTGTAGTTAAATTTAACTGTCAACCTTACTCTAAGTTCATTGTCATCTGCCTGAAGAGCTTTGCTGTGTGAGATGGGGGTCTGGTTCCGGACACCCGCTGGAATGTGTGCGGTCAGTTGTGTGAAGAATGAAATGGGCAGCCAGTGTCTGTGGACGAGGCCACAGGAGGCACACGTGTGGCCGGAGGGCGGCCGCCTCCTCCGACGAGCCGGGTCTGGGCCCGAAGGTGAATCCTTGCTGTTGAACATCAGCATCGACCTTCGGAGAATCAGTGCCGGTCAGCGGGCTTCTGAGTGGGCCCTCCTGTCTCCCTGCCTGTAGTCCGTGCACCATGGGGCCTCTCCCGGGAGCAGTGTGAGGCCGTCCGTGGGAACACTGCAAGGTTCTGGGACCTCCTCCCTGCACGTGGCTCCGTGTGAGTACCCCAAGGGCCTGGGGCCCCTCCCCGTGCACACGGCTCCAGCCGGGAAGCTGCACTGAAGGGGACGTTGATGTGGATTTTAGTTTGGTGTTGGTGTTGTTGGGGGGACGCTCGTGTGGACGTCAGCGCAGTGACTCCTCGTGCGCCGGGCGGTGCAGCCGAGCCAGGTCGTAGGAACAACTAGCTCGTAAGCACCAAGCGGTTTTTACTTGAAATGTTTTTGATGGAAATCTTTCTAAAATGTTTTAGATGTTTTCTTACTGACAGAAACTGTAAATGGTGCTGTTGGTGTTTCCTACCCCCTCCTTTGTTCTGCTCCTTCCTTGTCCTTTTCCCTCTAGGCTGTGTGTTTCCCTCTAGGCTGACTTTCTTTTCATGTAAAACATCACCGATTTTCAATTTCCAATAATTCCTAAATAACTTTGGGGGGGAGCAGGGGTGCATGTATTTATGTGCATATATTTGTCTAAGTAAAAAAATCTCTGGCTCTTATTAATAAATTAATTTAAAAGGTATAATTCTTTTAAGAGGGCTTAACGATATAAAGTTTTGGTGTCTTTTTTATCCATCCCTGTCCAGCTGTTGATCGGCAGTCCTGGACCCTTGTTTCAGGGGGCATGCTTGCCCGGTTTGTATTCCACCGTGTATTGGAAGTTTTTTATCAGCCTGTGGGGTCTTAGCTTTACTGTGCTTCTCTCTTCGTTTGGAATCTGCTGAGCTCAAAGGTGTGAAAACGCCACACTTCTCCCCCAGCATCGTGTACATCGGTCTTTTCATTTCAGGTCTCTCTGTCCCAACAGTCCCAAATTTTCTTTCCACTTCCAGAATATAGGTGGCTTTCTCTAGGATATTGTATTCTGTTGTTAATATTTGTATACATTCTGTCTTAGACTGAATCCCTGTGGGGGCTGCTCCCCCTGTCAGAGCCTACCGGAAGCCCACTGTGTATATGTATCTATAAACAGCAAAGCCCGACCCAGTCTCCCCCCTGATATGCAAATTAGTTGCTTTCACACCTCTACTAGTATCCTGTTGTGAAGAAATCTGATTTGTGGTCCTTTTTGTGTGTGACTTCGGTAAAGATTGCACTTTCCTCTAGATGCCAGGAAAAAAAAAAAGAAGGGGCTGGTTAGAGAAATCTTAAGTTACCTGAAGTCATAATTGATGGGAATCAGAGCCAGTCGATTGGTTTTCTTCCCAAACATTTCCCTGGTGCCTGTTTTGTAGAAGACAGTGGCAATTGCAAGGATAAATCAGACGTGGACCAGTGAGCATCTCAGGGGCCTGTGGGGGCCTGACCACCTCCACACCAGCACTCACATTCTTCAGCAAATTGGGCCCTTGGAAGAAGGTACAGAACAGATGAGAGGTGCTGAAAACGAGCTGATTTTGAAATTCCATGTCCGCTGAAGACCAGAGGAAACCCTTACCTGCAGATGAAAATGGGCTTAGGAACACAGATAACAGACATGAGAGCTTTGCCACTCCAGAAATGCCAACCCCCATGCTAGATGTTGAGACGCAGAAGTACAGTTGAAGTCGATGGATGATGTTGCCGGATATCAAAGAAAACTTCTCGTGAGTGACTTTGTAAGAGAAAATCGTCACGTAGAAGTTGTGATTCAAAGGAGCCCCCATCTGCAGCACTAACAGATTCTGGGACAGGTGCACGTGTCTGGCTGCAAAGACAAAAACAGATCAGCGGTGGAAAGAGCACCATCGCCAATGATGTGTATAGTGAGGAAGTTCCATAACGCCTTCCACAGCCTGGTGTCCAACCCAAGACTGCCAGCAGACTCCCAGCAGACTCCAGTACTGCAGGCCGTCACGGCACCAGATGAACCTGGGGGGTTGTTGTTTGGTGTTGGTTGCGTTTTGGGGATCTTCCAGCTGAAGAAGGATGTGATTTGTACGGAATTCATCCTGTAGACCTTGAGTGGAGACAGAATCTACAGAAAGTACCTCTGAATCCTTGGCATGACTTAGCTAAGTGCTGCGGCACACCCGGAAGTTAGGTCTGGCCTGTCCCGGGAGGGTTGGCCCATGGGGGCACTGCCTGCAGACCCCAGAAGAAACCGCCGCCTCCCACTGCAGCTAGACAGAAGCCTCAGTGCGAGCACAGTGCATTCGTAACTGGGTGATGCCTCTGTTCACAGTTCATTACCTTAGGATGCGTTGCTATTCGTGCCTTATTTTCTCAAGGAATGTTAATTTTATGTATCGGGACTGTTTTTGCATGTTTTAACATGTCAGTGGAACTAAATCCAAGGTAAATTGAACTTTAAGTAACCTTCTATGACAAATTTAATTAATCCCTATCACCTTCCAAGTTAGACAGGTCTGCTTTAACTGGTTTTCCACAAGTATTTTTAACATTAAATTGCCACTTGTCAGATTGCTTGGTTCTGAAGATCCCCATGTATTTTCAGAATTGTATACCTTTAATATCTTTACGTAAACTTAACTCTTGGCCTTTTGTCAGGATGTCAAAGTAGTTTCTGTTTTTCCTCCCACCGAGCGCTGCATAGTCAGAGACAGTAAGCAGTTGGAGCTGTTGAACTTGCTGGATTCTGCAGAAGTTATTCAGACTTCATTTGGGATTTGTATATTGCTCTAGGCAGACTTCTCTGCCTATAGATTCTCCAAGAATTAAGGTGATGGAGGGGACTTAGGAAGAAGTTTTGTTTTTACAACCGTTTACCAAGTGACGTTCTTATAAAGAGCAACGTGTGCAGATTATGTGTCCAGATATTTAGTTGAAAACTTCTTGTTGAGACTGTTATGTGTGTATGTCACAAGTTGAGAAGATTTTAAAAATGTGTGTGGTAGCAGTCAGCGAGGTGCGGTCATACTCTGGACAGGAAACTGTGCGCGAGTACAGCACGCTGGCGGTAAGACTGTGCTCAGGAGATAAGGGAGCGACACGGATCGTGTTGAGGCATCTAGAAACCCTGTCCGAGAGGTGGTGATCAGGAGTGGCCTCTGTGCCTGGAAGCCTGGAGTACTGGGGTGGTGGTGTGAGGTAGGGGGCTGCAGATGACAGCAGGTCCTCAGGAATTCAAGCAGGTGACTTTGTGATCTTGAAGGTTCTGCGTAGACATGCCCGGTTGTCCCTCTTCTTTGTCTGCGGTTTCTGACTTTCTGAGGAGTGTTGGCCAGAGTAGCTCGCCCTGGCGTTGTCGTGTGTAACCATTTTTTCTGTTGTTTCTTTTCAAGGAGATCTCTTTGCTGCCACCTTCCTCATTAAGAACGGGGCCCTGGTCAATGCTGCCACGTTGGGTGCCCAGGAGACACCGTTGCACCTCGTGGCGTTGTACAGTTCAAAGAAACACTCCGCGGACGTGATGTCGGAGATGGCTCAGATCGCAGAGGCCCTTCTGCAGGCCGGTGCCAACCCCAACATGCAAGACAGCAAGGGCAGGTTAGTGGGGTCACCGGGCTGCTCTTAGCGCTGTTTCCAGAACGGTATCTTATGGCGGCACGTGACGAGCAGACGGGCTCGCTATTTAATCTGGTGTTCATGGAAGTCCCAGACGTTGGTGTATTAGGCAGATGAGAGGCTTGACAAAGCCCAGAGGCGTCTGGGGACATTGTTTCCGTGCTGGGAACCGAGGTCCGTGGATTTGCAGGGGTCACTGGTCCAGCTCCTCCGTGGGCACCGTGGGCACCCTTTGCTGGCACCTGGGTCAGAACTGGCGGGGGCGCTCGGAGGGGGATGCGCCCCATCTCACAGCCATCCCCAGTGTTTCCGGGAGGTCACATTGTGGGGTTTTCCCCTCTGGTGCGTGTATCTGCCTCATGCAGCACGGCACACAGCAGAACAGGAAAACGCGTGTGACGGATCTCACACTCAAGTAATGTGGGTCTCGTGAACTCTCAGCATCGTTTGATAACTACTCTGTTTCCCCAGATGACTGCATCCTTTTTTTCTTGTGTTGATTCTTTACGTTGACTTTCCCCAGCCGCGGTGAGTCTGGTGGCCGGGCCTCTGGGACAGGTGCCAGCAGCGGGTCCCCTTCAGGGCACTCGAAGGCTAAAAAGAAGCCGCTTTAATCCGTCCTGGCCCGGGATTCCGGCCTGTTGCTGCTCTGACTGTGCTTGTGTAGAACAGAGTTACAGGAAGAAAGGCATTTCTTTTCAGAATCGTGGAGGGTAGGTGGGGAAAACACGCGTACGTGTGCTAGAAACTGCTGGTGTGAGAACACGGGTAGTGAGTGAGCGTCAGCGTTTAACGGGACAGTGTTTTCTGTCTCTTCCTTCTGTCGAGTCTTGTCCTTCTGGCTGCTGACTGAATGGTGACAAAGAAACAAAACCATTTTCATCCTTTGACACTTAGTCGTGATTTTGGAAGGCCGTTTGCCGAGGCGCAAAGGCACGCTGTTGGAGGAATGTGGGGTACCTGCTGGTGGTGGTCCGGCCTGGGGTTCTCCTGCACGGAGCCCGTTTCTGCGTTGACCCCTCTCCTTTCCCCCCGTAGGACTCCCTTACACCAGTGCATCATGGCGAGGAACGAACTCGTATTCAGTCAGTTGCTGCAGTGCAAACGGTACGCACCAACGGCATCGAGAAGACGGGGGGGGGGGGGGGGGGGACCTTGAGTGGAAGGAATTCCCTTCAAGCGTCTTCGCCGTCTAGCGTTGTGCGTTTCAATAAGTAAAAGCAGAGTAAAAAATTGTCATTCGAGATGTGCGTGAGGAGAGAATGAGCCTGTTGGCAGCGCGGTGTCGGGCGGAGGCGACGTTTGCCGTCACGTCGCTTCCCTCTTCCAGGCTGGACCTGGAGCTGAAGGACCACGAGGGCAGCACTGCCCTGTGGCTCGCGGTGCAGTACGTCACGGTGTCTCCCGACCACTCGGTGAACCCCTTCGAGGACCTCCCGGTGCTGAATGGGACTTCGTTTGACGAAAACAGCTTTGCGGCGAGACTCATCCAGCGCGGCAGCAACACTAACGCGCCCGACGCCGCGACAGGTAGAGCGTGGGCCCCAGGGCTGGGCTCGGGGCTGGAGGGGCCAGAAACTGCCAGAAACTGCCAGAAACTGAGCAGCCGAATGGTGTGCTGGTGCGAGTGAGGCTGTGCTTGCAACCCCAGCAAAGGCCCAGGTTGTTTTCGTGTCATCTTATGCTTTAAGAAGTTTAGCCAGGGGGCGCCTGGGTGGCTCAGTCGGTTAAGCGGCCGACTCTGGCTCAGGCCATGGTCTCACGGTTTCATGAGTTCAAGCCCCGCGTCGGGCTCTGTGCTGACAGCTCAGAGCCTGGAGCCTGTTTCAGATTCTGTGTCTCCCTCTCTCTGACCCTCCCCCGTTCATGCTTTGTCTCTCTCTGTCTCAAAAATAAATAAACGTTAAAAAAAAAAATTAAAAAAAAAAAAAAAAAGGAGTTTAGCCAGGGGGCGCCTTCGGCTCAGGTCATGATCTCAGGGTTCGTGGGTTCGAGCCCCGCATCAATCCCTGTGCTGACAGCTCGGAGCCTGGAGCCTGCTTCGGATTCTACGTCTCCCTCTCTCTCTCTCTCTCTTCCCTTCCTCTGCTTACGCTCTGTCTCTCCCTCTCTCTCTCTCTCTCTCTCGCTCTCTGTAAATAAATAAATAAACATTAAAAAATAAAATAAAATAAAAGAAGTTTAGCCAGACTGCAGGTCGGTTAAGCAGAAACACTTCCATTTGTTTGGTCCGGTGAGTCTCAGAACTCCTTTTACACTCTTAGAAATTAGAGCCCAAAGAGCTTTGGTTTCAGTGGGTTGTAGCTTTGATATTTAACATGCTAGAATTAAAACTGAGAAATTTTTAAAAGGTGTATTAAGTTAGAAAATAAT
Source organism: Neofelis nebulosa (assembly GCF_028018385.1). NCBI lineage: Eukaryota > Metazoa > Chordata > Mammalia > Carnivora > Felidae > Neofelis > Neofelis nebulosa. The sequence continues at coordinate 350,169 of NC_080797.1, read as the reverse complement.
AAACTATTGTATGTTTAGCATATAGCATTTTTTATGAAGAATAATGTTCAAAAGAAAACAGTGACTGGCTTCTTATATCTGCATCGTTTCAGCCTTTTGACGTGTGTTGTTTTGGTTAAAGTATGTGAAGAAAACATACCCTCCCACAGTTAATGTAGGTGGGTGGAGAAGGGTAGCGTATTTTGGAGCCTTCTCAGATCATTGTGGACGGATTTCTTTACTTCTACAGCGAGCAGAGATCCCCAGGGAGTGTGAGTTAACTGCAGTGTAGAATCTGAAACCAGATCAATGAACTTTTCTGACTCTTCAGTTAAAATCCATGGTTCACTTGTGCTTTGGATGGACCTTTTCTCCATATGTGATTTTATAAACGTCGTGATTGAATTATTTGAAAAATTCTGGTTTGCTGACTTGAGCAGATCTTCCAAATCTTTATTTTAGAATCACATTTACTAACATCACTATCGATCTCATCAGGAAGGTATTCCAGTGTTGAGAAGCTGTCCAAGTAGCAGTTTTGGATAAAAGGTTTCCAAAATTCTAATATTCACTTGCAAGGTCAACTTTTATCATTTGGTACAGATACTGCCGATTGTTTCCTTAAAGAGAAAAGCACACTTCGTTCATTCTCAGCAAAATGTCCGATACTTCTGTTTGGGTAAGCATGGTTTGCTAATCAGTCATTCTTTCACAAAGCTGGTATAGCCTGAGGAAAACTTCAGTGTGTTGCAGCCCAGGCAAGTGGTTCTGGGCTTTTCCTCGAGGCTCCTGTACTTCATCACACGGGGCTGGATGCAACTCCCTGCACCCTCGTGATTTTGTCACAGGGATTGTGAACAGGCACTCGTGGTTGAAATTGAAGAACTTTAGTAATTTTTACTGCTTTGTCAAGGGCCACCCTGAGTGAAGGTGCTCTCGTTTTGATGGGGTCTGTGGTAGTCACCCAGGGACCGCTGCTACATTTGGGGCCCCTCCTTTATTTGTGTTCGGGTCCAGTTTGACCATCATTAGTGCAGACGTCAGTGCAGGGGGACAAGCAAATGTCAGGGGTGGTTGTTACAGAAATAGTTTTGACCTCACGGACCCCCCGGAAGACGTGCAGGGACCCCTAGGAACCCTGAGATCACACTTTGAGAACCACTGTTTTAATGTCAATACTTCCTTGATTTGACCAAAGAAATTACGGGGATTTTTAAGGAGAAGGATCCCACTGTAATCAACATTGCAATGTGCCACTGATGAGGGAAACTGGCCAAGAAAAGATGGATATTAAACAGCCCTTTCCCTGAAAGAAGTTAATAATTTAACTAAAGGTCAAGTTAAAGATTTTTTTAAAATTTATTTTTGAGGGAGAGAGAAAGCGTGCACATCCACGACCAGGGGGAGAGGCAGAAAGAGGGGGAGACATAGAATCCGAAGCAGGCTCCAGGCTCCAAGCCATCAGCACAGAGCCCGACGCGGGGCTCGACCCCACGAACCGTGAGATCGTGACTTGAGCCGAAGTCGGATGCTTAACTGACTGAGCCCCCCAGGCATCCTACTGATTTCTGATTTAATCGGAGCATCACATTATATAAGAAATTGGTTCTTTGATATTTAGGACTTGAACGTTAGGTTCTTACAGATCGGGTTTTTACAGAAGTGTGACATGTACTTGGAAAGAAGCATCTTTTCATTGTGGGCGCACTGTGCTCTGTTTATGTGCGTGCATCAGGCTTGCTCGTCATGCTGTGTGAATCATACACAGCAACTGACTAACTTTTGGACTGCTTGACCTATCAATTTTGGGAATATATTAAAATTCTTCATCGTGGTTATGGGTTTATCTGTTGTCTTGCTAGTTCTGTCAATACTTTATTCTTTGAGTTTTAGAACAAGTTCAGGGTTATTTTTCCTCTGTTCCATTTTTCAGTATGCGTAGAATGGCTGGCCTTAGTCCACTGTTCCTCAGCATTTCTTATGTGTTAGCAGTCGAAGGTCATCTTTGTTCGATAGGGAGGCCATGTTTACGTCTTGTGTGTGCCAGAAGGACTACAGGATGCTTGTTAGGGTCTCTGAGTTAGGATGGCTCATGCCTGGGGTGGAGTCACACTCTCCCTGAGAGAGAAGGGAAAACAGTATGAAAACAGTATTTGTCCCATTTCTTTACCTATATTATGTCCTGGAGTTTAATTTGAGTTTTCAAATAGCATAGCTTGGGACACCTGAGTGGCTCAGTTGGTTAAGCGTCTGACTTCAGCTCGGGTCATGATCTCACAGTCTGTGTGTTCGAGCCCCGCATTGGGCTCACTGCTGTAGGCACAGAGCCTGGAGCCTGCTTCAGATCCTCTGTCTCCCTCTCTCTCTCTGCCCCTCCCCCACTCGCTCTCTCCCTGTCCCTTTCTCTCTCAAAAATAAATACATATTAAAAAAAAAAAAATTCAAAGAGCATAGCTGTAGAACATGATACTTTGTATGTATCCAAAAAGGAAGAGGATTTTATTTTATTTTATTTTTTTTTATTTTTATTTTTTTTAATTTTTTTATTTTTGGGACAGAGAGAGACAGAGCATGAACGGGGGAGGGGCAGAGAGAGAGGGAGACACAGAATCGGAAACAGGCTCCAGGCTCCGAGCCATCGGCCCAGAGCCTGACGCGGGGCTCGAACTCACGGACCGCGAGATCGTGACCTGGCTGAAGTCGGACGCTTAACCGACTGCGCCACCCAGGCACCCCGGAAGAGGATTTTAATAGAGAGACACTGCCTTGGGGCTAAAACCATTTCACGAGGGAAAGAAGAGAATTTTGCTTCTTTCTAAGATTCTTGTTTATAAGACAATGCTAAACAAAACATTTCTAAGCCAAGAACAAATACGTTTAAGGCCTTAGGAATAAAAGGACATTTTCTGGTAGAACATCAGCTCACAAGGTCTTCAAAGTGGCCATTCTAAGCCCAGAGGTTCCCAGACAGCTGCCCCCCCTCCCCCAGACATTTGGCGACATCTGTAGACATGTTTGCCTATTACAGCAAGGTCGGGGATGCCGTTGGCATCTAGTTGTCGTACAGTGTACCGGACAGACCCCTGACAACAAAGAGCTCTACCTGGCCCAAAACGTCAGGAGCGTTGCTGTTGAGACCTTGGCGGGAGACGTAGCTTCCCTCTTGTCCTGGTGGCGTCTGGAGGACAGCTCTGGGAAGAGTGCACGTCTCCTGAGGGCCAGACCAAGCCTCTGCTCCTCCCAGGCCCATGCAGCGTCTGCGCCCACCTGTAGAGAGGGCCTGTGTGGACTTCCCACGTGGGCTCGTCAGTTGTGGAAGGTGGCGAGGAAGGGCTTGTGTCTCTGCTCGTTGTCTCCCAGGGAACTGCTTACTACAGCGGGCGGCCGAAGCCGGGAACGAGGCAGCAGCTCTTTTCCTGGCAACCAGTGGAGCCCACGTCAACCACAGAAACAAGTGGGTAAGTGTGACGCCGCAGCCCTGTGGTCTGTGGAAGGAGTGGCAGTGGTGGATGTGTAGGGAAAAAAAGCGTCTGTTTTTTAGTTTGTGTTACATGCACTTGGTGAAAAAGCCAGGGTGAAACAGGTGTTTTATCCCCAAATATTGGTTGGTTGATTCATTCAGCAGCCGTTTGCTAAGCATTTGTGGAACGGCGGGTCCTAAAGTAGATCCTGTGGACCCGGTGGTCTAGTAGAGAGTAACAGGCACGGGCACAGAAACTGGCCACAAATGCATCTCCGTTATTTACGCGCTTTGCGTTTGGAGTCTGCTCTGTGAGCGCGGGTTTAGTCTGTGTCTCGGGGTGGGACCGCACGCTCTGCTTGCAACAGGGCCTCGGGGTGAGGCCCCTTCTCATCTTGCCCTGCGTGATCTTAGGCTTTGTGAGCTTCCGTTTCCTCATTTGTGAGGTGGGCTTCATGCTGATGTCACGGGGTGCGGATTAGCACGCTCTCTGGGACGCTGGAGACCACGTGATGTTGTTTTCACTTTGCCATTTTCATGTAGGGAGGCTGTGCTCGTCCGTGAGGTCACATTTATTTCGTGTCTACTTTGTGTTAAGAGCCTTGAGGATATCAGCCCTTTTAACCTGAGAGTGGATCTGGACGTTTTTGGCACCCACAAATCCCTCATTTCAGGGCAGAGAACATTGAGGTTCCAGGAGGCTCCGTGGCTCGAGAGGCAGCGGGGCCGGTATTAAGACTCGGGTCCAGGGTGGAAGGGTACATGTGGTCTTAGCTGCGCCGGGAAGGCAACGGGCAGTCGGCCTGAACGGGAGACCCACCGAGGTGTCTCGAAGCACAGGGAGATGGCAGCCCGCTCCCCCCACCATTAAACCCGCTCACCTCTGTGCCCCTGCATCTGCACACAGCCTGCTCTCCAGCCGCATGGCGTGTCCGAGTGCAGTGGTGGCCTTCTTGACTTTGCTTCTGCCATCATGTGTCTCTGTGTCTCTGTCTCTTCCTGCATCGTCATGTGCCTGCTGTCCACTCCTGATCGTGCACAGTCGTGCCCTGTGCCCCAGCTTTACAAAATCCTTTCTGGAGCTCACACGGTCTGCCAGCTGTCCCTTGTCTGGTGCCCTTCGTAGCAAAACTGGGAGAACCCTAAGATGCGCCAGGAGAGACCCCCTTGAGAGCAAGTGAGCGTGACATTGGAGAAGGGTCTGGAACGCTGGTTGAGTTCTTTGGACTTAATCCTGTGGGAAGAGAAGACCCACGTGAAGGGTTTTGAGTAGACTGGTGGTGTGGTCATTTGAGTTGAGAGAGCCTACTGGGAAGCTGGCGGGCTGGGCACACCGCTGAAGTTGAGGCCGGGGCCCCTGAGAGTCATCTGGACCAGGAACGACCTGTCCTGACCTCAGACGCTGAATCCGGCGGCACAGAGACCGCGTGCAGAGGAGTTGCGGAATTGCACTCCTACCGGCTGTGGCTTTCAGAAGCAGGGGCCGCAGAGGTGGGGAAGCTCTTGGGCCCACAGAGGGAGAGAGGATTTTGCCAGGAGGAGGGACTGCCTTGGGGACAGTGATTTCCATGATGTTCTTTAGGGGGGGATAGTTGGGCAGTGGGGGCAGGGCACGAGAGGAAACTTGTCACATACGTTCCTGTCCTTTTGAATATGGAATCAAGTATGTGTAAGGCCAACCTGAAATGTTTTTAATTTTAAGAAGTGCGAGAAGGAGGTCTTGATGAGAGTTCAAGATGGGGCTGACATGAGCCAGTCAGAAAAAGCGGTGGGGAAGGGGGCCACAGGGGCATGGTGGTCAGACTGGTGGCTCTGTCACCGCAGGGCTGTGGTCCCGGCTCTTCCGGCCTCCGTGGGGCTTATTTCAGTGGCGCTTGGAGGTCGTCTGTTGCTGTCGTTTAATTAGTTGTGTCTATAATTAGCAAGATAGTTGCAAACACAAAGTGAAGGGTGGCTAATTAAGAAGGTCATCGGACAACAGGAAGCACAGGGCTGTTTGGAGGGCACAGGGGAAGACATTAAAGGAACAAAGGGCGATGGCACAGGGATGGGAGGGACAGACCAGGCGTGTGACGAGTCACAGCTGGGGACAGGATGGGCCCAGGGTTGTGGCTGCCCCGGGGACCTGGGTCTCAGCACACAGGCTGTCTTCAGCCCTCTGACGGAAACTCCCGGCACGAGTGTGCCCTGAGTGGGCCGTTTGCTTCCGTCCAGGGAGAAACCCCGTTGCACACGGCCTGTCGGCACGGGCTGGCCAGCCTCACCGCGGAGCTCCTGCAGCAGGGGGCCAACCCCAACCTGCAGACCGAGGAGGCCGCGTCCCCGGCCGGCTCAGGGGACGGCGTCTACCTGCAGACACCATTGCACATGGCGATTGCCCACAACCATCCGGACGTGGTGTCTGTCATCCTGGAGCAGAAAGGTAGGGAGCTGGGGACTGCCTCTCTCCTTGACCTTGAACAGTAGGTGTCCGAGTCGTCAGTTGCGGAGTTGATGTTCCTTCCAGCTGTGAGTTTTCTTACTGCAGATCCTCTCAGGTCAAACCGGAGAAGCACGCAGTCTGGCTCCTGATGGCTGTGTTTCCCCGTGTACGTTTTCAGGATGGGGCCTGCCCGTTCCGGCTCTTAGGTTATGGTGTTAGAGCCTCGGGCTGCTTTCTCTCTTATGCTGGGTGTTTTCCCAGAGCTTTGCCTCGGCGTGAGCAGTGTCCAGGGACGCCCCGGCCGCAGGTCCCGCACGAGCTGGTTGGTGCTCCGTGTGCCTCAGTCTCCCTGGCAGGCGGGCCAGGGGAGCCCCTGGACGGGGAGGCCCGCTTCCCTCAGGAGGTCATCCCCAGGTTCTCCTCTTTCCTGCCCTGAAACCTGTCTCACTCTTGCCTGCGTCCTTGTCAAGGCCAGCAGTTTTTAGCAGCGTGCTTGTGGACAGAAGTGGGACTCTGGATAGAATGTACTTTTTTCTTAGTCCTCCCAGCAGTTGTAAGGTGGTAGGAGTTACGCGTCAGGAGAACGTTGCTGGGTGTTGTTTTGAGCCTCTTGTCAGCAGTCAGGGTAGCAAGTGTGTGTTTTCATAGCAGCGTTTTCCTTTTGAGAAGATACAGTACCTTAAGCTTTAAAACCCTTATTTTCCCCATAAGCTTTGCTCCAAAACACCAGGTTTCTGGCTTCCACTCCCCACCGGATTTATGAATTCTCTTTGTGGACAGGTGATTGTGTTACAGCCAGTCAGTCAGCTGGAAAGTGAACTCTTACTGTCTTGAGTTCTTTAAATGTGATCCGTGGGATGGTGAAATCCAGTGTTCTTTTCCTTTAAACATTTTAGCTAATGCGCTTCATGCTACCAACAACTTGCAAATCATTCCGGATTTCAGCCTCAAGGATTCCCGAGACCAGACTGTGCTGGGCCTGGCATTATGGACCGGTAAGGGGAATCGGAGCTGCCCAACTCTGGGCAGAGGGGAGGGGCGGGGAGCGTGAGGGCTGAGCCTGTTCCACCTGGTGGAAAACCGGCCTTGAGAAGTCGAGGGGGCGTGTTCGTTGCAGGGACACGTTGAGGGAGTGGGAAGCGCTGAGCCTGTGTCCGTTGGGGCCTGTCTGTTTCCCAGGCATGCACACGATCGCAGCCCAGCTGCTGGGTTCTGGCGCTTGCATCAACGACGCCATGTCGGACGGGCAGACCTTGCTGCACATGGCCATGCGGCGGCAGGACAGCAGGAGCGCGCTCTTCCTCCTGGAGCACCAGGCAGACATAAACGTCAGGTGGGTTGGGACCGCCCTCTCTGCCGCAGCGCCCCAGCCATCTCGTTGACCTGTGGGGTGGCGACTCCCGCACATACTGCGCAAAGCTCATTAAAAGAACAGTCTAGAAGCAGTTGTTCAGATGGGGATTTCGTATATGACCGAGAACATTCCAACAAATGAGCTGTCAAAAAGGCTTGCGGGGAAAATGCGGAGTTAAGTTGCTGTCGGTTTTGTGTTCTCAAAAGGAACATATCTTTATCTCCAACGTCAGGTGACCCTGAATGACTGAGTGGTAAAAGAAGGGTTTTGTCACGTGGGCAGCTGGGGTGGCGTTTTATGGAGATGCTGCTGGGAGCAGCTGTGTGCTCGAGAGCTTTCAGCGCCCTTGGGAGGGGCTGGTCAGCTGTCTTCCTGGTGCAAGAAGGGGCACGGCTCTATTTCCTAAGAGGCAGGCGGGGCAGATGCTACCGACAGGCCGAATTGCCGTGAAAGCACATTAGCGCGAGTGAAGGGGTTTGGGGGACCCAGTGGGTTCTGGCGTCTGGGACGCCCACAGGGGCAGGGTTCTCATCCGAGTCCGGCTACAGACGTGCGTCTAGGCGTGCATGTTCCTCGCAGGACTCAGGATGGGGAGACGGCCCTTCAGCTGGCCATCAGGAACCAGCTCCCACTCGTCGTGGACGCCATATGCACGCGTGGAGCGGACATGTCCGTGCCAGATGAGAAGGGGAACCCCCCGCTGTGGCTCGCGCTGGCAAACCATCTGGAGGACATCGCATCCACCCTGGTGAGACCAGCTCAACCTTAGCCTCTGTTTACGAGTGGGGACGTTTCGTGTCAGAGACTCGTTTGGGGTCTGCGGAGTGGTGGCAGAGCGAGAGGTCTGCGAGCCGCAACCTGGGTCGGGGGCGAGCAGTTGAAAGTCCCGTGTAAGACACTGGGGAGTTCAGCGTCCTCTTGGCCAGCGCTGGTTTTTAGGCCGTCTTTGTGGGAACTGCCTCCAAGCAGCCAGAGAGCGGAGGCGTCTCCCCAGGAGTCTTCTCCTGAGAGGGTACCTGGTGTGGGCTGCCCTTGCTCTCACCACGGCGATAAGTCCCCAGACCCCTGGTTTGCCTCCCTTGCTCAGAGGACAGGCCCCAGGAAGGCCTCATTGAGCTTTTCTGAGATGACGTTAAGGGATCGTGCATCTGTCACGGGATGACCTTTTCGTTGCAGGTGTGTTGCCAGGGGCGGGGTAGCTGGTGTTTTCTGTCCCTCCTGGGCCACGGCTCTCGAGGACACTGATAAACCTATCTGTCTCGTATTTCCCAAACCCGTCCCACAGGACCTGCTGTAAGAACTTGCACAGAGCACGTTTTAATGAGTGTTTGTAGGACTAACGAATGATACAGGTTAAAGTAATCGGCAGCCAGTTATCCACTGTATCGTGCCTGAAACAATGCATGTGATGGGGTACATAGAGAGTTCAGAGATGGTAATAAAATCTTTGACTTTACTGGGCAGTCTTTGTGAGTAACGTGTGTTTTCTGCAGGTCAGACACGGTTGTGATGCCACGTGCTGGGGCCCAGGGCCGGGCGGCTGCCTTCAGACACTCCTGCACAGGGCCATCGACGAGAACAACGAGTCTACTGCCTGCTTTCTTATTCGCAGGTCTGAGAGGCCCACATGTCCCTTCGTGCCTTCTTACTGCGGCCAGCCCTCCTCTCATTTCATCCGGCTGCAGTCCTGGCAGGCCCGGCAGGCCTTGGCTGGTCTGACTTCCCCGGCTAAGGCTGTCAGGGGTCACTGCCCTGTCAAGCCAGCCGGTTAAGGGAACTTGAGTCGCTTGCAAGGAGAGGGGCTTGTGTGCCCATATAACAGAGACAGGAAGTTGAGCCAGCTTCCTGCTCGGGGGGCCACAGAGGCTCCCGTAGTCCATTCAGACCAGTTGACACAGTGCAGCCAGGAGGCCGGGGTGGAGGAAACCAGATGGCCTCTGCAGGACCCCACCTAGTGCATGAACCCCGGGAGGCCCATGGCTCACCCAGAGTGAAGCATGTGTGGAAGGGACCTTTAGAGCAGTGCTTCTCAAAGGTTATTGATGTTTTACTTTTTCACTTTAATTTTTTTAGAGAGAGAGCAAGCACGAGTGGGGGGAGAGGAGTAGCGGGAGAGAGAGGAAATCTTAAGCAGGGCTTGATCCCACAGCCCTGGGATCATGACCTGAGCTGAAATCAAGAGTCAGACGCTCAACTGACTGAGCCCACCCCCCCCACCCTGGCACCCGTTTCTCAAATTTTAAATGCATACGAATCTCCTGGGGAGCTTTTAGGAGTTCTGCTGCCCAGGCTGCCCCCAAGACCGAAAAGGAAATCCAGGGGGGTGGGGCCCAGCGTTCCGTATCTGGGGGCAGCAGCATTTCTGTTGGATTGTGTGAGGCCGCTGCTGTGACAATTATCAGCTTGCCCTCGGCTGCCTCGGGAGCCTGCTCTTGAAGCCTGCCTTTCATCCCCCTGCTTTCAGCGGCTGCGACGTGAACAGTCCCAGACAGCCCGGTGCTGATGGAGAAGGGGAGGAGGAGGCCAGAGACGGGCAAACGCCCTTGCATTTGGCAGCTTCCTGGGGGCTGGAAGAGACGGTGCAGTGTCTTCTGGAATTTGGTGCCAGTGTAAACACACAGGTACGGAGAGTTTCCTTCTAGGGAGGTAGATGCTGAGCCCAGAATTCGGGAAATCTCCGAAGGCCGGGGGCCTCGCAGACTCTGGGTCCTGGGCCTCGGCTTGGCCACAGGCGGGGCTAAGGGACGCACGGAGGGAGCGACTTCCTCTGGGTCGTGCAGCCTGCCCAGGAATTGTAAGGGTTTCAGGTGAAGACTCCCACTTTGTGCCTTTGTTCTTTCTATAGCACGAGAAGGATTTCTTCAGTCAGCTTTTCTTTGCCTTTTATCTCCGTTGGTCATATGTTTCCACTGAGTTTGTCCTAGTCTCCAGCTGAGCACTGTGTTTAGGAGAATGTTCCAGTAGCTCAGTTGAGCCCCTGTGAGTTATGTGTCCTGGCCTGTGGGGGATGACATTTGCTGCCCTGCAGCCAGAGAGGAAGTGGGGTAACTTAGAGGCGGGCTGACCACGCGTCTTCTAAACGAAGTGTGTCTGTGCCCCGGGTCACTGGAGCATGGGGTCGTGACAGCGGCCTGCAGTCTTCTCTGGGCCTGGCCTCTTTGAAAGTTCATTTCCAACACAAGGTGGCAGCATTGAATCCCAGAACCCGGTTCTGTCCGAAAGTTCTTCTCCTTCGTGCTTTTCCCAGGTCCCCTTTCGTTTGTGCCTTGTCCCCACAGGATGCGGAAGGAAGGGCACCTGTCCACGTGGCCATCAGCAACCAGCACAGTGTCATCATTCAGTTGCTGATCTCCCACCCTGACATCCGCCTGAGTGTCCGCGACAGACAGGGGCTGACCCCCTTTGCCTGCGCCATGACGTACAAGAACAACCGGGCGGCCGAGGCCATCCTGAAGCGAGAGCCTGGGGCTGCCGAGCAGGTGAGGGACCCGCACCCAGTGCCCTGCCTGGCGCCCGAGCTCAGCAGGACCTGTTACGTGGAGACCAAACAGAAGCCCCCTGCCACACGGGTCCCTCACACGTGAAGACCTTCGTGTTGAAATTACACTCCCTTCCCTTGAGGTCTGGCCGTTCAGATGGCCTGTCGGTACCTGTGAGATTTGGTGCTCTGCCCTGTGTGCCTGTGCGTGGTGGTGCCACACGCACGGGGAGGTTGCAGGTGGCCCTGCCCTGGCCGAGGAATTCTGTGGTGTCGTACGTGACGTCGTGCGTGCCTCTGCCCGGTCTCAGGGCCCTAGGAGTGAGTGTCTTGCCAAGATCTGAACGGGGCTTGGGCTGTTGCTGTGACGTCGGGGCAGCTCTCTGGGGGGAAGGTGTCTGAGGACTTGTCATCGTCCGGCTGAGCAGGCTCGGGCCTGACCTTGTCGGTGGGTCTCCAGCGGGTGCTGGGCCTGGCTGGTGACCTGCTGCCCTGGGGGCGGGGTGGGTGGGGCGTGGCCCCTCCGCCCCGGCCCCCGGCAGGTCCGAGGCGGGACTGGGGTCTCTGTTGGCCTGGAGAGCACCGCCAAGTTCACGAGTAAGCCCCCGATGACAGTGATGTGGAACCAAGCGAAATCGTCTCCAGCACCGGCCTTTGCGTGGGACGGACCTGTGTGGCTGCTGGCCTCACCCCTGCTCGGGTGGTGTTGGGTGCTCTCTCGCGCCCCGTGTGACATGGGCCCCGTAGTTGAGAGTCCTTGGGAGACATGCTGCTTGTGTCGGTCAGCAGCCCGTGCTGGGGTTGCACGCGTGTGAGGCGTGGGTGTGGGGTGCTGCTGCCCCTCATGGCGCCCCGCGTGCTCACACTGACCCACAGCTCCTGTCTGCCCCGTGTCCGCGGAGCAAAGTCTGCAGCATACGGCTGGCCTGTCCCCCACAGTGTGTCGTCTCCTGCAGCTCCGTAAACAGGAAACTTTCCAAAACCGCTCAGGGGTCAGGCTGGTGTTGCAGTTGTGGCTCCAGGGTGCTGGGTGCTTGTCCCGCCAGAGCGGTGGGGGGCGGGGGGGGCGGGGGAGCTCCCAAGGCGGGTCTCTGCCTTTGCCTTTCCTGGAGCACCCCTTCCTCCTTCCGTCCCGCACGTGGTCTCTTTCTTAACTTTCCGAATCCATACTTTCTGCTGCCGGAAGATGCCAGGGCTCCCTGTCTCCTGCCAGGGGGGTGTGGCCATGCACACGTAGTCGGGCACACGCGTGTGCAGACAGGGTCTGTCGTGTGTGTGTGTGTGTGTGTGTGTGTGTGTGTGTGTGTGTGTGGTGTGTGCCGTGTTGGGTATTGGGAGGGAGCCTCCTGGAGCCGAGGGGCGGCCACACTGGCACGTCTCCCGTGGCCAGCACAGCTCACAGGTGCTCAGCAGGCTCCCGCTTGTTGCCTTAGGTGGATAACAAGGGCCGGAATTTTCTTCATGTGGCAGTCCAGAACTCTGATATTGAAAGCGTCCTGTTCCTGATCAGCGTCCAGGCTAATGTGAATTCCAGAGTCCAGGACGCCTCCAAGCTGACCCCTTTGCACCTTGCTGTCCAAGCAGGTTCAGAGATTATCGTCCGCAACCTGGTAAGTGTCCCCGAAACGTTGCCTGCAACACGTGGACCGCACGTGTCGTGGTGCGTGCGGAAGCTGTCGTCGCAGGTGTTTGGCCAGGTTTTGTGAGAGGCCAGCACGACTTTGGGGAACTAAGCCAGTGCCCTCGGGGAGAGCAGCTGTGTCGGTGGGCAGAGTGTCCTCAGAGCCCAGCAGGCAGCTTGTGCAGGCAGGTGCTGGTGTGAGGCCTCCAGGGAAGGCAGGACTGGGGTGGCCGAGGCCGGCCCGGGGCGCCAAGGGAAGGGAGGCCCACCTCTGTCGTCTGCGTCCTGCGCTGGCCGCCAGGGGCTCTCGCGTCCACCGTTGGAGGTAGAATTGACCTGTAACGTTGTATCAGTTTTAGGTGCGCATCATAGGGTTTCGATATTTGTATGCGCTGCAAACCGATCACCACAATACGTCTATTTAATACCCGTCACACACGTGGTTACAAAAAATTCTCTCGTGAGGAGGATTTTTAAGATTTACTCTTAGCAGCTTGCAGATGTGCAATATGGTATAATTAACCGTGTTACCGTGCTGTATGTTACGTGCCCAGGACTTAACATATTTTATAACTGGAAGTTTCTCCCTTTTGTCCCCCTTCACCCATTTCACACCCCCTGCCCCCAGGGACCATCAGTCTGTTCTCTGTATCTAGGAGTTTGGTTTTTTGGTTTGCTTTTAAGATTCCACATAGAAGTGCGATCACGTGGTATTTTTCTTTCTCTGTCTGACTTATTGCACTTAGTGGAATGTTCTCAAGGTCCATCCACGTCGTTACAAATGGCAGGATTTCATTCTTTTTTATGGCCGAATAATATCCCATTTTGTGCATGTACCACATCTTTGTCCACTCATCCATCCACCAGTGGACACTTGGTTTGTTTCCACATCTTGGCTGTTGTAAATAATGTGGCAGTGAACACGGGTGGGGGCGGGGGCAGACAGCTTTTCAGAATGGTGGTTTTCCAGCGACGTAGGACACGCGTGGGCCCCAGAGCCCTTGCCCCCCGCCCGCCGTGGCCTGCAGTCTGTGGCCTGGCGCAGGCTGGCTGCGGCATGGGCTGGGGGCCGGGCAGTGAGGGGCGGGGCTGCAGGACCGGCCTGAAGTGGACGGGCCGTCGGTGCACCCTGGAGCGTCCCAGCTGTGCAGTGCGAGGTGGGGTTCCGGTCCCCAGACTCCGGAGGCGGCTCCCTCTCGCGGAGGTCAGAAGCAGGCCCAGGTTGTCAAAGTTAAGGTGGTGGCTGGGTTGGTTGGCTGGTTTGTGTGACAGAAAAGGTGTTTTAAAGCTTTTTTACAGTATATGCAGTAAGCTTTCTTCTCTATCGAAAAAACAACAACAGTGTTTTTCCTTTGGATGAACACGTAGAAGTGGAGTTACTGGATCGGATAGTTGTTCCGCCTCTAACGTGTGGAGGAGCCTCCACGCTGTTCTCCAGTTTGCGTTCCCACCAGCGGCGCACGACGGTCCCTGCCCACGTCCTCGCTCACGGTCAGACTTCCTCGTGTTGTGGGTTCAGTCATTTTGAGGTGACAGCTAGCCGTGGTTTTGGTTTGCGCTTCCCTGATGATGAGCGACGGGGAGCATCTCTGTTCGCGTGTCTGTCGGCCGTCTGTGTGTCCTCTCTGGAGGAATGTCTGTCCAGTTCTTCTGCCTGTTGTTAAATTGTATTTGGTGGGGTTTTTTGCTGTTGAAATGTATATAGAGAGAGATTGAGAGAGAGAGCCAGAGAGAGAGAGCGTGTGTGGGCGCATCCAAGCGGGGGAGGGGGAGAGAGAGAAGCCCAAGCAGGCTCCACGCTCTGCACAGAGCCCAGTGCAGGGCTTGATCCCACAACCCTGGGATCACGACCTGATCCGAAATCAAGAGCGGGACGCCTAACTGACCGAGCCCCCCAGGTGCCTCTGTTTTTTTGTTTTTGTTTTCGTTTGCTATTGAGTTGCAGTGAGTTATGTATTTTGGATATTAGCCCCTTACCAGATACATGATTTGCAAATATTTTCTTCCATTCAGTAGATTGTGCCTTTTCATTTGTTAATGGTTTCCTTTCTTGTGCAGAAGCTTTCTAGTTTGTGGCCCCACTTGCTTATTTTTGCTATTGGAGTCAGATCCAAAAAATCACCACCAGTGCTGATGTCAAGGAGCTTACCACTCTTAATTCTCAAAAGCAGAAAGGTGTAGGAAAGTTTTCACGTTTTACAAAGGAGAAGATGTAAGGTCAGAAAGAATCCCCGCCCCCCCAGACTATGAGGGAGTCGGTAGCGTGGCTGGGATTTTAGCCACTTCTGCTTGACTCCAGAGCCTGCCTTTTCCCAGAGGACATGCTGCCACCGGGCAGGGGAGCGGTCTGAGCCAGGATGCGGAGCCTGGACAGTGCGTGTGGTGTGCTTTCACCAGAAAAGTGGTTGAAGTTTGGGGAGAGTGTAGGAGATGTGGTTGGAGAGGCGGGTGGGGACCAGATTGTAGAGGGTGGCATTTCAGAGCCAGAAGAGTGAGCAGCCTTCATCCTTCCAGCAGCGGAGAAGCCAGAGCGTGTCCAGAGCTATGGGCCTGGCGTCACCTGGCTGGCTCCTCAGTGCTGTGGTTGCTGGTGTCTCCTGTCAGCCCCAGGACGTGCTGCACAGCTAGCCTTCAGGGCGCTTGACCTACTAAATAATATTTACTTATTAAATAAATAAAAATTTATTTTTTATTATTTTTAATTTTTGTTTATCTTTATTTTTTAATTTTATTTTATTTGTTATTTATTTATTTATTTATCTATTTATTTATTTTTAAATGTTTATTTTTGAGAGAGAGCAATGGAGGGGCAGAGGGAGAGGGAGACACAGAATCCGAAGAGGCTCCAGGCTCCGAGCTGTCAGCACAGAGCCTGACACGGGGCCCGAACTCACACACTATGAGATCATGACCTGAGCCGAAGTCGGACGCTTCACCGACTGAGCCCCCCAGGCACCCCTATTTTGTATTAGGAAAGCTCTCTGCCCAATGGGGTGGGGGGGGGCTTGAGCCCCCAACCCCATGGCCGAGAGTCCATGCGCTAGTGATTGAGCCAGCCAGGTGCCCCTCTGCCATTTTTGTTTTTGAAAAGTACTTTTTCAGAACCCTTTATGACTCGTTATGTGTTAGAGCTGAGAGAGCATTGACCTTTTGTGGTGGGGAGTGAGGGCATGGGCAGGGTCACCGGCGCAGGGGCTGAGGGGAGGCAGTGGCTGTGAGGTGGGTTGTAGAACGATTGGGTGGGGGCGGCGGTGGGGGGGGGGTCTGGTGGCACCAGGCACAGACTGGGTGTGAGGACCCGCCAAGGAGGTAGACGTGGGCCTCGGAGTAGTGGGGAGTCGGGCCACGTGTCCATCTCTCTGAGAGCCGAGAGGTTAGAGGGTCATGGCCTCTTCACCAAGGCTCTGCCGCTACGTCACGAAGGCCTGGGCTCGCGGAGGGTAGGAGTCCCTAGAAACAGCTGGCCTTGCCAATAACGGCCATGCGGTTTAGTGTTGGAGCTGGGTCGTGTCGAAACAGCACCTTCACCCAGACTCCCCTGCCTGCCGGTTAGCCATCTTCGAGGTTAGCTATGATCCCCAGCACACGCAGCACCCTCGTGCCCGCGAGCACCCTCCGCATGTCCTCCTGGATCTGTGTGTGGTTTCACTGGGCGCCCCGGGGTCTGGGGAGGCTGGGACCTGGAAGTCCGGGTGTGAACCAGAGCAGCTGACCAGTGCCTCCACTCTCCCAGGTGGCCTCAGGCCTCGGGAGAGGCACAGACTAGATTCTGTCCTGTAGCAGCTGTCTCGGAACTCTGTCAGAAAGGGGAAGGTTAAGGAGGCGGCAGGACCATGTCTGAAGGGCCTTTCTGCTTTTGGTTCTGTAATTCTTCGGTTAATTTCTGTCTTCTAAAAAGCAAAATAAAAAATAGCACATGCTTATTGTGGAAAAACTGTACGTGCGTAAGGGTATAAAGCTGGTGGTGTCTCCCTTTCACCCCCAACTGGAGTGAGTGTGGTGTAGACGCTTTTACACGCCTTCAGGGAGTGTGTGCGTGTGCACACATTTCTCTCTGTCTGCAGAGGAATCACACTATCATGCTGTCTTCTGACTTGCCTGTTTTTGACTTACTGTACCACAGACATCCTTCCACGTGAAACCATACATCTCTGTCATCCCAGTGGCCACCTGTTGTGTTGTTTGGTTGCAGTAGTTTTCATAACTGAACCTTCTGGCAGCCTGGTTTTACTACCGTAAGCAGTGGACGTCTGTACGTGGAACAGTGAACTCACTGCAGTCCCGCGTAGTTTCATGTCCTGAATCTTAGAAGTACAGTTCCTGTGTCCCGAGGAATGGCTTTCTAACATCCTGCTGATTGCTGGTTTCCGCCTGGGTCGGGTTTTGCTGTCTCCTGCCTCCCCGGGAGTGTGTGTGAGACTGTGCTGCTCCCGGCCCTGCCGGCCAGGCAGACGTGTGGGTGTCAGGAGGCAGGCAGGCTCGGCCCCCGCAAGTGGGACCTTTGCTGGTTGTGCAGGGAGGCTGCTCACGTAATGAGCCTCAACAGCTTCTTGCAGGAGCCAAGGTGAACGAATTAACCAAGCACCGCCAGACTGCCCTGCATCTCGCCGCCCAGCAGGACCTGCCCACCATCTGCTCCGTCCTCCTGGAGAATGCGGTGGACTTCGCTGCTCTGGACGAGAATGGAAATAACGGTAGCTGCCAGTCATTCCCCTGTGCCCCGAGCCGAGTGCCCTGAGCAGGCCCCCCAGTCCGGAGGTGGAGGTGCCCTGCACCCGTGGGCCTGCTTCCCTCAGGGAGGCTGGCTCTCGCAGCAGCAGAGCTGTGGCAGGGAATGCTCTGGGCGGGGCATCTGTCCTGCCACCGACCATCCCCGGGCAGCCTCCCATCTTCGTGGTACCCCTAGAAGCCTACAGTGGTTTCCCGTAAAACCAGGAAGTCTCACCTTGGGGTAACCGTGGAAAAAGGAAGCAAAGTGTTACGAGGTTGTGTTAACGACTGAGTCTTGGGGGGTGGTGACGACCGGACGGGATGGCTCTGTGAGTGGACAGTGGCTGCTCTGGCTGTGTCCTGTTTAGAGGGAGGTCCGTGAGCAGTTGAGATTTCCCACGTGGGCTTCTAGGCTTGCACAGTAAGAGGGTTTACTCTCCAGCTCTTCATCTCGCGGTCATGCACGGTCGGCTCAACAACATCCGGGTCCTCCTGACCGAGTGCACCGTGGACGCCGAAGCCTTCAATCTACGGTGAGCGCCTGTGTTCCGGAGCAGAGGCCTGGGCTCCGCGTCACCTAGCGTGACCCTTAGGGCTGGCGGTCACTGCGCCTCGCAACAGCCCCGGGTGCGTGCGATGCAGCTAACTGGCCACTATGGCACTGGGCCGGCTTCGGTACCTTGGACGTTTTCGTTTTGAGAAACGCTCTGTAGAAAACCTTTTATGGCCTGTTACGTGTCCTTAACTGTGTCCGGCGTCACAGGCCCAGAGATCAGGTCTTCTGTGCGTGGTGGCCGTGGCGGGTCTGTGCCTAACGTGTCCACCTTGCTCCCTCAGGGGCCAGTCGCCGCTGCACATCCTGGGTCAGTACGGCAAAGAGAACGCAGCCTCCATCTTCGAGCTCTTCCTGGAGTGCATGCCTCAGTACCCTCTGGACAAGCCGGACGCGGAAGGAAACACGGGTGTGTGATACGTGCGTGCGTGTCCTGGAGACACAAGAGCTGGGCACACAGCCACGCTTGAAGGGCACTCCGTGGGTGCACGTGGCAGGTTCTGCGAGCAGCTGTCACCGCTGCCTGGGGTGGAGTCTGGCAGCGTCTGATTCGGGGCACGCGTGCGTCTCAGTGTCCCTGGTGCTGCAGAGCCGTGCCCGGGCCCAAGCAGGCCTGCCCGTCTCTTCTGACGGCCCTCCTCTCTCTGCTGTGCACCCCGCAGATGCTCCAGAAGGGGGAAGTGTGTGGTGCGTGTGTTGACAGGCTGTGAAAAAGTGGCGGGTGACAAACAGACGAGGCCCCTGTCCTGGTGCTACTCTAGCTACCCGGTCGCTGCGCTAACTCGTATGGCTTCAAGTCATTTTGTACACGTACTTGCGCATTTGTGTTCTTGTTGGATGCGCACGGCCACCCAGAAAGCTAAGCGGTGTGGGCAGTGCGTCCCGAGTTCTCACGTAAGGGACCAGCGGTGAGGCCCCGTGCTGCCGCCATGTTCCCGTTCCCTCCCCTCCTGCCACACAGAGCCTCCTTGGCCTGTGGCAGAAGCTTTGTCACCAAGGAACGTCCTGAACCTTAGCACAGGACTGAGTATTTTATCGTTAGTTCTTGGCTTCAGTACGTGAATGTGTTGTTAAGCTGGCAGTGACGAGCCTGAGCTGGAGGGAGTCGGCCCAGGAGTGAGCTGGGGGCCCAGCACACCCTCCGGCCGCTGTCCGGGAGGCGGGAGGCCGACGAGCAGGCGCGTCACGTCCGTGCTTCTGAGTTGCACAGACCTGGTTCCGATCGCCTAGCTCTGTCCAGTTCCAGCAGGCGACCCTGGGTTCGTAACCTCTCTGTGCCCCTTTGCTCATCTGAAATAGTAACCCTTGTCCGCCTGGACTGTTTAGAAAGTCATGAGAAGGAGTTGAAGCGTGGGGCCCAGGAGAGGTAAGCAGAAGGGCTGCCGTGGGTGTAGCGGGCGGCAGGCGGGAGGGCCTGGCCGGAGCCGGGCGCCCACGGGATTGCCTGGGTGGGCCTCCAGATTGAGTTAACGTCACACGACAGGGGCTTTGGCCGGCCAGGCTTGTGCTGGAGGAAGGCAGGTGGGACGGCGCGTTTTTCCTTCAGTGTCTGGTCCCTGCTCTGTGGCTCTGGAGCGTGTCCTGGAGCGGGGGCCGCCCCGCGCCCCCCGTGGCGGTCAGTGGGGCTCTGCTGACGCACGTCCTGCCGCCTTCCGGCGGCAGCAGGCGGGGCTCAGGTGGAAGGAGCCCTCCCGTGCTTTTGTTTTCCAGTGCTGCTGTTGGCTTACATGAAGGGGAATGCCAACCTGTGCCGTGCCGTCGTCCGCTCGGGAGCTCGCCTCGGGGTCAACAACAACCAAGGGGTGAACATTTTCAACTACCAAGTTGCCACCAAGCAGCTTCTGTTTAGACTGTTAGGTGAGTGGCTACTTGCTGCTCATCCCGCGCAGACACGGGCACGGTGTCGGTCGTTCACGTGGCCCGGTGACCTCTGAACCCAGAATGACCCGAGCCGGCCGCTTTCCAGGGTGCTCCAGGGCCCCTGTCAGCCCCTACGTCCCGGTCCTACCGGAGGCCCATAAAGGCACCCACGCATCGGCTCATGGTGGGGGCGGTCACCCCTCCACGGCTCTGGCCGCTCATCTGTCTGCACGCCCTGTGTGCTTCCGCGGATCCGGGTTCTCCGCATCCTTCCGAGCGGCCTTCTGTTCCAGCCCCTGCCGGCTCCCCCTCTGTTCCCCTGTGGCGAGGAGGGTGGCACCTCGGTGGCTTGCTATTTGCAAGTGCCCTCGCTTCCCCGCGAGGCGGCCGCAGAGCGGGCTTCTCAGCCCCGTGGTCTGGGCAGAGGAGTGAGCTCTGCGATGTTGGCGTGGGTGACGTGTCCGGCGTCGCTTGGCAGACGGTCTGTAGCCCAGCCGGTGCCTGCGTGCGGTGCTTCTGTGGCGCCAGCTGGAGCCGCCCGTGGGCCAGCGTGTCGGGCGCTGGGCAGACACCGGCCACGTGCCGCCTCCTCCCCGCGAGCTCGGGCGACTTGCGTGGGCGTGGCTCTCGGAGCCGTGCGGGCAGAGCTGGCGTTCAGCGAACGGAGCCGACGGTTCCCGGCCCGAACGCGCCACGCTTCCACGAGCCCCGCCACGGCCCCTCGCGCTGTGCTCTCCCCGTGTCCCTGCTGCTGGCGCCCACACCACAGACCCAGCTGCCACGGCGCCACTTCGCCCCTTGCTCTCGCCCCTGCTCTTCCCGTCCCGCCCTGCCCGCTCCCCCCGCCGTCCCCTTGCCCTTCGGCCCCTGACGGTCCTCCTGGCCGCCCTGACCGCCCGTGTCCCCCGCAGACGTGGTGCCGTCTCCCCAGCTACCGCTGCCGCCCCCGCCCCTCCCGGCCCTGGTCTGCCCGGCACGGTCACTCTGACGGGCTCTTCTCTCTGCCCATGTTACAGACATGCTGTCCAAGGAGCCTCCGTGGTGCGACGGCTCCACCTGCTATGAGTGTGCGGCCAAGTTCGGAGTCACGACGCGCAAACATCACTGGTAAGGCCCCGACGTCGCCTGCGGGGTCGGGGGGTGGCTCACCGCTCCTGCCTTCTCCCGTGACCGGCGGGAACCCGCCAGCGCCCCGCGCGCACGCTGGCCAGGTGTGGGGTTGCGTGCCTTGTAGCGGCGTCGCTGGGGGCCCAGGCTCCCTGCCCTCGCCGGCGGTGCGCGTCCTCCCCCCCCCCCCCCCCCCCCACCCGCACCGCGGAGCTGGGCCCTTACAGCCAGACTCCCCTGGCAGCAGCCAATGGCTGGGTCCCCATGGACTCAAACGACGCACGTGTCGGTGCCACATGGCGGCCACTGCACACCCGGCCCGGCCCTGCCCTGGGAGGCGGCTGCCCCTCGGGGCCCCGCTCACGCCCCCCGCTTTGCCTCCACAGCCGTCACTGCGGACGCCTTCTGTGCCATAAATGCTCGACCAAGGAGATCCCTATTATAAAATTTGATCTGAACAAGCCCGTGCGAGTTTGCAACATTTGCTTTGATGTGCTGACTCTGGGGGGCGTCTCTTAGTGAGCCCCCCGGCCGCACCCCGGTCGCCTCCCGGGGGCCGCTCCGCGCGCCAGCCTCACCCACCCAGAGCAGGGCTGGCCCTCCCGTCTTCCTGCGGCAACAGACTGAACCATTAAGGACCCGCTGTGATCAGTCCCGTTCCAAGGATTCCGCGTGGTTGTTGGCGTGTCAGACTGTGGTCAGGGCCACCGGACGCCTCCCACCTTGGACCAGGCCGTGTGCCTCGTGGCCCCTGTGATGGGCATCAGGCCCCACTCTGCTTGCAGCACAAGGACCCTGGGAAAACCCTCCCCCTGCGGCAGCGTAGTGCCCGCGGGGAGCGCGCCCGCAGCGGGAAGCTGGCCTCACTCGAGGGTAAGTGGCTGTGGACTTCTGTGCGCAGTTTTCATAAAGATTATAGGATCCTCTGGCCCGAAGTCTTTTTTGTTTTTTGTTTTGTTTTGTTTTGTTTGAAAAGCTAAGCTGTATTTTAGGGAGCTAGCCCTTTAAAAAAGGCGAAATCTTTCTAAACAGGGTTCAAAGATGAGAGCTGAAAAATCGTGGCCTTAACTGAAAGCTTTACCGTATCCCTACGACTGGGTGTCGGGAGGGCAGTGTCCCGTTCTCTGTCCTGCCGCATCCTGTCTGCAGAGGCCTCAGTCACTCTGCCGCTGGGGCGTGCTGGCGGAGACGCGCTCTTACCGCGGCGCGCTGTTCCAGACGGCTGTGCTGCCCACGTTCAGAAACGCCCCCGCCTCCAGCAGCCCTGGTTCTGATGGCCAGCTTGCATCGGACCTCAGCGCACACTTCCTGCGAAGAGTCCCTTCCCGGGAGGGACACCGTCACTAGGCCTGGTGACGGGAGGGGCAGCGTGCGGCCTCAGGCCGGCGGCTGCCGGGTCGGCCCGCGTGTGCGAGCCTGCAGGGAAGATGCTGGGCCGTGAGCGGAGTGAGGTCCTCGAACTGACCGGGCCTCAGTCGCTGCTCGTGTGCACGCCGAGCCCGCAGCGCTGAGCTTCTTTTGAAGGTTTGGCCGGTTTAAAAAAAACAAAAACAAAAACAACGTACGTTTAAAGAGAAACTTCCACCACTGCTTTAAGAAAACTAACTCCGAGATCAACACAAGCGTTCACGAGTTTTTCTCAGAGATCGACAGTCTTAATCGTAATACTGATTTCTTCTGACATTTGATAACCACTGCATTGTTTTCACATTAATGAAGAATGGATGTGTGTGTAAAGGGACTAAGTGTTTTTTTGCAACAGCCTGGTTGTTCTGGTTTGTTTCTTCGGATAGTGGTATGTCCTCTCTGTTGCTGTAGGTTTATACATTCTCTTGCCTACATATGTGTGTAACATGAGCTGATGAACCAGAGTGCTACTTTTTAATATTTCTGTGATTTATGAAATATATATGCTTTCTATGTTAATAGGAGCTTGTGCACAATGTTTAAAAGAAAAAAATTAATTACAAGAGTTTTCCTGTCCCCTAAAGTCTGTGACATATTTCATACAGAACTTTTAGAGAGAGGCACCTGGTCTTGGCAGACGCCTGCCCACGTGAGGCCTGTGGTCGGTTTCCACGTGCGGGTGCCTGGACTGGGCCCCGAGGAAGTGGGGCGTAGGCAGGTGGCTTGACTCCTTAGTTGAAAAGTAAGATAGTTATGCTTCCGATGCGAGTCGAGGTGCTCGGTACGTTTACGCCTGCTCTTTCCACGTTCACGGTGGAGAGTCAGTCGGGGCATGGCCGGTTGTCTCGCCCCCGCCCTACCGTTCCCGGTCCTAGTAGAGTCTCGCCTCCGATTGCACATAAAATCTTAAAGTTGTGCTGAAAATGTGCAACGTGAAGCTTCCGTTTCTGCACAGAGTCCAGGGGCGGCTGTGGTGCTGAGCAGAGACGTGGGGGGACGCTTGGGGAGTCCTGCACTGGCTTCAGGGGCGTCCTCGCGTGGTACACGGGGGCAGCCTGCCCACAGTGTCGGGGTGCTCGCTGGCCGCATGCAGCATGTCCCGTGGTGGCTGGCCGTGGGACGCCCTCGTCACTGCCCAGGCTGGGACCTCACACACTACAGAACTGCCTGCCTAGCTCTTCGTGACAATTTCACCCATAGCTTAAATGCTAGTAGCAAAGTCTCAATTTTATCCATTCAGAAAATTGCCAACTGTAAACAGTAGAGTGGGAAGAATAAACCTCATGAAATACAATTTGTGCATCAGTGAATTAGCTCTAACTGCTTCCTGCTCATCGCCAGGCTTCCCGGATCGTGCACTCGTAGCCGTCTTTCCCTTTTTTAAATACTTCCGTGTGCAGCACAAGCCACGCGCCGTGTGCAAGGCCAACGGCTAAACTGACTTGCTGTGATCCTCTAACGTGGGAGTTCCCCACCAAACTTAAGTGCCTACACCTAGGAGTTTTTAGCTCTCTGTGATTTGTAGTGTGTCTCGCAGAATGATGGACTAGAACACGAGTTCCGTCTGCAGTTTGCTGCCCGCACTCGGTCAACCCCAGTCCCCAGGACGGTTGAGGCTGGACCAGACCGCTCAGGTCGCCTGCCGCACCCTCTCCAGGAGTGGGGTCCCCGTGACCGCCCGCCCTCTACCTCAGCCCCGAGTCACTTCTGGCCGTGCCCACTCCTCTCCCTGCCCGGGGGCCCTGCGAGGAGCCCAGCGGGCCGGTGCGTTCACGACCACCGCACGCACACTCGTGCCCCTGCCCGTTAGCCGAAGGGAGTTGCGCTGACCTTGTCCAGAGGCGTGGAGTGGAGGGAGAGCCTAGGGAGGGGAGGGCTGTCATCTCCATCGGGGCCGCTCGACGGGAGAGAAAGAACACTGTCGACGACGTAAATGCTCAGGCCCGAGAGGTGCACCGGGCCCCTAGGTGACAGGAGCCAACGCAGGTGAGTGTGACGCCATCACGACGGGGACCGAAGGAGCCCCTGGCACAGCTTCTCCCACGACTGGGATTGCTGCCCTCAGGACGAGCCCCAGGAGGACTGGGCACGGGACCCCCTAATCTGAAGCGCCCCCGGCTGCGGAGACGTACCCGTCGTGTGGGAGCAGTTCGGCGAAGAGCGGATTGCTTGCCGAGACGCGCTCAGCACGTGCTAAATTCCCCGGGGTCGTCAGACGCCTGAGAGACTGTCTTTGGAAGCTCGTCGCCTGTACGGTGCCTCTTCTGTGTGGCGTAAATAACGTGCGGCCTGTCGCGACAACGTTGCCTTTCCGTAGCGGGGGGGGGGGGGGGTCTAAACCGCTTGACCCCGTGACTTGTCCTCTTTGGGCAGATGTGTGCGGCTGGCTATTCCCGTGACACCCGTGTGACACCAAGGGAGGGGCGGAGGCTGGAGGTGCACGTGTGGGCTGGAGGTGCGCCTCGGTTTCCAGGCCGTTCAGGGTGGCGCTCGGTGTGGGAGGACGGCTCCGTGTGTGGGACCACGACACCCCCATCCGCAGCCCGTGTGATGGAATGTATGTCTCGAATACCGCTATCGGCATTTTCTGTAACAATTCCTTATAACGAGGTAAAGTTGTGCATTTAACGTGGAAACTTTAATGAGACGTTTGTAGTTACTTTTTAACGCGGAGGTACCAATAAGCATTAAAAATAACCTTTTCAAACTCTTGATATGTGAACATATTTCTGTAACAGCTCACCTTCTAGGAGAGTTTGACTCGCCAGCAGCACTTTCCAGAAGCATGTTGTCGACAGCAGTCCAAGAGTAGCTACTGTGGCGTAGCCGCCCACCTCCTCCCCGGGACCCAGCCCCGGTGAGGTCTCTCAGGAGCTGACCTGGCCCTCGCACGCTCTGGGACCCGCAGCCCCCTTCCTCTGTCTTCCAGCTTGCTCTCGCTGGTGCACAGGCACCGCTGAGTGCCGCCACAGGACAGTCCCAAGTAACCCCAGCAGCTGTCCTTGCGGGGCACGCCAGCCAGAACCCGTGGGCACACACAAGGACTGGGCACGGGCACGCTCCAACACGGTTGCCGGGGAAGCGCACTGGGTTTCTGTGCTTCGTTACTGATTAGCGGACGGTATTGGGCCAGTTTCCTAACGTCTGTGCCTTAGTTTCTGCGCCTGTCACACGGGAGTGCTGACCACGGCCCCTCCTGGCTCCCGCGGGTCCCGAGGAAGGTGATCGGAGGCAGGGAGAGGCCCTTCCTCTCCTGCGAGGACACCGATGGCGGTGTGCGTGCTGAGAGTCCCCTCCAGGGAGGGCTGATGGGAGAGCTGTGTGTGGTTTTCCTACAGGAGTAAGTCTAGGGGCTCTGGTGGTGGGAGGGCTCTCAAGGCAGGGGTTCGGTTTGTCCACCGCCAATTTCTGAACAGACACGGCCCCAGGCTGTGTGTGGGGTCTCTCTGGTCACAGCTGTCCCACAACTGAGCGAGGGATGGGGCGATGGTCTGGCGTGGCCCCTCTGACCCCAGGCTGTCCACTCTGGGGGGGGCAGCTGCCCAGCCTGGTCAACACAGCCCTGCTCACGGGGCTGGCGGAAAGCAGACGGTGGCTGCTGTACCCCTTCGCTGGACTCTCTCGAGGGCACAGAAGCCCCCCTGCCCGGCATCCTTTCCGACTGGCAGCACATCTTACCCACCTGGGCCGCACCGCGTGTGGCATCCATCGCCAGGGACCTGCCTCCCTCCGCCATAGGTCTGCCCGGGCCACCTCTGCTGGAGGGGGAAGGACAGGGATTTCTCCAGTGACCACTGGCTTCTTCATGGCGGAGCCCTTCAGCCCATTAAGCTGACAGCCTTCTCTCAGCAGAGCCGTTTGAAGATTTGCCTGGTGCCCCACCACGAGGAGGCTGTTCACGGTAAAGTACATGCTTGGTGTCAAAGAGGACGTGAATTCTTTTTGAGCAGGAAGTGAGCGAGCAGCCTGTAGGCAGAGAGTGGGCGCCCAGGGCCCTCTCTGGCCACACTTGGCTGGGGTGACACTAAGGGGGCCTGGTTTTGCTTCTTTCCATTTCCAGTTTGTTTTGGAGGGGTCTGAACTCCTGTGGACCCGGCACCCACCCTGGGCCTCGTTCCCATCCCGAGGATGGCCTCTGGGGCTCTAGCGGGCCTCCTGCCCCACACTGTTAAGCCCCGAGGTCAGGAGCCTCGCTTGCCCCCATCCCACCCCATGGTACACAGGTGCCCGTAGACAGCTGCTGACCACGGAGGGCCAGATCAGTGGCCGTTCCCACCAGCAAGGACAGCAGGCATGCAGCCCAAGGGCCGCGTGGGTCTCAGGATAGGAACCTGGAGTTCGAGGCCCAGCTCCACTGCTCTGTGCCCTTATTAGACTCTGAGCACCTGAGTTGCCTCATCTGCAAACTCAGGGCTAACTCTGTGCACCTACTATGCGCTGGATACTGTGGGTGTGGGACACGAAGCCGGGTAACTTCGGTCTCTGTCCAGGGAGGGAGGCGGACAGGAAACTCATGAATAAGAAAAGGCGGCTGTCACGGGCCACGTTAGCACAGGCTCCCAAAAGGTGCTGACTTAGCAGAGCTGTGGAGAGGTCAGAAGTGGACAAGCTTAGCACAGGAGGAAGGG
Organism: Neofelis nebulosa; assembly: GCF_028018385.1. Taxonomy (NCBI): domain Eukaryota; kingdom Metazoa; phylum Chordata; class Mammalia; order Carnivora; family Felidae; genus Neofelis; species Neofelis nebulosa. The sequence continues at coordinate 323,590 of NC_080797.1, read as the reverse complement.
CCTGCCTGGTGCAGGCCCCGCAGGCACCTGCAGCTAGGAGGAGGCTGGAGGGAGCTGTGCACGAAGCGATGGTAGGAGAGCCACGGCTGGAGGGTCCCAGCAGCCAAGGAGTGGACGTGGGGGCCACCCTGGTCATCCAGCGGGGACTGCTCACAGCAACGCAGAGGGCGGGGAAACCAGGGACCTGGGGGTTGGGTGGGAGGAGCAGAGCAGCAGAGGAAGGCGTCCTGGATGGCTGCCGGGGTCCTCACATGCTGTGACTGGGTGTGCATGGCCACGGGGACATCACCAGGGAGGAGAGGAGACTGAATGCCGGAAACGTGGAGTCTGGGTGCCTCGGAAGCGCTCTGGGGAGCCTCCTACCTGGACGCAGCTGACGTGGGAGACCTGGGTGGGGGGACTCATGGGCCGAGAGGGGCTCCTGGGGGAGAAAAGGGAATCAGACAAGAACTAAGGGAGGGTTCCACTGAGGCCCTCAAGTGTGACGGGTCCGGGAAGGCTGTGGCTGTGGGATTTGCCAAGTGCAGGATTTGCCCTGCTGTCGAGCTGGCGACTGATGCGGGGTGAGCGGGGCTGAGAAGCAGGGGCGGCTTTCAAGGCTGCGGCGGGAAGTAGCTCAGTGCTACAGAGTGGTGTTTCCTTCGTGACTGGAGGGAAGCCGGGGTTTCCGGCACGCTCGGGAAGAGCCGAGGCAGGAGGGGGCAGCAAGGGTGGTCGTGGGGTGTCCAGGTGCCCACTACTGCCAGGGGAGGGGAGGCAGCCTCCGCTTTCTCGTGGGCGGGTCTGGAGAGCTAGCGAGTTAATGACGAAGGATGGCGAACGTTTAGGGAAGAGCTGGGGGGACCAGGAGACCCGGGAGGAGAGACATAAATCTGGGACAGCACCAGGCTCTGTGGCCTCGCCTGAAGGTGGGAATCTCCTCCCCCACCGGCTCGACCGGGGTACGAAGCTCGTCGGGTCGGCCCAGGAATTACAGGTCGCCCTGGACGCACAACCCCCTGGGAAAGGCGTCCGGGATGGGAAACCACTTTTTACGCAGGTGTGGGCGTCTCCCACACCTAAGTGTTTAAAAGAGAATATCCTCCCTTCAAATTGTTGCTTTGTTCAGAGGCCTCTGGATTCACTGCCTCCGTATGAGCAAAAGCCCGCCCACTTCCAGAACCAGCCTCCCTGGTTTTATTGTCCTGTCTCGTGGCACTGGCTGGGCTCAGACCAACTACTTGTGGCCGTGGCTCCAGGCAGGGGTCTCAGACATACAAAAAGTGGTTAAGAGTCAGGGGTCACAAGCTAAACCAGTGGGGAACACTGGGAGTTACGCTGACGTGTTAATTTACGTGGCTTCTCTGGGCCTGTCTGCCTGTCTGAGTCACAAAGGGAAGATGTGTCCCCTCTTCTGCAGTGCCCCCAGCGCCCTCACCGGCCACGGGGAAGGATGCTGCTGGAGCCCAGAGCCTGTTTCCTGGCCTGGCAGTCCCATTAGTTTTGAGGTTGGTTGGCCTCTGAGGGCTCGGACGAAGGCGGCAGGTGGGTCTGGGGGAGAAGTGGCAGGGGCGGGCGGGCGGGCCACCATGACGGGTCCCAGGCACAGAAGTGTGGGCAGATGCTTCCGGGCGCTCCGCTTCGTGTCAGGAGCCACGAGTGAGTGCGGCAGGCAGGGCTGCCTGTGATTAGCCCGGTGGGAAGGAGCAGGTGACGGCCAGTGGGGGGCAGCCTGCATACTCCTCCAGGTTGGGGTGATCCAAGTCCCCACGGTTTGTGTGCACAGGGAGGCCCTGAGCCTGGTCGCTGGGGGGTCCGCTGGTTCTCACGCACACACAGTGGGGCTCCTTGGCACCTGGCTTATACAGCTTCCTGGGGACACCGGTCCAGTCTCTGCTCACACCTCCGCTAGGGACAGAAGGAGAGGGGACTCTTAGCGTGAATGTGGGATCTCTGCGGAGGGGGAAGGAGGAGTGATGTGGCGTCTTCCCAAGGTGGTGGTCTGCAGCCTGTGTCCCCCGGCCCTTCACACTCTCCCAGTTCCTCCAGCATCCCCTGCCGTGGGCAGAGTCCGCCATCCGGTCCCGTGCCTTACCAGGGGCAGGCGTTCCCCCACTGGCCTGGGAACTTTCCAGAAGCAGTGTCTGGACCTGATTCTCTTGTCCACTCCCCGCTGCAATCCTAGCACAAGGCCGTGTCTCCATCTTAGGGTCTGGGGCTCATGGCTGAAGGTGGGCAACTGAGGCTACGACCCAAGGCTAACGGGTCACACCCTGCGAGAGGCCCCATCCTAGGTGTCACCGGGCTTCAGAGGTGGAGCATTGCGCTCTGGCCCAGCGTGGGCCGGTCCCCATGGGCTCACAAGGAAGGTGAGAGTCTGGACCTGGTGCCCCGTGTACGTCCCAGTGTCTGGGACCAGGACCTGGTTAGAAACCACCCTGCTGGTGGCTCCCCCAAGAACAGGCTGTCAGGGCTCGGAGATGCCCTCCTTCCAGCCTCCTTCCTCCCAGGGACCCTTACTTCACACCCAGTCCCTATATGAACAGACGGGGCCGAGGCACAGGGGCAGGAAAGGCACTAGGGCAAGAAGGGGCCACAAAGACAGGGCTGGGCAGGGGAGGCAGCCTCCCAGGGGACCACTGCTCTCCGGGGCCCCTGCGTTCGGGCCCCCGTGTCCCAGCCTGTCCCTTCAGGTGGGCAGGCCGTGTCTCTTCAGAACTGGACGGCGGGAGCTTTCCTTTGGCCACGGTGCCTCTGCCTCCGGTGAACTGGGCCGGGCCGGGCCCAGGGTAAGCGGGTGGCTTTGGCTGTCTGCTCTCTGCACAAGGAGTCGGCCGTAAGCAGGGCAAGAAGGCCTCTTCCCGCAGAAGAGAGGGAATCTACACGGTTAGCCCTCCGGGAAGTGGCTTCCCTACCCTACCCAGGGAGAGCCGGGCTCCTACTGGGAGGCCCTTGAGGCTGGGTGCGTGGGGGATGCCTCTTCCGCACCGCAGCCGAGGGGGCTGATGGCTGCAAGTGCATTTGCGTCCAGGCTGGCCTGATAATCAGAGCAGAAAAAGACGTTTTGTCTCCCGCTCCTCAAACAACCTGGGATAATCCCCGCGGCATCTACCCGAAGCGGGCTCACCTCACGTTATTCCTGCGGGGAAGGCCGCACTTCCTGGAGCCACTCGGAGGTTGTAGCGTCTTTAAGACGGCATCGCAGGTCATTGCCGCCAGGGGCCGTCCCCCACCGCTTCACCCCTGTCTCCTGTAGGCAGGAGTGACGTGTGCGGAGGAAACAGAGGGAGGCCCTCGCTCGGATGGGTTGACAGGCCAAAGCGAGCAATGGCACTCGGGCCTTCCCACGCCCAGGCCAGGGTGTCTGGGGAGCTCAAACAGAACACAGGCCCAGGTCCCAACCGTCCCTCACTGTCCGTGATGTCGGTCCTCAGGAGGCTCCAGCACGGAGCCAGCATCGAGGATCGCTACCCAGAGCGTGTGGACTTTGAAAAGTCCCCCTGGGGGAACAGCTGGGTTACGGCTTCACCGAGTCCCGGGCAGGACGACCTGGAGGGAGGCGGAGAGGGCACGAGGGGAGCCTGCTTACCTCTCTGGGGAGCACCAGAGCCGGCTGCCCCTGCTGGAGCTCCACTCGGCGTTGCACGGCGGGAACTTGCGCTTCTCCTCCAGCGCCCGCCGGCCTGCCTCCGCGCCCCGGGTGATCACGGCTTCCACCTGGGCCAGTTCTGGGGTCGGGAGGCCATCCTCTCCGTAGAACCTTCCTATCACCCTTCCTGCGGTGACGGGAGAGTGGAGGTCAGAGTCACGCGGGAGGGACGCACGAGTAAACGCCTCGCCTCCGTGGTGCAGTGCAAGTCCCCAGGGTTTCTGGGTTGTGGACTGAGAACTCCTTAGAGTCTGGTGAGACCCCTGCTCTAGCTGCGGACGCCTCCAGCACGGAGGCCGTTGGCTTCGCCTCACGTGCCGACGCCGCTTCTCCGAGGGCGGCGCTTCTCCGAGTGACCCATCCTTCCGTGCCCCGCAGTGCTCGAGGCACCGGTCAGACAAGTGGCTGGCTGGTCAGGTAACATTTCTGTGGCTCGGTTCTTCCCCACGTTCAATTATTTTGTCCGGCAGAACTACGAATAAGTCATTTATTGAGCATTTACTCGGTGTCGGGTGCTGTGCTCACACTGCCACCGTTCTGCGAATCCTCTTAAGCACCTATGGGAGAGGAGCTGGGGTCCCCACTCCCAGAAGAGACACGGGAGGCTGAGTGGCTGGGGGGCCCATGAAGCCAGGGCTCACGTTCTCCACCCACCACCCTCTTCCCGCTCGGTCTCACTCAGTCCTTGGTGCAGTTTTAGATTCTCTCAGAAGAGCCAGCGAGTGGTGCGTGGGCCTGTGGGCCTGAGCCCGAGCAGTCAGTTGTCCTTCGGGGCAGGGGCTTTCTCGAGTCCCGCCGTCCCGCACCAAGGACAAGCAGCAGAAAGGACTCTCAAAGGTATGGCCTGCCCCCGCTGTGCCCGGACGCCAGTGGCAGCTGCGTGCCACGTGCCCAGCGTTTGGGCCACCCCTCGGGTCCACTCAGCCCGACTTCGGTTCTGTTCACATCACTTTTGTGACCTGGCTTAGGAGCTGCCACCCCGTTCCAATACAGCACGTACTTCCCTCTGCTCGTGTCCGACCTCTAAAAGACACGGCGATTCTGCCCGTCCCGTTTCCACTGCCCCCAGCCTCACCCGAACTGTGGACCCCAGCCAGCGGTGGCCTCCCACCTGCTCCCTCCACTTCGGTCCATGCCTCCCTACTGTTCTTCCTGCACAAAGCAACCGAGCCATCTTCATAAAACACGAGTCACGTCCTGTCACCTCCATGCCTGGTCTGGCCCTCCAGTGGCTTCTGAGAGCACGTGGATCAAACACAGACTTCTTCTTGTCAAGGCCTCCAAGGCTACAGCCGTCCCTTCCCCCCTCGTGTGCTGCAGGCCCCGGCACACGGGCTTCTTTCTCTTCGCGGACCGTACCTCGGCACCGGCGTTTGCTCAGCCTAGAACTTTCTCTCTCCAGACCTCAGTCTGACTGCCCCTCACTCCCAGCCCCTCCTAGAGGCCTCCCCGACCGTCTGCTCTAAAGGTGCCACGGGCCCCTCCCCCCATCACACTGGTTTTAGTCGTACACAGCCCTATCTGGAAACGTGTCATCGGTTTCCTTATTTACGGCATGTCTCTCCCACCGGTGAAACCCCAGCACTCGCAACAGCTTCGTAGGGAGCGTTCATCTTAAACGCTTCCTAGAACAAACGAAGGGTCGGGACCAGGCTTGCCGCCTAGGAGTCGGCCTAGCAGAAAACTTTCTCCTAGAGGGTCTCCGTACAAAGCGACCAGCCCGTCGTGGTGGGTTTTAGAAGTGAGACCCCAACAGAGGGCAACAGTAATAGAGGCAACAGAGCAAGACTTGTGGGAGCCGTGTCCTGGGAATGGTGGTCACCACCGGCTGGGTCTCCACACCAGTGCTGTATCCAGAACACACAGAAAAGAGGTCTCATCTGCTCGTGCAGCTTCGCCACGTGGCTGCCAAGGTGGCTTCCCGTCTTCACTTCCGTGCGCGCAGCACAGAATAAACCTTCATCCTCTGACGTGGCCTGAGGGTTTCTGGGCCCCTAAAGGGCCTAACACGGCCCACGGCCCATCGAGCGAGCTAAGAGCACAGGAGCTGCACCAGCTCATCGCTGGCCCAGCTCCCACCAGGACGGAACACAGCTTATCCACCGTAGGTATTCAGATAGACGCGGACTGTGGCTAAAATCTGTGTGAAGCCTCTCGAGACCACATCCCTCCCCCGCCCTCACACGCACACTAACACCCTTCAGACAAGGCT